>NW_027555958.1:462788695-463093695 GCF_003287225.1 Phascolarctos cinereus
GGTTACAGAGGCAGGGGCAGGGGAGGGAAGGGTGCAGGGAATGGGGTGAGGAAGCTCAGGGTACAAGCAGGAAATGGCTGGGAAGTTTCTTGGAGGCCTAGTTCCAGGCAAGACAAGATTAAAGTTCACTTATCAGAACCAGGCTGCCAAGGCACAGCGTCTGAGGGATTAGTTGGGGTGGCAGTGAGGATGCTGGATAGCACCCAGATGGAAATGGCAGGAAGCCTTTTGGAGGCAGCAGGACGTGGACAGTAAAGCCTGGCCCAGAAGTTGCCTTGTGAGTAGCCCTAACTTTAAGAGCTCAGGGATCTTGCTTCCTATGGAGGAATTTCTTGGGGAGAGAATAGGAATGGTGTGGGGGCCCCAGGGCTCTGAGAAACAGCAAGGAGGGACCAGAACCTTTGGGGCCCGGGAGAACAAGCTCTCTTCAGATGATTGGCATCCCATGGGAAGGGAGGCTACCTCTCTAGAGGCTTGAGGGAGCTTTCCTTCTGGGGGGGAACAGACCCTCAGAAGGCTGTATTTGTCTCCATGCGTTGAAAAGGGGACTCCCCAGAATGTTGGACTCTCATTGCCTCGCTAGCAGCCCTAAGCTGTTTCTTGTCTGAATGGTCCAAACCCCAGGAAAGCCTACACATCTGCACACTCGTTAGGAGCCTGGGGAGACATGGGAAACATGTTCTCATGTAGGGACTGCCATATTGTGCTCTCCTTCCCAAAGGGGACTGGGGATAAACCTCAAGGTGGCGCTGTGAGTGGGAGGGCAGGGGACTGTGTGGGTGTGTGGCCAGAGTGACTCATTGGAAGGGCTGCATTGGGAGGCACCTTATTTAAAACCTTAACTTCAGTCCTTTTCCAAGGGGTGTCCAAGGAGACCTTTTCTAAGAGGAGATTGGAGGACTTTAGGACCTTGATAGAAAAAGAAAATTCCTGGAGAAGAAGCAAATTGTATTGATTATTTATGGACGATAGGTAGTTCTTTCTGCATTTTCCTCCTTTGTTTATGGAGTCCTTTGCAGGGTGTGTGTGTGTGTGTGTGTGTGTATGTACAAATATACACATGTACATAAACACAAATGCAGGTTTGTGTATGCACACACATATATATATACATACATGTGTATGTACAGCTATATATGTATGAGGGAATGAAATAAAGTCTGTCTCATATTCAGTTTGTGTGCTTGTGTGTGAGCTGGGGAGGAACGCTATTTCCCCAGATACAGACATAAGCGGTGTTCTGAGAGTCTCTGAAGTCAGCTGTGAGTGGGGACAGAAGGAGCCAAAGAGTTTGTGATCATTTGGTGGCTGTGGCCAGGATTGGACCCAGTTTGTGTAAACTGAGTTTGGGTCAGTGAGAGAGGGTTTACATACAGAACAGCATTCGGGGCCCTGTAGCTTGCACCAAAAACACTGCATCTGACTTTTTTTAGCATCGCAACCCCAGAAACTCCGCATTCCCTCCTCCTGTCCCTGTCAGCTCACCAGTTTGATAGTGCTTCTCTCAGAGTGAAGTTGGGATTGGGCTCCAGACATCTTTGTGCCCAGTATTTTTTTCCTTGCCCTTGGACTCCTCAACTGCGGTTGCTCCAGCTAGCCACAACCCTCCCCCATCCTCAAGGGAGTGGAAGGTCTCGGGCCTGGAATTCATTTAGCAAGGCTCTAAATTTAGAGATCGCCAAACAGCACCCACTGTCAGCATGGTCGTGCAGCTGTGATTTGAGCCGCCCTCCCAACTCGGCCTTGCTCTGCAGTGGGGCACCAGCCTGCTGGGGCTGGGAGAGCCTGGGAACTGGAATCTGGCCAGCAAGCTCCAGCTAGCTGCTGCCGGGGTGGAGGCGGGGTGGGGTGTTAGCCCAAGACTCTGCTACTCCCCTCCTGGGAATTAGGAACTCTCCCTGTCTTGTAGCCAGCAGGTTACCTGGCTAAGGAGGGAGCCCAGAGAAGGGAAATCTGGGTGAAAGCCCCCTCTGGCAGTCCCAGTTCATTCCCAGGCCTGACACTGCCATGCCTGAAGCATCAGAAGCTTTTGCCAAACACCACACCCTTCTCTGGAAAGGGTGACTTACTAGTTTGTGAATGAAAGCAGTAACAACTGAGAGGATTCAAGAGCAAATTATTGAGAGATGGGGCTGTCCTTGACATGGGAAGTCCATCAGCTATGGTCTCTCTAAGTGCATCCAAAGTGTCTAATCATTAGAGCCAAAGGGGACAGTTTCAGTTCTCTTGCTGTGTGCTGGAGCCTGCCTTAATAAATCACCCAGCGGTTGGTGTATCTAAGTCCAATCATCCTGAAGGGGGATAAATCACGGTTGTCAATGCCCACTTAGACTTTACTTATTCAAAGTGGTTACAATCCAAGAGAGATGCTCCTAGCCGGTAACCAAACACCTCCAATGAGGTAGGCCAGGCCCCTTCTGGGACTGTCTTCTCAGAGCTGGGCCACTTTCTGGGCCTTCTCTTGGGGAAATGTGGAAGAAGAGTGGGGGAGGGGTGTTAGGTTGAGTTACAGGCTGAGAGATGATACAGTCCTTGGGACAGAAAGCTAAATAATTCACCATTTCTTTCAATAGGGGGTTGAATTCCCCTCCGCCCTCCCTTGCCATCAGGGCCAGGAATCCTACCCTAGGTGTTCACTTGAACATTCAAACAAATCGTTCTGTCATCAATAATGCTCTTTGGCACTTAGTGCCAGAACAATGGGGTGTGTGAGGGGGAAGGGAAGAGATCAGAGAGGGGGCATCCTTCTCAGTGGAACCAAGGCTAGGGTGACATTTCTGTCTAATACCAGAGGCACATGCATGGTGGACAGAGCACTGGACTTGGACTCAGGAAGACAGGAGTTCAAATACGGCCTCTGACACTAGCACGGTATCTAGCTCATAGCAGACACTTAATAAATGTTCATTGAATTGTTCGAGTCACTTGATCTGTCTGGGGCTTGGTTCCTCATCTGCAAATATGAGGATAATAATACCTGTAGTAACTATCTCTGCATAAGGGAAGGTATCTTTTGGAAGTGAACTTTTGGAAGAATACAGAGAAGAGTAACACAGGACGGTCAGGCATGAATTGATGAAAAATCAATGAGTGTTGTGTAGCATGGCACTGACTCCCACTCTTCTCTCTTTTAATTCTGGGCTCACTTGCTCAGCCAACCTGTACTCACAATGGCAGTTCCAGATTTCCAGAGTGGGGCGTCCACATTGCTATAAATCACTCTCTTAGGATCCTGGAGATAAATCCGGTGGGGAAAATTTGTTCCTACTACTTACAACCATAGTTCTTGAGCCCCCACCAGTGTTGCAAGATTAACTTCATTAACTCTTTTTAAAATTAATATTTCATTTTCCTCCAATTACATGTTAAAATAATTTTAACTTCTTTTTAAGTTTTGAGTTCCAAATTCTAACCTTCCCTCTCTTCCCTTCCCCTTCCCTGAGATGGTAAGCAATCCAATATAGGTTATGCATGTGCAATCATGTAAACCATTTCAATATTAGTCATTTTGTACAAGAAGACAAGAAAGAAAGAAAGAAAGAAAGAAAGAAAGAAAGAAGAAAGAAGAAAGAAAGAAAGAAAGAAAGAAAGAAAGAAAGAGAGAGAGAAAGAGAGAAAGAAAGAAAGAGAGAGAGAGAAAGAGAGAAAGAAAGGAAGGAAGAAGGAAGGAAGGAAGGAAGGAAGGAAGGAAGGAAGGAAGGAAGGAAAGAAGGAAGGAAGGAAGGAAAGAAGGAAGGAAGGAGGGAAGGAAGGAGGGAAGGAAGGAGGGAAGGAAGGAGGGAAGGAAGGAAGGAGGGAAGGAAGGAGGGAAGGAAGGAGGGAAGGAAGGAGGGAAGGAAGGAAGGAAGGAAGGAAGGAAGGAAGGAAGGAAGGAGGGAAGGAAGGAGGGAAGGAAGGAGGGAAGGAAGGAGGGAAGGAAGGAAGGAAGGAAGGAAGGAAGGAAGGAAGGGAGGGAGGGAGGGAGGGAGGGAGGAAGACGTGAAAATAGCATGCTTCATTCTGTAATCAGACAGTATCAGTTCTTTCTCTGGAGGCTGATAGCATGCTTCATCATGAGTTCTTTGGGATTGCCTTGGATCATTGTGTTGCTGAAAATAGCTAAGTCATTCACAATTCTTCATCATACAATATTGCTGTTACACAGCAGTCTCCTGGTTCTACTCACTCCATTTTGCATCAGTTCATGTAAATCTTTCCAGGTTTTTTTGAAATCTTTCTGATTGTCCTTTCTTGTAGTTCAATAATATTCCATTGCAATCATATACAAATGACAGGTATCCCTTGGATTTCCAATTCTTATCCACCACAAAAAGAGCTGCTATAAATATTTTTGTACAAATAGGCCCTTTTCTCCTTTTTTAAAATCTCTTTGGGATAAAGACCGAGCAATTGTATTGCTAGATCAAAGGGTATGCACGGTGTTATAGCCAACCTCGTTAACTCTTAATCAGAAACACTTACTAAACAGAAGGCAAAGCCATAATAATAACAACATATCATTCTACCTGTAAATTGAGAATAGCCTCTCCCACCGATGCACATATTGTCTGTAGTGGGGAAAGTGGCTACAAACTTACAGAACCCCAGCAGTGGCCACTTTTTAACTTCTTTTTAAGTTTTAAGTTCCAAATTCTAACTCTCCCTCTCTTCCCTTCGCCTCTCTGAAATGGTAAGCAAACCAATATAGGTTATACATGTGCAGTCATGTCAACCATTTTCATATTAGTCATTTTGTGCAAGAACACAAAAAAGAAAGAAAGAAAGAAAGAAAGAAAGAAAGAAAGAAAGAAAGAAAGAAAGAAAGAAAGAAAGAAAGAAAGAAAGAAAGAAAGAAAGAAAGAAAGAGAAAGAAAGGAAGGAAGGAAGGAAGGAAGGAAGGAAGGGAGAGAGAGAGAGAGAGAGAGAGAGAGAGAGAGAGAGAGAGGAAGGAAGGAAGGAAGGAAGGAAGGAAGGAAGGAAGGAAGGAAGGAAAAGAAAGAAAGAAAAAGGGGGGGTGGAAGGAAGGAAGGCTTATTAACTGGACTGCCAGCCTTGATGTACTTTGTCTTCCTCATGGGGAGTCCATACCACAAGTCACAGATGGGTGAAGCCTCTCTGCTCTCCTCTCTAAGGACTACTATTATTCTAGATTGCTGAAACAGTGCTAAGCTCCTTCAACAAAACAGAAATCCTAAGCCTGAGTTCTATAGGGCATTTCCAGATCTGCTACCTTCTGAGCTCTGGGGGTTTTCCAGACAGCAGATAAAAATACAACCTCCAAGGTCTGTTCTCACATCCTAAGACATCCTGGTTAGCCCCCAGAAGCAGACAGAAATCCTTTTTCTTTCTCCAACCCACCCAAACAGGTAGCAGAGCAAAACTTTTCTTCCTTCAGTCAGCTCTTCCAGGTAGAAGATGGCAGTGAAGGCTTTATGGTCTTCCTGTGACTCAATTCTGAGGATGATTCCTTGTCCCACATTTAAGTATTCTTTTCAGGTTCAAGTCATGTGTTCTGACTCATTCAGAGATCTGGTCTTGATAATCCCTACTGCTCCAATATAGAGTGTCTTATATGAAGTTACTCACCTCTATCTCATGAGAAACAAAAATCTATATTTCTGTCGGCCAAATCATAGCTAAGCAGTATACAATTATCCCATAGTCACCAAATGGTTCTACCATCTAGGCTTTCCCAGCTACCATCTTCAAAGTCCTTCTACTAATCATTTGCAAAATAGGTGCTAGGAAGTATTGCAGTTTAGCCAGCAGAGTGTTTTTCCTTCTGGTCTCTTTTCCCACAATTTCTTTTACAACTGTTTTCCTTCCTATCCCCTTTCAATTAAAGTATCTAAACCAGAAAGTACCACTTGACAAACAAATGAATGAGTAAGAATTTAAGTGTTTCCCATGTCCTAGGTACTATGATACTAAAGTGGGACCATGTCTCCCCTTAATGAGCTTTCATTCTAATAGTAGAGACAAGACATATAGCAGAAGTGGTGGCCAGGCAAAGGAGTTTGGGTTTGAGGAATCACAGAAATGGTAAGTTTTTTATTTTAAAGTTGAATGACACTTTTTTAAAGAAACAATAGCAATATTAATTTGATTACTCTGCCCACATCAAAAAGTAGAAGGAGTGGTTACCCACTGGCACCAGAACTGCCTACAAGATTGCTTAGGTGGATGGGTTAGGATAGAATAGGAATGCTGGCTAGTTATAGTAACCTACACAAGCACTCATTCATCAGTCAAACAGCTCCAAGGCGTCACCAGAAAGATTGCTAGCACTTATAAGATCTTCCATCAACTGCAGTATTTTATTTAGTATACTATGTGCAAGGGATGTTGCACTTGGCCTGAATGGGGGTTGGATACCCACCTTGCCCTGCAGTCAGCAGACTATGTGGCATATAAAGGAGCCCAAAGTTGAGAAATCTGGTTGGAGGATACTTCTGTCAGGCCAGCCATACGCATAATAGAGTAGTATAAACCATAGTCCATAATTACAATCCATAGTCCAGGGAGAGTACTCCACGCTGGAAGAAGTTTGGCATTGTGGATAGAGTTCTGTGTTCAGATCTCACTTCTGACATTTTCTTGTTGAGTAACCATGGGTAAATCACTTAAACTTTCTAGTCTCAACTGTCTGATATGTCAAATGGTGCCTGTAACACCCAACTCATAGGATTGTTGTGAGGCCTGAGTGAAGTAAGGTATATAAAACTCTTTGGAAGCATTATAGTGCCATAGGAACGTCAGTGATTATTATTATCACTTAGAGATCCTTTTACTCTTGAAACTCAAGATAAGTTTCATATAAAAGGCAAGTAAGCACAGCATCTATTTATATTTATAAATATGCCAACTTGAATATGGTTGGATAGGTATTTGAATCATTGATTGTTAAAACTTGAAGCTGAATCCTCCATCCATTAGTTCTTGTGAGAAGCCTGCAGACAGATTTATGATGCTGAAGTTTTTCTGGTTAGCTGGCAGTCGGCATTTCTATTAATTATAGCTCATGCATTAGATTCTGCAGAATTTGTCAGAAGCACAGAAAAGAGACACCTCTATTATCCCACTTCAAGAATGTTTGCTCAAGAGAAACATGTTTCCTATTGGGGATTAATTCATGGCTTGATTTAGGAGCCAGTGAATAGATTGGATAATGTCACCCTGTTGAGAGGGGATCTTTCTTCCCTAAGGTGAGCCCTATTCTAGGGAGTTTGGGTGATATCTCTGACCTCATGCTCAGTGCATCGTGAGGTCTGTCAGTAAATTCCAAGTTGAGCAGAAGATAGGGCCCTCCTCTGCCCCTTGGGCAGAACCTTGTTTTCAGTCCCTAGCAAAAGAAACCAAAGAAGCAAGAAGCAGATTGTAGAGTATGTAGTGAGTGAGCGCTTAGAAAAGGGTGTGCTGTTCACTAGGAGACAGCAGGAGCTCCCCTAAATACTTATACCTATTGTCTGAGGAACGGGGTTCTCTGACCCAGTCCCCAGGACACACGAAGGTCATGCTAAAAGACAAATGCACCAAAGGTTCAGCCCAAAGAAGTTAATTGACCGATGTATTCGCTCGTGTATTCATTAATTTAATGAGGGTTTATTAAGCACCTATTATGTGTCAGGCACATAATGTGCTGTATGCACGCCTCACCTCTCCCTCCCCTTTTCAGCTCCCTTTTGGTGTGCTCTTCCTCCTTTAGAATGGAAGCTACTGGAGGGCAGCGACTGTCTTGTAGATGTGCTCGTTTTTATAGCCCAAGCACTTAGTAAACCCTTGCTGACTTGATGGGGAGCTTTAACATTCTACGGGAAAGCCACATTTATGCAATTAAACAGACACCATATATAGACATAGACATAGACACATGTCTATCTGGCCTTCCTCCTCCCCCCTCACACATACACACACACAGTCATATATGTATACACAAATGTGTATTTTGTGTGTATGTGCGAGGGATGATGTATTCATGTATATGTTTGTGTGTATATACATGTTGTATATGTATCTATGTATGTGTATACATGTAAAAGTAATTTGGGTAGAAAGACACTAGCAACTGGAGGGATCAGGATAAACCCTGTGTCGTATAAAAGTGAATTCAGAGCAGCTGGAATTAAGCTTGGCCATATCTACACATGAAATATCAGGAATGTGGCCAGTATAATAGTAGAGAGATGATCTTGTCCCTAGAGAAGAAGAGGCTTCATAACCGCAATGCCCAGAGAGACCATACTTGGAAACATCTGGCAGATTATGGGAATAGTATCTACTGGAGCCACATTCGTCAGAGCCCACATCTCCAACAGACTAGAGTCCTACTGAGCCGTTTCTGCCAGAGCCGCATCCAGCTGGGCAGAGTTCAGCAGAGATCAAGTCTGTCAGAGCAAAACAGGCAAGAACAGAATGATGACGTTGCCAGAAAACCTCCACAATAATGGAGGTTTGGGGTCCCTCACCCTACTGTGCCCTGGCCACACTGTGCCTCCCCATGTACCCACTTTCCCCACCAATACTATGTGTATTTTTGTGAGAGTTTGTCCCAGGTGTTTTTTTTTGGGGGGGGAGGGTAGGAATATTTAATGCTGTTTTTCTTACTATGCTTTTATATCAAACATCTTTATTTTGAATTAACTATGTCTTCTGGTTGACTTAAAGGTATACATACTAGTAGGGGCTCATGAGCTAGAGTTTTAATGGGTGCATAGTGACAGAGACCCTTACACCTTAGCTCTAGTCATCTCTAGGTGACCTATCTTGCAAGCTGTTCCCACTATGATAGGATACTTGAACTGAGTTTTGAAGAAATCTAGGGATTCTATGAGTCAGTGGTGGGGAGAAGGGCTATTTGAGACATGGGTAAAAGCATGTACAAGGACATGGAGGTAGGAGTTGAAATGTTGCATAGGGGAAACAGCAAGTTGGTCAATTTGTCCGGAATATAGAATGTGTGGAGGGTAGGTAAAGTGCACTAAGTCCACTGGAAAGCATTTGAGAGCCCCTGATTAACCAAGTGCTATGTAGTCTGATGGACCACCAGGTGGCGCCATAGTGCATAGAGTGATGGGTTTGGAATTAGGAAGACTCATCTTCCTGAGTTCAAATCCTGCCTCAAACACTTCCTAGATGTGTGACCCTGGGCAAGTAACTGAACCCTGTTTGCCTCAGTTTCCTCATCTGTAAAATGAGTTGGAAAAAGAAATGGTAAACCACTCCAGTACCTTTGCCAAGAAAACCCCAAATGGGCTCTCAAAGAGTCGGAAAAGACTGAACAACAACACATAGCCTTTCATTAGGATTATATGCTCTTGAAGGTGTGAGGAAGCAAGGCTGTTGTATACTAATTCTGAGCCCTTGTTTTCCAGTCAGAGCTGTCCATGGCCATGCTGAGAAAGTGATCAATCAATTAATATAAATTTATCAAGCGCTCACTCTGTGGCACCTTTTTACATTAAATGTCTTCATTTTTAATTCACTGGCAGACAATGCACTGAATGCCAGGGAAACACTCAAAAACAGACCCTGCCTTCGTGGGGCTTCCATTCTAAGTTACGAGTTGTCCGGATGAGCCTGTCTATCACCCTCAAATCCTTTGACTGACCCATCACTGAGTTTCCAGCTATTTTACCTGACCGATTAGCCTGGGGCTGCTAGTGTCTTCCTCTACCATACGGATACCTAGGAGCCTTGTGGCTCCTATCTGAGGGGAGCTGTCCTTAGCCAGCAACCCCTGCTCCTTTCAGAGTGCCAATTGTTTCCTGCTTACTGGGCACATGCAGGGGACTGGCAACCTTTTTAGGGCACAAAACCATTTTAAAATATTCTTATGTATCCATAAAAACTGTCTGCTGCTGTTTGTTTTCTCCTTCTGCATTGTGGGCTCCCTCTCAAACCTTGGACCCACATTTATAGACCAGGTTCAGTCCTGGACAGCCTGGCCCCTAAGAGCCCAGATCTTTTTTCTCACACTTTTTGGTTCTTTATGCCCCCTCTGCCACCGTACCCTGAGGAAAGTTACTTTTTTTTGTTTTTTTTTTTGTGAGGCAGTTGGGATTAAGTGACTTGCCCAGGGTCATGCAGCTAGTACATGTCAAGTGCCTGCGGCCACATTTGAACTCAAGTCCTTCTGATTCCAAGGCTGGAGCTCTATCCACGGTGCCATCTAGCTGCCCCTGGGAAAGTTACTTAAAGCTTAATTTTGGCTAATGTCTATGGTCTCCACAAAACAGAATAGAAAGTTACCCAAGATATAATGTAAATGAGGTGTAGGATAACTATTTTTCCTCAAAGATGAGAGTCCATGATTCTATGATTCTCTAAACTTTCAAATAATTAGAATCAAAGAAAAAAGGATTGACAAGCAGCCTAGTTTAGTGGATAGAAAGCAGGCCTTGCAGTCAGAAAGACTTGGGTTCAAATCTTGTTTCTGATGGTGTCCGTGTGACTCTGGACAAATCACTTAATATCTCAGTGCTGTGGGAAACTGAGACTCTCAGTTCCATAGCAGGGGCTGCTCTGCTTTGAGAGAGAGAGAAGAAACAGAGACAGAGACAGAGAGAGAGAGATCCTTCCACCCCTACACCATGAAAGCCAGCCAAAAAGAAAAGTATTAACAGTACAGGCTGCCTTGTTGGGTAGTGAGCTCCCAGTCACTGGAAGTATTCAGACAGAAGTTGATTGATCCCCTAAGAGAGAGGGTATAGAAAGAATTCCTGAATTAGGCAGCAGGTTGGACTGAAATGTCCCCTGAACCTACTTCCAACTTTGAGAAACCAAGATTCATTATTCTAAGAAGAGTCCTGTGGTTAGTGGGGGGGGGGTGGGCGTGCAAATCTCCAAGCAGGCCTCAGTTCTCCCCAAGAAAGTGAGCTTGTTTTCTCTTTTTAGTGTAATAGCCATGGCCTTTATGGAAATAAGTCCCTCAGGGGATACCCCTACTTCTGACCTCCACATGAACCCTGAGGTAATGGCATTTGAATGGGAAGTAAGACTCACTGTGGCTATGCTGGAAAAAAAAAATGAAATCCCTCTATTCCCTGTGATTTGCTAATTCTGTGACTAAAGAAGAAACTTGCCCCAACATCTGGGGCTCATCACATCTGCATATGAAGTCAGTCAAACGTGAAAACAGGGGGCGGGGGGAGGAAGAAGCCAGAGGCTGCTAGCCAGCGAGGTCCAGACTGGCCTTGGGGCGCTGTGAAGGTGCTGGGCTGGGTGCGGGGGTGTCTTCCTGCAGCCGCCTTTCTAGAGTTCTGTGGAAGGATCCTCTCCCTCACTCCCACCCCACCACCATGACCTGATTCAACCTTGGGCTTGATCAAAATGGTAGGTCGAGGAAGTCAGTCAATCCAGGGAGGAGTCAAGGCCAAAACCTGGCCCACGACCCATTTCCCAGCAAGTCCTATGGAAGGCCCGCTGCTGTTACCTTTACGTCTTGGTGACCTTTATCTGGAATTCCCCCATTAGAAATCACCTCTGCTAAGAGTCTCACTAGGCCTCCTACAACTGAGCCGCCACCAATCCCCTTCCCTAGAATTGTCCTTCCTTCGATCAGGCCCCACCCCCAAGGCACTGATGGCACATAGTAGGTGCTTAATAAATGTTTGTTGATTGAGCAGTCATTGATAAGCTTAAGGGAAAATGTGGGTGTGCAGCCCGAGTTCCTGAGGGAAAGGAACCCTGGACTAAACTAGAACATGGGGTTGACCAGCAGGACCCCCAGCTGTGGTCTCTAGGGGAGAATACTATTCAGAAGAAAGGAGATGTGTTTGGAAAGAGAGTTTTTGCCCCACAATGTTTTCTCAGCGTCTGTCTTCTGAGCTGTTTGGGCCTGGAAGGCAGACATGGTGAAATAAAAATCTCAGAATCACAGCCCCAGGTGCGAAAGGGCATCAGAGAAAACTTTTCCCATAACAATTTTCATTGAATCAACCACAGAATTTCAGAGTGGAATAGGACCTCATTGGCCTCATGGGATTTGGGAACTGGTGGGCATTCAGGGGCAAGACATTCTTCCAGCCCTGAGAGGGGTTTGATCTCTGCCTCCGAAGGTGAGCTAGTGGGAGCTTTTAAAGGGACAAAGTCTGTGAGGGGGCAGACAGAATGAAAGGATTGGGGCCCTACAGAAGGTAGGCAGAAACAGTTAACAGGGGAGATGGTGTCTCCATGCTGCCAAGGACTTAATAAGCCAAGTTGGAAAGAATCCAACTTCGACCTGAATAAAAACATCCTCACTGTGACATCCTTGGGTACATCTAGTCTCCACTTGAAGAGCTTCAAGGAGGAAAGTGCTCCCACCTCCAAGAGCACCCCATTTTATACATTTTAAGACTCACTTCTCCCCATAATTATCTTGGTATGAATTCCTTCCCTACTTAGGCATATAGTCATTTGGCATTATCTTACCTACTTTTATACTGTCTTAGGAATAATCCTTGGTTACTTCTCATGTTTATGTTCATTTCTTACCTGACTTGATTAATTGTCTATAGGTTCACAGAACTGCAGAATCCCAGAATATTAGAGTTAGAAGTGACCTCGTCAACCCTCTAGACAGATTGGTCCCCACAAGAAGGTCTCACTGGAATAAGCGATTGGATAAATGGTCCTTCAGTCTCTGCTTGAAGACTGCCAGTGATGAGGACTCCACTGCATCCCAAGGCTGCCCATTGCACTTCCAGACAGCTCCAATCATTAGGGAGTTTTTCCTGACATCAAGCCTAACCATCGCTCCCGGGTCTACCCTCTGGGGCCAAGCTGTCTTCCATGGGACAGCCCTTCCAACACTATCGCGTCTTGTCTTCTCCAAGTCAACATCCCCAGTTCTTTCACCCGATTTTTAGGTGACATGATTTCAAGGCCCTTTGCTTCCTTGCTAACCCTCTTCTGGACGCTCTCCAGGTTATCAATGTCTTTCCTGAATGTCAGCACCCAGAACTGAACACAGTATTCCAGGTGTGCTCTGACAAATGCCAGTCCTGCCTGGAAATGCCAATCATTTGATATGCAAGTGACAAAAGCAACAGCAAGCATTAAATTGAAATAACTCCGAGCTCCCACTTCACTCCTATCGGATTGGCTAATATTACAGAAAAGGAAAATGTCAAAGTTGGAGGGATTGTCCGCAAGAGGAGGAAGGAAACATGCATTTATTAAGTTCCAACTTTGTACTAGTCACTATGCTAAGTTCTTTACAAAGATCTTATTTAATCCTCACAACAAACCGAGAGGTAGAGATTATTATTATCATCCCCATTTTAGAGTTAAGAAACTGAGTAAGTGACTTTCCTGGGGTCACACAGCTAATAAGTGTCTGAAGCTGGATTTGAACTCAGGTTTTCCTGATCCCAAGCTGGGTGCTATACTCACTGTGCTACCTTGCCACCTCTAGCAAAGATTGATTAGTTAAAAAGGAAACAACAGGCAATGAGCTGGGTTGCATCCTTCCTTGACCCTGCCTCATTCAATCTTCCGCATCCCTTCCCACTTCATTAAGTCCTCCCCAGTTGTAATCTTGCACTCTTGTTTAGGGGTCGCCATCCTCCCTCTTAGCTATGTGTGTAGTGAACCAAGTGCTGGATTTATAATTAGAAAAACCAGAATTCTAATCTTAAGTAACTGCCACCACCATCATCATCATGCTATATCATGATTATAGTATATGCTGCTTGCCCCTAGTGCAAGCCGTGGTACTTGCTCTGGGTCAGAAATTCCCTAGTGAGGGCTCTGCAGCCCACCTCCTACTCTGGTCCCACACATCCTCAATAATTCACCTGTTAGAGGATGGGAGGAAAAGTGGTCCTTTTAGCCTGCCAGGTCCTCGCCTGCCATGAGCGAATGTAGAGCAGAGTTAAGTTACCTGACTGAAGCTATTTCTCCTGACCTCCATACCCACAGCCAGTTTCAACCCAATGTCTGTAGCCAGGATCAGATAACTGCGGTAACTCCCAAGGTAACAAACCAAGCCCTGTCCTAGACAGAGGTACTCAAGAGAGCTCAGAGCAAATCCGATTTGGAGCTCTTAGCCCCTCCTGTCTTAGTTCAGGTGAAATCGGGTTAATGAGGCTAGGAAGTCACAAATGAGTAAAATGTAGCCTGAAGGAGGGACAGGAAGGGGATCAGCTGCCAGGCAGCCAGTTATGGTCTGAGCACCCAAGGAATCATTCAGAGCAGCCACAGATAGTCTCGGACATCCACACAACCCCACCCTGTGACCTTATGCTGGTCATTCATGGGAGGCAAGTGATTGTCATGGTGGACAGAACATTCACTGGAGTCAGGAAGATCTGAGTTTGAATCCAGCTTCAGACACTTACCAGCTGTGTGATCTTGGGCAAATAATTTAATCTCTGCCTCAGTTCCCTCATTTGTAAAATGAGAATAATTATAGCACCTATTTTCTAAGGACTTTGTGAGGATCAAACCCTTTGTGGCAGCTGGCTGGCACAGTGGATAGAGCGCCAGGCCTGGAATCAGGAAGACTTGAGTTTAAATCCAGGCTCAGACACTTCCTAGCTGTGTGACCCTGGGCAAGTCACTTGGCCCTGTTTGCCTCAGTTTCCTCATCTGTAAAATGAGCTGGAGAATGAAATGACAAATTACTCCAGTATCTTTGCCAAGAAAACCCCAAATGGAGTCGTGAAGAGCCAGACATGACTGAAATGACTGGACAACAAAATACTTTTCCAAAGTTTAGGCTAATTAAGTGATAGCCGTTATTATTATCCATGTTTTCTTGATCTATTTTCTCATCTGTAATGCATTTCTATTCATAAAATCTCAGGGTTGGAAGGATCTTGAGAGGTCACCCAGTCCAATCTGTACTCAGCCTACCTATACTTACACATTTTTATAAGTACTTCTGTCTCCCTGCCCCCTGACAAGTAAGCTCTTTTTGAGTAGAGATTGTTTCATTCTTTGTATGTGCTTCTCCAGTGCCTGGCACACATTTAATAAGAGTGTTTTGATTGCTTTTTGATTGAACAAGAACTCTTTCTATAATATGCCTATAATATATCTTATAATATACCTTCTATAATATACCTGATCATTCAGTCTTCGCTTGAAGACCTCCAACCATAGACAGCCAATTACCTCCCAAAACAAGCCATTCTGGATAGTTCTCGAAGTTTTTCCTGAAATCAAGCTTTAATTTCACCTTTGCAACATCCACTCCACACTCCTGGTTCTGTCCTCTGGGGCCAAGCAGAGCAAGAGACCATTCCCTCTGGCACGCGGCAACCCTTCAGAAACTTGAACAGAGTGACTGGATCCTCAACAAGGATTCTCTCTCTCGGCTAAATGTCCTTGATTCCTTCAACTGATCACACAGTATCATCTTGGGACCCTTTACCACCTTCATTGCCCTCCTCTGGACACTCACTTATCCAAAGAGTCATGAGGGAGACGTGCAGTAAAAATATGAAGAGTTTTTAGTGGATTGAAAATGCAGTAAGTGTCACCAGTGTGATAGGACAGCCACCTACAAAACTCATGAAATCTTAGGCATGAGTAGATGTCCAGGACTAAGTTAACTGATAGTCCTGCTCGTGTCTGTCCCAGTCATACCTCATCTAGTAGTGTGTTCAGTTAGGGGAGGCTTATTCAAGGAAGGACATTGATAAATAAATGCATAGCAAGACAAGAGTACAACCAGTACAAAGACATGGAGACAGAAAATGGAGAGAGAAGGCCATTTTGGCTAGATCTCAGATTGCAGGAGAGGCAATAATGTCCAATGAGGCTGGTAACATCAATTTGGGTCAGGCTTTATAGGGTTTTAAAAGTTAAACAGCTAGTGGGTGCCACAGTGCACAGAAAAACAGACCTGGAGTCAGGAAGACCTAAATTCAAATCTGTCCTCAGACACTTACTAGTTATGTGATCCTGGGTAAGTCACTTAACCTGTTTGCCTCAGTTTCTTCATCTGTAAAATCAAGAAATAATAGCACCTACCTCCCAGGATCAAATGGGCTAATAATTATGAAGTACTTAGCACAATGCCTGGCATGTAGTCAGTGCTATATAAATGATAGTTATTGTTATTATTATTAGTGGTAGTGGTGGTTGTCTTAAAGGCAATAGAGAGTCATCAGAGTTGGGTGAGGAGGGGAGTTAAAGGTCAGATCTGCACTTAAGGAACATTACCATGGCAGCAGTGTCTAGGATGGCCTGGAGTAGTGAGAGCCTTGGGGCAGAGAGAACAATTAGGAGGCTGTTGTAAATAATCTAGATGAGAGATGATGAGGGCTAAGGTAGTACCTGTGTGAGCTGTTGTTAAGACAGAAATGGCAAGATCTGGAAACAGATTAGATATATTGAGTGAAGAGAGTAAAGAGTCCAAGATAAAGCTGAGTTTTCATACCTGAGAGACTGGAAGCATAGTGGTGACATTGATAGAAATAGGGGATTTTGGAAGAGGGGAGGGTTTAGGGCAAGGGTGGGGAACCTGCAGCCTTGAGGCTACATATGGCCTTCTAGGTCCTTGGGTGCTGCCTTCTGAGTGAGCCCAAGTTTTACAGAACAAATCTTTATGTTAAGGGGATTTGTTCTGTGAAGTTTGGATTCAGGTGAAAGGGCCACACTTGAGGACCTAGAGGTCCACAAGTGGCCTCAAGGCTGCAGTTCCCTACCCCTGGTTTAAGGGGGAAATAATTATTTCAGTTTAAAACATGCTGAGTTTTAAGATGTCTCTGGGACATCCAGTTTGAAAAGTCCAATAGGCAACTGTGATGTGGAACTGAAGCTCAGGGAGAGATGGAGTCTGGATATGTAGACCTAGGAGTCATCTGCATAACGAGGCTAGTTCAATCCATAGGATCTGATGAGGTTACTATTCACCACACCAGAATGTCCCATAAACAATGGTCCTATTGAAGAAGATCTGGGATCAAATCCTCAGTTTCACCTGTAATCTATAAAATTAGAGAATTGGACTAAATAACCTCAAATTTCCTTTCCAGATCTTTACTTATGATCCTGAGGCTTGTCTATGATCACCATGTCCAAGGTGGGATTTGAACCCAGGTGTTCCTGACTCCTGAAACTCTAGCACTCTATAGCTCTATCCCTTAAACCTCTCTCTCTCTCATCAAAAGAATTATCAATTTGAGGTATTTATAATAACAAGCTGGGAAGGCATTATTGGAGGTTCCTCTGTGGGACTGGAGAAAAATAGGGAAGCCATCTAACCATGAATCATCATCATTCATGGGGAGTGAATCAACTCCCCTCAATGAACCTGCATAAGGATAACCTTGGGCAGAGGAAACCTGACATGGTGGAGAAAGCACAGGATTTCTGGATTTGGAGTCAGGAAACTTGCATTCCATCTTGGCTCTGGTACTTAAGACCTGTATGATATCAGCTACTTCCTCTCTCTGAGGCTCAGTTTCCTCCTCTGTAAAATAAAGGGATTGAATTAGTGAATCTCTAAGGTCACTTTAATCCAAAATTCTATAGTCCTGGGAGAATTGGCCTATTGCTTTGTGTCCACCTTTGTGAAGGAATGCACAATTAATCTTCCTCCCTATTTCCTAGACTTGGAAGGCAGTCTAACATTGCCACAAGACCTACTGGAAGATGTATATTCAGGAAAGGAGGTGAAAAACTTAATGAAAAATCTTGTGCCTGGAAGAATTCATAAATAACCCATATAGTGGAGGAATAATTGAGCTTGTGTGGGCGAGTTACGGCCGCCCTGGGACATGAGGAAGTTTGATGCCCTTGACTTTTGCATCTGGACTTATTTGTGATGGCTATCCTGTGATTCATGGGTCAGGAATAATCACCCCATCAGTGAGATTGTCACTCTCATGTTCTCCCTGATAGTATTTCATACCTTATCAGAGATCCTGGGATCTTCATTTTCCAAGGCATCTCTGCATCTGGTAACTTGGGAATATGATGACTTCATGCCTTGCTTTCTGAAAGCTGAGTGGTCCCTCCAGTGCCTGCTGCAGAGAATCCCAGGCTCAAACTACCAGCCTGCAGACAGTACTAGTCATGGTGGTGTGTTCATGCTAATGGAAGCAACATTTACTTCAAGTCTGGTCTAACTTGTTTTCTCCTATGACCTCATGATATTCTAAGGAAGGGGTGGGGATCTAGGATCTAGGATCAAATCTTGGCCAAACTACTAATTGTGTGACTGTGAGGAAGCCACTTTCCCTCAGTTTCCTCATCTGTAGAATGGTGATAATAATACTCAATAAACTAAGGTTGGTACAAGAAAATCACTTTATTTAGTGACCCTCTTACTTTTCAGCCCCTCAGCAGGAAGGGATTGTGGGATCACAGATTTAGAGCTGAAAAGCATCTTAGAGACCATTAAGTCCAAGCCCCTCATTTTACAGGAAACTGAGACCAAAGAGATATACGATTTGTTTGAGGTCACATAAATAATAAATGTCTGAAGTAAAATTCCAACTCAGGTCTTCCAAGTCTACTGCCCTATGAATGACACCACACTGGCCAAGACTGGCTGACTTTTGGAATGGTTACAGAAGGAAGTAACATTTTTTTATCCAAGAAGAAGGAAAGAGAAGAAAAGAAAGAACCAGGAGAGGCAAGACTCTATAGAGGCACTTATTGGCACAGTGGATAGAGCACTGGGCCTGGAGTCAGGAACACTTGAGTTGAAATCTTGCCTCAGACACTTCCTAGCTAGGAGACTCTGGGCAAATCACTTAACCTTTATCTGCCTCAGTTTCCTTCACTGTAAAATGGGAAATAAATAGCACCTGCCTCGAGGGCTGTTGTGAGGATCAAATGAGATAATTTTGTAAATTGCTTAGCCAAGCGACTGGCACATAGTAGGTGCTGTATAAATGCTCATTCCCTTCCCTTCCCCAGACAGGTCAAGATGACACTGAGGGCAAAAGGTAACTTGCTCTGTCTTTGGTCTGCTCTTGCTACAGCCCAGTACTCAACCATTAATGAACAGACTGGGAAGAATGGTTCAAGTCATCCCAAAGTCCAATCTCAATTTGCCTCTTTGTAGCTTCTACTCATTGCTCCTAGATTTACCCCCAGGTAGAACAAGTTTAATCCCTTTTGCATATGGCACCATCTCAAGCACTGAAAGATCATTGCCTTCCTGATTGGGTCCAGGAGAGTTTTGAGGTGTGTAGCTTATCTCAAGCACTGAAGGGTAGCTATCATGGGTCCAGGAGAGCTTCAAGGGGTATAGCTTTGAAGTAGATATTTTACAATGTGTTGTGTACTTATTATCTTTTCCTCCAACCCCTTCCTTCTTCCAAATGGCCCTATTACCATTGAGGGCACTGCCGTCGTCACCATCACTCATGCTCCCAACCTCAATGTCATTTTTGACTCAACTCTTGCCAAATCCACTGCCATATCATGATATTTCTGCCTTCACAACATCTCTAGTGTTCATCTCTCTCTCTCTCTCTCTCTCTCTCTCTCTCTCTCTCTCTCTCTCTCTCTCTCTCTCTCTCTCTCTCTCTCCACTTGCACAGTTTCCACCCTAGTTCAGGCCCTCATCACCCCTCACCTGAACTTTTAAATTATTTTCTCGCCTCAAGTCTCTCCCTACTTCAGTCCATCCTCCACACAAGTGGCAAAACAATTTTCCTCAAGCAAAGTTCAGGAGATGAAGCCAAGTGTAGCATGATTTCAGAGAAGTAGAAATAAGTAAAATTGTTTCCCATTCATGTAACTACTCCCATCCCTGCCTAATTTCTCCAAACAGGTCTAGAAACTACACCAGATTAAACTCTAGACAAGAAATCCAAGAAAATTCAGAGTAAGGTATCTTTCTAAGCCAGATTGGTATAAGGAGACTGCATGAGAGGTCTGCAGACACTGGGGACAAATCTGGCAAGACATGTGCAGAGCCTTCTAATATAGAGAGAGGTTATGCAAGGAGAGAAGAGGAGGTCTCATATCTGGCAGAGAAGAGCCTGACACTATATGGGGTGCAGGAACAGATGCCAACTGGCAGATTTGTCGCTCACTACCCAGTTCCAGGTCAGGGATCCAGGGTAGACGAAGAAAGGGATCTGCACCTAGGGGTGGCAGGCCAGGATGAGGAGAGGTCCAAGCCTATAGGCTATGTATGTACTAAGCAAGTAACAAATTAAAAAGCAAGCAGCAGGATCTCAGCTCCAGCTTCAGCCCAGTCTGAAGCTTGAACAAGAGTAAGGACAGGAATACCAGACCAAAGGGGATCCTGCTAAAGTTCTATGAGTTTTCCATCTGGCTGATAGTGGCTGAGTCCAGCTATAGTCCGCTGAAACTTAAAATAGGGCAAGCCCACAGGTGTGTTGCTCAGACTCAAGCCCAGGAACTTGTAGAGGTCGGAGCAGGGGGATAGAATTCTATACAAACAAGTAGGAAAATGTAGGGGAAGAAGGTGACACTTGAACCTCATTCTCAAACAAACTCTAAAAATTTACAAAATTATCCATAGCAGCTGTTTTTTCAGTGGCAAAGAATTTGAAACTGAGGAAGTGCCCATAAATTAGGGAATAGCTGAAAAAGTTATTGTATATAAAAAAAAGTTGACATGCTATTTTGCTGTAAGAAATGATGAAGGGCTGTTGAGTTTTGTTTCATCTTTCTGATGGTTCCTCCTATTGGTTTTAATTTTTACTTACAACATCACTGATGTGAAAATATGTTTAATGGGCATGTAAATGTAAAGCCTATATCAGATTGTATGCCGTCTTGGGGAGGGTAGCGGGGAGGAAGGGGGAGAAAAATTTTCAACTCAAAAGCATATGGAAGTAATTGTTGATAAATCAAAATAAATTAATAAAATTTTTTTAAAAAGAAAAAAATTAAATTAAATTAAAAAAAAAAAAAGAAATGATGAAGGGAATGGTTTCCAAGAAACCTGGGGAGATTTGTATGAATTGATGCAGAATGAAGTGAATAGAATCAGGAGAACAATTTATACAATGACAATATTATTGTAAATACAAATAATTTTAAAAGACTTAGGAATTCCAATCAGTGTAATGAATAACCATGATTCCAGAGGACCCAAGATAAAACATACTGCTTCTGAATGATCTATTTGTCTAGCTATCTCTCCTGCAGAAATCTGTTTTGCTTCATTATATATGTTCGTAGTGAGTTTCGGTTTTTTTTCTTTCTCAGTGGAAATGGGTAGGAAGGAGAGAAGGTAGATTTTTGCTGATAGAAAAAAATGTAATTTAAAAAAATCAGAGGTCTGATCATATCACTTCCCCTACTCAATAAAAGTAAGTGGCACCCTATTACATCCAGGAACAAATGTAAAATCTTCTGTTTGGTCTTAAAGGCTTCATAACTAGATCCCTCCTTACCTTCCCAGTCTTCTTAAACTTTACTGTTATTCATGTACTCTGTCACTCAGCAACATTAGCCCCAATGCTGTTGCTCACACACAGCACTGCATTTCTTGACTCCCTGTCTTTGCATTAATTGTCTCCCATGCCTGGAATGTTCAGACCTATCATTCCCACCTCCTGGCTTTCCTGCCTTCCCTGGTTTCCTTCCAGACTCAAATCAAATCTCACCTGCTTGGGGACTTTTTGTTTCTTTCTCTTTTTGATGAGGCAGTCAGGGTTAAGTAACTCACCTAGGGTCACACAGCTAGTTAAGTGTCAAGTGTCTGAGGTTGGATCTGAATTCAGATCCTCCTGATTCCAGAGCCCATGCTCTATTTATTGTGCCTCTCAGCTGCCTCTAAATCTCACCTTCTACGGGAGGTCTTTCCTACTGCCCTTCCCCACCTCCTACCTCCTAGTGATAGTGCCTTCCCTATAAGATTACTTCATATATATATATATATACACACACACACCTGTGTGTGTATGAGCTCCCTGAATATAGGAACTATATTTTTTGCCTTCCTTTGTATCCCCAGTGCTTAGCTCAGTGTCTGTCACATAGTTAGTATTTAATAAATTCTTGTTGGCTGACTTTATTTGAATCTGTGTGCAGGGCACTGTCCTTTTTTAAAACATAAGAACAGTTTGTTTTCTGAAAGGGGCAGAGGAGAAATAAACATTTGTCTAAATAAAACTCATGAAATCCACTTGTAAAGAAACAAAATCTCTCTGACAAAATGTTGATGAGAGACATTGTTCTGAGGACCAGATGGAAAGTTCACTTTTAGATAAATGTATTTCTAGGGCCTATTTGAAGACAATGACTGAGGTAACCTGGCTATAAACATTGTACTCTATGAGCTCATTTGCATATGGCTATTTTTAGAATCTAAAAAGCTATGATTGACAAATTTATAAATCAAGAACTGTTTGGAGACAGTGGAAATATAATATAAGGATTGTTGGGTTCATACTTGGCAGAAAGTGGATTTGTTGAGTTTTAATTCAGAAGATAAAGATGAGTTGCTAACCACCAGGAGGTTCTGATTTGAAGCCTATGGAATAAAATTCCATATTCTTTGTTTTAGGCAAAAGCCTGTTAAAAATATTTTCATTAATTTAGATTATTCTAACATAAGTATTTCTGCCTAGAGAGAGAGAACCAAATATACATAAAGCCACCCCATGACTCTAAAAATCTCTTTTTGACAAGCAGTTTTCAAGGTTATAATTTATAGAGTTCCTGAACAAGGAAAATTTTACAATATGATAAAACATAGTTACAGTGTTCAGGGTAAAGTTCAGTTAACATTCTGCTTCATCAAACAGAACAATAGTTACTTAATTTTTGGCACACCCTTGGAGAATCATTTTCCTAAAACCATTCAATCTCCCTTTGACCATTCCCTTTAAGGATTCTCTCTTCCAGCTGGTCAAAGGTGAATTCAAGAGAGTTCCATTAACTGAAGTAATCAAAGAGACTTTTTCCTTTTCTTACTTTGATAATTACCCTAATAAAGTCAATGTAGATCAGCCAAGAGCCCTTTCCCTTAATTACTTTGAGGAAGAGTCCTTTCCTGAGCTGATATGGAAAGAAGGGAGCAGGACATTCTGTCCTAATTGATAGTTAAAGAAAGACTGATGAGGTTTCTCTTTCACTTTAGTTCAAAGGCTTCAAACTAGACTAATTTTTAAATACTTTCTTAATATTTCTAAAAGAGAGAGTTTAGGATAAGAGTTTCTACAGGCAATGGAAGATAAAAGAAGCCAATTAAGCTATAGAAAAAAGATTCCAAAAGCTTCAAGAAGCCATAGGGAGATAGAAGAAGCAAGAGAATAAGCTGGGAGCAGGAATCACAAGAAGCTCGGAACTGAAGACCAGCAAGGGTTCTAATGGAGACATCTGACTCTTGACCTGCTTTGATGGGAGATTGCTGATTGGAAGAGATCTGTAACTTTGCTGATTAGCTGGACAAACACTGGAATGGCTGCAGGAAACTCACTCGAAGAGATCTGAATCCTGCTAACATTTTAGGAAATTCCTTTTTTTTTTCTCATACTGTCTGAAGCTCAAGAAAGGAGAAACTTCTCAGGGGTTCCTTGTTGTCCTCTATTGCCTTCTCAGTATAAGAGGGAAAAACAGAAAGGGAATTACTTCTGTTGCATCTGTTTTGAACTGAGTTGTTCTTTGCTGTAAGAACAGGCTTTGAACTAACTGGACAAAGTAGAATCCTTTGTTATTTGCAGATTTGAGAAGCTGGGCAGTTCTCTTGCTTAAGAGAACTACTTTTCACCAAAAAAAAAAAAAAGGTTGTCACTGTTTTATTACCTCAAGAGCAGAAAAGGAACCACTTCTCTCAATGGTAAAGACCCGAAGGAATATAGCTAGCAGCAACACAACTTTGTGTGGTGCAAATTGTTCCTAAAAGGATATCAAAGCCTGTCGTAGAGAGTTGTGAGCTTTGTCAGACGCATGGGTTCCCCAACCTTATGCTTCCTTGAAAAGTTTCTATAATTGTGTTCCTGGTCTCTCCCTTGGACACCACCTGCATTGTCAGATGTCATGTCCCCCAGGCTACACTGCCCATGTGGGTGGGTCTGACATCATGTCTATGCTGTATATACAAAAAGAGTAAAACTCTCTACATAGTATCCTACACTGCCCATATGTTCACAGTGCAAGAGGGTTGAGGAGAAGGGCAGCACTAACTATATTGTACCCAGGTGACGTGATTATAGCTCAGGAAAATACAGTCATTTCAAAGAAGACACAGAGTTATCCAGTATGTGGAGGCTCAGAATGGTGCTGACTGTATAGATCCACACTAATTATATACACAAGACAAGTATGGCCACCCAAACAGAGTGGCAGAGCTAAAAAACAAAAGGTGATGCTCAAAGAATCTTAGAGAGCTTGGTTCTTTCCTGCCATGCTCCTTCATCAGTGTGAGCAGTCACCAGGATGACTGAGAGTCTTTGTAGAACCTGTCCTTTTTAATGAATGCAATTAGGTTAATGTCTAGCAATGCCCCCTACTGGTTAAACTCATAAACCTTAAATTGCCGTAGAAAGGTGACTTGTGATCTCATTTGATTCTCTAACAATGATGAAGATGATCGATTAATCAATCATCAAGCATTAATTAATCATTTATTATGCATCAGACACCTGTGCTAACCATTGGGTGATGGTGGTAATGATGATAAATAGCTAAAATCTACAAAGAAACTTAAGGTTTGCAAAGTACACACAGGATTTCATTTATGTTACTGAAAGTATTGTGAATTTACAAAATCATTTTGCAGGTAAAGAAAATGAAGGTTGGAATCATTAAGTGACTTAAGAGTTACACAGGAAGTGTCAGAAACAGATTTTTAACCCTGTCTCCCTGACTCCAAGACCATTCCTTTGTTTACTATACCACACGTGACTTACAGTAAGAAAAATTAAGTAAGTTGCCCAAAGTCACATAGATAATAAGTATCTGAGCTGGGATTTGAACCAAGATCCTTTCATTCCACATTCAGTATACTTTCTGCTATTCTATGTTCAATACTTCTGCAAACGCTTCCCTAATTCTTGTCTCTCTCCTCTGACTTTTTCTAGTTCTTTGTTCCTCTCAACCATTTTTGTACTCTATTCTGTCTTTTCTCCCCCACTAGATTATAACCTCCTTGTCTTATTCATCTTAGTAGCCTCCTCAGAACTTGGTATAAAGCCTTGGGGCTTAACAAAATTTTGCTGAATTAAATTTAATACTTAAAAAGGCAGATGTGATATCTGTCAAGTTCTATCAACATCTGACATGTTAAAACAATCACATATCATGTAAGTTTGACAATAATGATCAATTTTTCCTAGTATAGAAACTGCTCTGTAGACCTATTTCACAGTTATAACTGAAACCTGCTCTGGTGAATGAACCTTTCTGAAGCTACAAGTGACCCCAAACCTGTGACAGACAGATGTGACCTAAAGGCACCTCACAAATCTTACTAGGTGGAAGGCAAAATAAGGCATAATTTACAGGCCTGAATACACAGATATTAGAAAAATATTGGAAAGCCAAGAGGCTCAAGAGAGACTGCTTTAAAACACGTGTCATCAGTATCTGTAATCTCTAGGTATCTAACACTGGATTTGAAGACAAAAGGACCTTGGTTGGAATCCTGATTCTACTGCTCACTTACTAGCTTTGGGACATTAGGCATGTTACCTTCCCTCTCTGGGCCTCAGTTTCCTTATCTGCAAAATAAGGGGTTCAGCTAGGTCAGGGGTTCTTAACCTGGAGCCTGCAAATTTATTTTTTTTTAATTTAATAACTATGCTTAACTATCTAGGTGGCAAGGCATATATAGATTTGAAGTACGGAAAACCTGAGTTCATATCTAACCCCAGAAACTTGCTAGCTGTGTAACCTTGGGCAAATCACTTAATCTTTCTATGCCTTGGTTTCCTTATCTATGAAATGAGGATAATAATGGCACCCAACTCTCAGTGCGGTTGTAAAAATAAAATGAGTTATTCATAAAGTTCTTTACAAACCTTGAAGTCCTATATAAATGCTAACTACTACTACTACTAAGGGTGCTACTACTACTACTACCACTACTATTACCACTACTACTACCACTACTACTACCACTACTACTACTACTACCACTACTACTACCACTGCTACTACCACTACTACTACTACTTTGCAATACTTTATTTTATTTTATACATTTAAAAATATTATTCTGAAGAGTCGAGAGGCTTTACCAGATTTCCAAAGGGATCCATGATGCATAGATGATAGATCATGTATCATGGATCCCTTTGGAAACCCAGTAAAAACCTATGGACTCTGAAACTAGATAATAACTGACACTTATATAGGCATGATATTGTAAAGTGTCTTACATGCATCATCTTATTTGAGCCTCACAATGACCCTGTGAGGTAAGTCCTGGAGACATTCTAGGTATTATATTGCCCATTCAGCCTTGGCTCAGAGAAATGAATGGCTTGTTCATGGTCATATAGTTGGCTTTTGAAGTGGGATTTGAACCAAGATCTTCCTAACTCCAAGTCTAAGACACTATCCATTAAACTAGACCACACTACTTTTAAGGTATTGTCTAAATCTAAATCTCATTCCATGGGATATAACAATGGGAAAAAATAACAGAGAAGAGATTAGTGAACATGAAAGTTTTTACACAAAGCTTTATTCATATAGTTCATCACACATTGAGATGACTCTGGGCTCTGTATCAGTAGGAACACACATTCTGGTGGGTTCTACCATGCTGGAAAGGCTTTGAGTATGATCCTTAAACATACATGTCTGTTTTTCAAGGACCAATTTAGCTAAGTATACAGAGATATGGCCAGCAAGCTGATCATTTATTTGATCAATAGCAACGAATGAAATAAACTTACAAATGGCCCTAGGTCCTAGACAACGCCCTTCCACTTCTGCCATGATCGTGGTAGAGTGGCAGACAAGGCTGTCACAGTTTTTAGTCATCTATAAGCATAAACTTAGCAACCAGTACTCCAATGATGAGATCCTTGTCCAAAGACCACTGATTATTCATACTACTGGCAGAACTGAATCGTATTAATCTTGAAATGATTGCTTCAAATAAAGCCAGGAGACAAAAGGAAGTTGAGGCTCAATGGGAGGAAAGATCATAGGAAAGGCAAAGAAAGGAATTGGCAGAGCTGATTTTATTGAATGTTCCAAGACAATAACATCATTTTAGGAGACATGGTCATCTCATAGCATAGCACTAATGATAAACAACTGCAAAAATACTGCCATGAAGATAATTGCAGCATTCATGCCAACATTTCTTACTAAGGATGATGCAGAAAAAATTCTGTGAAGAATTATATGAGACCTTTCCAATTGAATCCACATTTGCTTTAATACTTTTTGATTGCAAAGCAAAGAATGACACATCAGAAGAGTGAAAAATACATTGCAGAAGATGACTGAGGAGTAGCCAAAGTAGCCTACTGCTACATGTCACAAGTAGTATCTTTAAAAAGCAATTCGGGAGATGCTACATATGGTAAACACAATTTTTTTTTAATTTAAAAGTTAAATTGATTATATTTTAACATAGAGAAAATATATTCCAAAATTATTCATTATGATAAAGTTGGAATTATAGCAGTAATGCAAGGATGGATCAACATTAAGAAAACAATTAGCATGATAAATTACATCAATAAGAAAGGTAGGCAAGAGACCCTACCCCCATGTGTAGCAAGGTCATATCACATTCACTAACTTGGATAAAGACACAGATGGATCACTCATCAAATATGACATGAACCTGGGAAGAAGAGTGAATAAGTCAACAGCTACTTATTAATGTACCTACTATGTGCCAGGCACAATACTAAGTTCTGGATGACACACTGGACAAATACACTGGATGAAAAAGTCAGGATCCAAAAGGATCTTGATAGACCAGAGCATTTAATATGAATTGATGGAAGTTTTGTAATTAGGTTCAGAAAATCAACCTCACAAGTAAAAGTTGGGGGTGGCAGGATTAGAGAGCAGTCATTCTGAGAAAGATCTTGGAGTTTTAATGGAGTAAAAATAGGCAATGGAATGGGTGAGCCAAAAAAAAAAAAGCTAATATGGCTTTAGGCTACATTAAGAGGGGCATAGTTTCCAGAAAGAGGGAGGTGATAAATCCACTGTATTGCACCCTCATCACAACTCTTCTGGAGTACTGTGTTCAAAATATCACAGAAAGATTTGAAAAGAAAGAAAAAGGAACTTAATTCAACAAAACTAACCAACACATGGACCATGTTTGGCAGTATATGCAACATTTCACACCCACTGTCTACTGCTTTGCCAGGAGATGCATTTTCTCAACTCTCTTCTGGAGCCCCAGCTTCATCATTATAATTACAAAACATTGAGTTACTTTTTTTTCTTTCTGTTTTCATTGTTGCTCATTGCTCTGCATAAATTTTCATTGGGCATATGTTGTAGTCTACTTCACACCCACTATATACCTCTCCATTGTTCTGGAGGTGAACCATAGCTTCGATTCTGTAGAGACTCTAGTATTTCATGATTTATTGTTATGATCTATATGCAGAAGAAAAGTGATGTTAAAACTATGAGCCTTTATTTCAAGAAGAAGCTTGAGATCATTAAATTCACAATGTAATCAAGTCTTTTCTCCTCTTCCTGGTCAATTATTTTTAGCCCAGCTTATTGTCTACACACAATGTCCATCCAAGGTATAAGTTCTGATGTATCAACTCTATGGGTTGTTCATTCAACTGCATACCATTCTGTGGACAATAAATATTTTTCATCCACTTGATTTTTCTTTCATGGATAGTCAGACCAAATTCTTTCAATAATTATGGATCTCATTTAGAAAGCCATTCAATGTTCTAGAGCTTGATACAATTAGCACAAAGTCTTCTGTGAATAGGAATATTTAAAGCACTTCATTATAGGGAATCCGTTTTCCATTTGGACTCCATGCTGGACATCTATAATCAAGTTCTATTATCTTTTGATATTAATAATCAGAGTGATTGAATGAAGTGATCTTTGCTATTATATCTTTGAACGAATGATATGATTTTGATATATAAGGGAGACGTCTTGTTGGAGGAGAGCTTTTGAGGATCCTTTTTGTTTCAACGAATCACTTTTTTTGTAGCCAATGAACAATTGGCAGGGTGGGTTTTGCATTCTCTACACCTTTCAGGCAGTTGTGGGACCCTTCTCCAAGCTTCATCGATAACATACATAGAAAGTATGTCGGTAATTTGGTTGTATCCTACTCTTTCTGACCCCATGAGGAGTTTTTTTAGGCAAAGATACTGGAACGGTTTGCCATTTCCTTCTCCAATGGATTAAGACAAACAGAGGCTAAGTGACTTGCTCAGTGTCACACAGAGACAGGAAGACCATCTTCATGAGTTCAAATCTAACCTCAGGCACTTACTAGCTGTGTGACCCTGGGCAAATCACTTAACCCTGTTTGTCTTCCAGTTTCTTCCTCAAATACCCTTCAGATAATTTGGGTTTGTTAGAACTCTCACCAGACTTCTAGCAAACTTGTTTTTCCCTCCACTGCTTTGCATTGTTTTATGAAAGACTGTCACTCACAATCTTCTGCCATCTTCTTCTGTAAGATCTGTCAAGTGAGTTTATATTCTAAACTTGGGCAGCCCACAGCTGCCATAACTTCTGCTCAGTAAAAAGACCAAGAGATTACTGAATGAGACAATTTCAAGACTATTTTGTTCTTCTTGAGAAAAGTTGCTTATATCTAGGTTAAATTTCTTTAGGAAATGAGAATAATATTGAGCTGAAGCCTATTATTTTATCCATTTTTCATTTCTAAATGTAAACAGCTTGTTTAAAAAGGACATATTGGCATTGCCTAAAATGCTCATTACATTTCCTTCTCATTTTTTCTCTTTCTTCTAATTTGGTGTTGATTTTGATTATTTTTCTAAGAAGTCAATAGTCCATGTATAAACTGACAGCTGACTCAGAAATGACTCCCACAACTAAAATCAATTTCTTGTCTTTTAAAATGGAATCAATTTCCATTTCTGTGATGTTATTCGGTGTTCTTCACGTCCTGAGTTCTTAACTCTCCTATTCAATCAAATATGTGTGATATGTGGGAAGGGGTGTGCTGGCAAATGTTTAACAAGCAGCTTTCTGGAAAAAATGCACATATAAACTTTTAAGTTGAATCTGCTTTAACCTTTTCTCCACCACTTTCTTAAGTCTAGACAATCAACAAAACAATAAAGCAAGCTCTGGTTTGTTATTGATTTCTAAAGTGTAAATGTTGACATGGAACATTTGACAAATTTAACAATCGGCTCTCTAGAGTTTTGAGCTGGCTCCAGCACACCCCTGTAAGAGGCTTTTGCATATTCTACAGGCCTTGGGCTTCTGTTGTTTCTAAGTCTTGAGCCACATTTGCCACCATCTTGTCCCCTGCTGTCCCCTAGATCCACCTTTATATTCAATGCACAGAGAATTAGAGAATTATTGATTTAATTTGGAGGCATTTATGGGCTCATCACAGAATTCCTTTCCTTTCACATGCTCCACAACAGATGTTGGCATGTACACCATAATGATTTTTGTGGTGGTTTTCTCATGAGTAAGGCTATAGAAGAAGACCAAGTATTCCCTGAAATATTGTCTCTTGGTGATATTGGGACATGATAAAAACCAACTTTATGGTTTTTCTATGCAAACTCCTTTATTTGCATCCCCCCAGAGAACCCGTGATCCGCCTTTCCATTTACTATAGCATTCTTCTTTTTCTTTAATTATATTTTATTTTATTTCCTAACTCTTTTCTTTCTGCCACTTCCCTTCCTACCCCTACATTGAGAAAGCAAGAAAAAATAAACCCCTGCTAAAAACATGTGAAGTCAGGAAAAGCAAAATTTATCATTAGCCATTTCTTAAATATGTGTGTATATGTGTATACACACATATACACATATGTATATATGCACGCATGTATGCATATATACATACATACACATGCACAATCTGGATCCATCACCTCTCTGTCAGGAGGTGGGCAGCATGTTTCATCATAAGGATTGTGTGTTGGTCATTGAGTTGACCGGAGTATCCTAGTTTCCAATCAACCAAGATCCACCTTCCTCCTCTCCTATCTCAACCCCTTCTCCCATTGATAACACAAGAAAAATGAAACCCATACTAAGTACATATAGTCAATAAAAACAAATTTCAACATTGGCTACATCCAAAAATATTTGTCTCATTACATACTTTGAAGCCATCATCTCTCAATCAGGGGGTGGGTAGCGTGTTTCAGGATTAGTCCTTTGGAATCCTGGTTGGTCATTATCCTGATAAGAGTTTGGCACAGCAGTATTCTACCACATTCATATACCATAACTTTTTCAGCCATTCCCCAATTTGTGAGCACTCCTTCAGATTCCTACAAATCCTTCCTTCAATTTTGTTGTTGCTGTCATTCAGTTATGTCCAACTCTTCATGGCCACACAAATTCTGTCCATGGGGTTTTCTTGGCAAAGATGCTGTAGTGCTTCTCCATTTCCTTCTCTGCTGTATCACCTTCTGTCAGAACTCTCCATTATGACCAGTCTGTCTTGGGTGACCCTGCATAGCAGAGTTCACAGTTTCATTGAGCTGCATAAGCCCCTCTACCAGACTTTAGTCTGCCCTCCCTCTAATTTCCCCTTCCCTTCTCCCCTTTCCTTCTTATTTCCTTGTTGATTGACATCTATTTCTGCACCCAACTATGTGTGTCTGTGTGTATTCTTCTTTCTCATGACCAGTTCAAAAGAGAGTTAAGTTCCACTGTCCCTTGTCCCTTTCCTCCTTGTTTATTTAGAAGTCTACTTGTACACTCTCATTACAGGAATTTATTTTCCCTAACTTTCTTTTCTCTTCCCTCCTAGCATATTCTTCTTCTCCTCTTTCTATTCTTTTATTAAGATTATTAAGACATAACAGAATCACTACCAGGCCTTGTGTAATTGGACTCCCTCAATAAGCCCTGATGATGTAAGGTTCAAAGAGGACATACACATCATTTTTCCATAGTCAGATATAAGCAGTTTACCCTTGTTTAGGTGATGCAGTGGATTAAGCCCAGGGCCTGGAGTCAGAAAGACCTGAGTTCAAATCTGGCCTCAGACACTTATTAGCTATGTGACCCTGGGCAAGTCGCTTAACTCTGCCTCAGTTTCCTTATCTGTAAAATGAGCTGGAGAAGGAAATGACAAGTCACTCCAACATTTTTGCCAAGAAAACCCCAAATGATGTCACTAAGATCAGACACGACTGAAACAACTGAACAACACATTTTCTCATTCACGTTTATCTTTTTTACTTCTCTTTACTGCTGTATTGAACTTCAAAGTTACTCTAGTCTGGTCTTTTCATCAGGGATGCTTGGAATTGCTCTATTTCATGAAAGGTCCATTTCCTTCCATAATGTTATGTTCAGGTTTACCAGGTAAGTTATTCTTGGCTGTAAACCCAAATCCCTTGCCTTCTGGAATACTGTATTCCAAGTTGTCTGCTCCTTCATAGCGGTGGCTGCGAAATCATGTGCGACCCTGACTGATTTAACTTGGTATTTGAGTTCTTTTTTTCTTTGACCTAGAAGTTCTGGATTATGAATGCAATATTACTAGGAGTTTTCATTTTGGAGCTTCTTCCAGGAAGTGACCAGTGGATTCTATTTCCGCTATGCCCTCTAGTTCCAAAAGACCTGGACAGTTTTCCTTTAATATTTCTTGAAATAGGCATCTAGTTCTTTTTCGGTTTTTGGTCATGGAGGTCTGGCAGGGCGATGCTTCTTCATTTTTTTTCTTCTCAATCTGTTTTCTAGGTCAGTTGCTTTTGCTATGAGATACTTTACGTTTTTTCTTTTATTTCTTCTTTTGATTTTATTTTAATATTTCTTGTTGCTTCACAGAGTCATTGTCCTCTGTTTGATCCATTGTAATTTTCAGGGAGTTTCTTGCTTGGGCACAGTTTTGCATCTCTTGAGTCAAGCTATTAGCTCCTTTTCCAATTCTTTCTTCAATAGTTCCCATTTTTTTCCTCAAGTGTTCTCATCCTATTTATAAAAATATTTTTAGCTCTTTTATTAACTCTTGCTTGATCTCTTTCAGGCATTCTAGTTGAGTTTGTACCTAAGCTGTGTTTTTTCCTGAGGCTTTGCTTGTAGATGTTTTCTAGTCATCCTGGGATAGAGGCTTGGTGAGAATACATTTGAGTAAAGTAAGCAAACAAAAAGGGGGGTTGAAAAAGCTTCCGGCAGCTTTTGCTGCTGCTGGAAGGGATAGCTCTTCAAAAAAATAACAAATCTCTAAGAAGAGAGCTCCCTGACATCAATTCTTGAGACTAACATGAAATAACTATCTCAAACCACTTCCTCCTTCCAACAGAACTCAGGTCTTTTGGCTAGAGCTCAAAGAATATAGATCTATACCAAGGTGGATTTATAGGGGGTCACATACCCTTCAGAAGAGTTAGGGTCAGGAAGGAGAAGACAGCCTCTCAGATACTGCTCAGACATTATGAAGACTAATGCTTCTTAATTAGCTAATGGACCCCCCAACCTTTTCTAATCTCATCAGTGAGATCAGGGAGGCCTCTTTGATCAATATACTCCTTCCTCATGTGCATAGGTATGTTTGTAAGGAAGCAGCCAATAGATAATAGAGAGGTACAGATTGAAAATTAGTAAGAGAGTAGGGATAATAAGTGGGGGTGAGGGACAATCCAATAGAGAAGACAGGATGAAATGGGATCACTTGTACACACAGAGGGGTTAACCTTGGCAAGGAGAAGGGCCACTTCTTCATGTAAGACAGGGGTGACAGAGAGTATGATGGCAGAAGGCATCTGGGTGTTAGGAGACAAGGAGAGGAAGAAGAGAGAGCTATTGGCAAATGGCCTCAATTTTTGCAGCAAAATACTCTCAAGATTCTCAGCTAGGAGACTGGGGGGAGGAAGAGCCATGGGAAGTTTGAGGAGGGATGAAAAGGTTTGGAAGATCTACTGTGGTACACAGAATAGTAAATTAATTAAGGAGATGCCAAAGGATTGCCTTGAAGCAATGAGCACCAAGCTGAAGTTAGGTAACCTAAATTTGTAGGAGACCCACTCAGCATGGGTTCATGATTTTCCCCACCTTTGTTCAACAGTACATGTGTAGCAGCAAAGGCAACAGATGGTGGAAATGACACAAGATGGAGGCTTGGCAAGGTGAAGTTAATGAATGATAAGGGGGCAAATGACTCAAAAGAAAAAGATGGTGTTGAGTGAATGAGGGAAGGAGGGGAGGGGAGATCCCAGGAAGAATTCAAACTCAGATCTTACTGACTCTAAGTCCACTGCTCTACCCACTGCACCAGCTAGCTGACCATGACTAGACTATGTCTAGGTCATATAAGAATGAGTTCTCACAACTAAGGTGAAGGTCTTGTAATATTTTCTAGGAATGGAGGATGATTAGAGGTAATCCATTCCACAGTCCTCAAAGTTATTTATTGTTCAACAACACTTTATCGAACAAAGTAGGATGGAATTCAGCAAGGGTTCATTCTGCCCTCGATTGTGGAGATAATACCACTGGGTTATTGGGGGTGGGGGTGAGGGAACATTGACATAACTGGTGAGAGAAAGCAGAGAGTTTGGAAGTCCATGTTGTATGATTTCCAGTAACATTTTTTTCCATCAGTTGACTTTGCCAAGAAGGAATGAAACCCAACATAGACCATGGAATATTAGCTATGACGTCTGTCCTAGAAACCTGGCAGCATGACTTGGAGGGAAGTAAGCAGCCAATTAGAGTCCTTGCTAACTAAAGGCCAACTCATAAAAATACTTAAAGACAGCTTTCGTGCCCCCTTAAGTCTTCTCTTCTCTGGGCTAAAAATGTGGATAATCAATAATGGGAAGATAGCAAGAGTCACAAAGTGAGCCTTTCATTACTCAGCAGAAACTCAATGGTGTGATTTGATCTCCCTTTTTCCGCTGTCACTAAAAGAGACTGCAATGATTGTCTTGCCTATAAGGAGACCAGTGAGACAGCACAAAAGCCAGGGACTTTATTGCTGGCAGATATGCATAATAAAGGAAGTAATTGCAGTTAAGGGGTCCAGCCTATATCACTGCAGTCTTGGGTTGGTTTTTTGTTTGTTTGCTTTGTTTTGTTTTATTTTGTATTTGCCCCAAGCTTCCTTTGAATACCAATCAAAGAGGATCTTGAGAGTGAGGGGCACCTAAGTGCTCCAGTCCCTATTATCTTCTGCTGGAGATTTGGAGGTGGAGTCTTCAAAATGGATTTTAGAAATTAATCAAGGATTTAACGGGAGTTAAAAGTAATTTTCTAAACCCAAGTCAGATAACTATTGAGGAATAAGGAGGTGTAGCTTGAAGTAGACACAGGCAGGTAGAAGAATAGGCTTACTCTTACTCTGCTGGCTTTTGTTGGCTGTCTAGATAGGAGTGTGGGCTCAGAGCTTTTAGCTACATACTATGAGCTTGAGCAAGGGGAGGCTTTTTAGTCACCATACTTCAGTAAATAGTAGCAGAGAACAGCAGAAAACAGCAGAATTACTTCATCAGAAGATAACAGCAGAGCTCTGTGGTGTCAGAGGTATAAATTACCCCATCCATACACATGCCTTACCTGCTTTTCACATGTGTGTCCTGGCCACATAAGGTCCTGGCACATGATTCTGTGTACAGGTTGCCAGGCTACATGTATGCCCTCCTTGCGTGTAATCTGTGTGTATTCCTTGACTTGGGTGTTCTTTGCTTGTGTTCTCTCCCCCTAGTGGTTCTGTGTTGACTTGCAGGGGATTGGACTCCATATGTGTGCAGCTCATAAAAGCTCTGACGATCTGCATCCCAACTCTCAATCCCATGGATGGGTACTGGATCCTAGAGCAAGGCTACCTCCTCCCTTCAAAGTTCTAGGATGACTCTAACACCACTGGCTTGAGACCCCACTGGTGTGTTTCCCCCACATTTTCAATTGAGAAGGATTTAGTCAGTCTTAAGTAGCTTTTAGAAAGGGGTATTTACTGAAATGCTAGGGTAAGAACAGTTGGTGCAAAATATTTCACCAAAGGTCCATGACCCACTCTCCCACAAATACACACCTAAGAGAACGTAGACTGAAGTTCAAAGAGCACATGTGACAGAGGATCAGCTCATAACTCCTATTTAGTGGAAGGCCTTTAGACATGGTATGTTACTGCTGAGATCTTTGCAGAGCCTGAAGTCAGCTCTTAATGCAAGCATCATGCCAGCTGTTCTGGGAACACTGGTAGAACTAGGATGCTGTGTTGTTCAGTTGTGCCCAACTCTTCTTGACCCCATGGACCATATTGCTCCAATGTTGTCCATAGGGTTTTCTTGGCAAAAATAGTAGAGTGGTTTGCCATTTCCTTCTCTGGTGGATTAAGGCAGATAGAGGTTAAGTGATTTGCTACTCAGCTAGTAAGCATCTGGAGCCAAATTTGAACTGAGGTCTTCCTGATTCCAGGCTCAGTGTTCTATCCACTGAGCCACCTAGCTGCCTCCAAGACTAGGATGCCAATGGGAAATCCAAAATCAAGTTTATAAGATCCTCCTCTGACTGAGAGGAGTGGGAGTAGACTGGGGCTCCCTTATCTCGTTACTCATACTCCCCACCCTCAAGTAATTCCTTCCCAAAGGCCTTGGCTAAATTTCTGGTAGCAGAGGGAAAGGGAGGAGAAATCACAAGCTATAGTTTCCAGTGCGTCCTTACTCACACAATGCTTCAAACATAGGGCAGCTTTTCTGGGTGTCCACATATAGGGCACAGCTGCAATGTCTACATTGCTATATACAGGACAAAGTCCAAATTATCAGCCTGGAATTCAAGGTCCTATGTTAATGGTATCACCTTATATTTTCAACTTTCTTTCACATGTCCCCCAGATTGACCCTTTATTGAATTCACATTGATGTCATTATTATCCTCCCTATATATGAGAGAATAAATATGCTTACATATACATATCTACATTTATGCATACATATATGTGTGTGTGTGTGTGTGTATATGTATATACATACATATATTTGTTCCAAATACCTGACAGATTTTATTTTCTACCTAACTAAAATGCCACCTACCTCTTCTCCCCCTCCTATCTACCTAACCAAAGCCTGTCATTCCCTCAGGTCCTAGCCGGACTAACTTCTGTGGTAAAGACTAACCTCACCTCTCACTGATTTTACCTCTGTCTGAATTCCTTGGGCTCTTAGCTCCACAGTCTTAACCATACCTATTGACATACTTACTCAGACATGTTCTTTAGGTCTTCTCAAGGGAATGTCATTTTTTCCCTGATTGAGACTCATTTCCCTCCAAGGTGGGGATCACTAATGCAGCCCTTGTGATACCTCAGCATGGACTCTTAGCAAATATGCATGGTGACTGACTTTACAGCCTTTCCCATCTTGTCTCCCACCTCTCTTTCCAGAGTGATTTTCCACTGTCCTCTTGCCTACACTCTCTGTTCTAGCCAAACTGGCTTGTTTGCTATTCTCTGTACAGTGTTTATCTTCCCCCCTCCCAACCCATGCCTGGAACGTTCTCTTTCATCATTTTACTCATTGAGCCCCTGGCTCCCTTCAAGGCTCAGTGTAGGTGCCACTGACTTCCAGAGACCTCTTCTGATTCCCCTGACTTAACCCACAAAATTATTTGTATTTATATTGCATTTATTTTTCAATTAGTTATGTAGCATGTGTTGCGGGCTCAATGCGCTTTATGAAGAAATCTATCTCAATGTTTTTGAAGATAAGAGAAATGGTAAAAAAAAAAGGGTGAATAAATGAAGGAGTGAAGGAGGGAGGAAAAGGAGAGAGAAGGAAGGCAGGAAGGAAGGAACAAACAAACGAAGGAAGGAAAGAAGGAAGGAAGAGGGAATGAAGGAGGGAGAAAAATTAAGGAAGATCTGAGCATGCTTCTATGAAATTACTTTGGAAAATGTGTATTCTGAGGGAAAGAGGACAAACTCCAAACAGCTCATTTTTTCAGGGTATTTTCCTCCATCAAAGATGCCCGTCTGTCTATCCCAGGCAACAGAAGTGGTTAACAAGGTTGAGCAATTCTCCCCAGTCTCCTCACCTGCCTCCACCCCCACCCCTGACAGTTGGGTGAAGGATAGCACTGGTTTGCCAGAAATCGCAAATGCAGTTTGTTTCCCCAAGACATTGAAAAACAGCAATTATAGCCATCGCAAACACTTTGAAATTAATTATTTCTTTTCCATTTAGGCTAATAGTCTTGCCAGGGCAGCACACCCAGTCATGTTAATATCCATTGCAACATTTGCTCATTATTCCTCTGTATCCACCTGCCTTATCTATCTTTATTTGGACGGTTACAAAGTAGTTCCTAAATTGTGTGCACCAGTAAATACATTAACCAGGCCCAATTTTTATGGAGATTTATGCGCCTGCAATGTAGAATATATTCAGTCCCCATAAAAACTTGGCATTTGGGGTATATTCTTTCTAAAGACCCTATGGGGTCCATTTTCAGTGTGGAGAGCGATATGTCAGGAACAAAAATCAATGGGCTTGAATTATTAACATGCTAAGCGTTCGCTACTGATTGGGTCAGGTATTATAAAACTTACCATCTTTCCATTTACCTTCTATATTAATTTGAGCCTTGTGCCTTGCCATGGGAACGGGAAGGGGGGTGGCGTGGGGTAACATCTTATTCTCAGCTGAAACTGAAGGAAAGTGCCTCTGAAATATGGACCCTCTCTGCCTTAGGGGGGAAGATTTATGTCTGGCCCATCACTCTCCTCCCAGGGAGAGTACAGGTGAATGGCAGACCCACATCTATAAATGCCAGAGGTAACCATAAAAACATAAATGGCATCAGCTTATCGATTTCTCCTCTTTTTGGTGCCCACAAATTAGAAAAGTCACAGGGAAAAATCCCTGGTCTCTCCACAAATTTTAATTAAAACATAAATAAATCATCTTCCTTGCTGCACTTGCATATAAACAAAGGGAAAGATGGCACTCTTACAACTCCTTGTCAACATTGGGTGACTAATGACTCACAGGGAAAATACAATCTGAAACAATTGAATTGGAAACAGATTCCCAAGCTAACGAGTATCACATGTGGACCAGCGACACTGATTCAGGCTGGAGGCCTCGAAACCACACATCAGATTTGGGGGGGCTGGGGGGGAAATAATTGTGTTCAGGACAGCAATACTATTTTTTATTGTTATTAAGTTATGTGTAACTCCATAAGAAGCTATCACAGCTGCGCTTCTTTGGCCACATTGCCCAGCAACAGTTCCATGTCCTTGCCTTGCCACAAACAACAACCATACGCCACATTGTTTCCAAATGTTTCATCTTATTTCTTAATCTGTACACAGCAGGGACTGATGGGAGTAGGTTTGGTCAAGGAGGGACTTTTCCCCTTTGTTCATCAGAACTCCTTGCATGTTCTTCACTTCGGGAAATGTGTTTGTGTCACTTCAGATATTGGTGTGGGGGTCAGGGTGTGTCAAAAATGATGGTGCCCTGTTTCATGTTCCAGATTTTTTTCTTAAATGAAATTTTTGATCCCATTCTGCAGGACAATAGGAGCTCTCCAGCTTGGATATTTTCCATGGAAGCCATGTTGCCAGAAGGTCAAAGGGATCACTGGATGGAGAGCACCTGGATTGGGGCCTGTGGGCCTTGTTGGCCAAGCTTTCTGAACAGAAGGGACTGTTCCATTGCATACTGGTGACAGTTTAGATCTGGCCTCCCATTTTGTGCCTGCCTTAAAGCCAGGACTGAACTGAAGATTTTCTCTCTAAATTATAACTAAATTATAAGCTCCCAGAGGGCAACTAGGTAGAGAAGTGAATAAAATGCTGGGTCTAGAGTCAGAAAGACTCATATTCCGAGTTCAAATCCAGCCTTGACACTTCCTAGCTATGTGACCCTGGGCAAGTCACTTCACACTCTTTGCCTCAGTTTCCTTATCTGTAAAACTAGCTGGAGAAGGAAATGGCATTGTCTTGGCCAAGAAAACTCCAAATGGGGTCATGAAGAGTCAGACACAACTGAAATGACCAAATAAGAAGAAGAGGGTAGAAATCAAATCTTTCTCAGAATTACCCCATCTCCTATGGGGGGGAGGGCAATTCCTACGTAAATAAATTGTTTTGAATGACTGAAGCAACTTGACGCATTAACACTTTTTTTCTGTTTTAACCATTTTTGATAAAAGTTTTTCTCAAGTGTAGCACACAAACTTCCTGGTTTTCTATCCAGAGTCCAGTTCAAATCAATGCAGCACAAGTTTTAATTGAGATGAACTTATTCAGTATTTGTATGCAAGACAGAGACTAGGAATACTAAGGCAAAAACAGCCACAACAACATTGTCCTGACCCTTAAGGATCTGAAATTCTCCTGGGGTACTGCAGCAGCACACGCCTAAGTCTGAGCTTGTGATCACACTGGGGTAGGGAATTCCCAGTGACGAAACTCCTTGCACCTACACAGATCACCAGCTTGTCAGTGACTTTTCAGCTTAGTTGCCTGGGTCACTGAGAGGTTAAATGACTAGCCTAATGTCACACAGCCAGCAGATGTCAAAGGTGACACCTCAACGCAAGTCTTTCTGACTCTAGACTTGCCCTCTGTCTAGTAAGTTGAGTTACCTCTCTAGTAAATAAATACAAATAAACACAATTTAACCTATGGCCTTGTACTGATTTTTTTTTGGGGGGGGAGTATTTCAGGGAATTGGGGAGACTGGGTCTCCCTATCTCAACAAAGCCCAAAGGGCAGTCCCAAACCAATTGGAAGTAGTGGAGTCAGGAAGACCTGAGTTTAAATCCAGCCTCAGACATTTACTACCTGTGTGACCAGGGTAAGTCACTTAACCTTTGTTTCTCTCAGTTTCCTCATAGCACTTACTTTCCAGAGTTGTTGTGAAGGTCCAATGAGATATTTGTTTTTTTAAAAAAGTGCTTGGCAAAGTGCTGGCATATAGTAGGTGTTTAATAAATGCTTATTCCCTTTCCCTTATTCTTTTCCCAATGCTACCACTGGTTAGCTCAGGAGCTTTGCCAGGCCACCTGCCACCTCCACCCCAAGCCCAGCTCCTAGGGGAAGCACCAGGTTTAGACTGGACACTTGATTAGCTTCAGCCTTACTGAAGCTCAGAATGCCCAAGCCCGATCAATCTACCATGAGCTTGGATTTTAAAAGGACAGGAACCAAAAAATGAAAGTGAAGACACATAACAAAAGACAAATACAACTGCTCGGCAAAGATCTCTTACAATGGCTTCAGGAAAGCTACCTCGCGGATGCAGGAGAATTGGAAAACATTTTAAGGACAATGAAAGGGGTCTTTAAAAAAATTTTTTTAAATCAGCGTCCTGGGCAAAAAGGACTAGGCTACTGTTTTGGGGTAGCTGGTATAATGTTAAGAAAACAATTATTCAACTTCTACTTTGTTCCCATCTTCTCTGCCAAGGAGGATGATCTCCAGATTGAATAAAAATGGTTAAGAGGGAATTGGAACAGGAGTTAGGTGAGATGATGATAAGAGAAAGCACCTTGATGATCTAAATTTATTCAAGTTTCCTGATCTGAGCAAATTATACTCCAGGGTACTGAAAGGATTGCAGGTGTAATCACCAAATTGTTATTCATGATATTTTAAGAATAATGAAGAACTACCATACCAAAGTACTAGAAATGGGCAAGTGTTCCAAAATTTTGAAAAGAGGAAGAATATAACTTATGAAAATGAGAGCCCAACAAGGTGAAGGCAAATCCCTGGAAAAAAGTTAAGATAAATGTATTAAACAGGTGGCCTTTGACTCTTCAAAAGGGAAGCAGTGATCACAAAAACCAGCATGGCTTCATTAAGTACCAGTCATGCCAGACTAACCTTATTTCTTTTTTTGGCAGGTAATAAAAATGGTAGACTAGGGAATACGACAGATACATATATCTAGATTTCAGCAAGGTATCTAACAAAATGTCTCATCATTTCCTTGGGGACAAGATGGAGAAACAGAGACTGGCTGATAATACAATGAGACAGCTTTAGAAAGACTGTATCCAAAGAGGCGTTGACGGAGGAATTGATGTTAACTTGGAGGGAAATCTCTAGTGATGGGCCACAGAAATCTGTCCTGTTCTATTCAACATTTTTATCAACAAGTTAGATGAAGATGTAGATAAGCATGCTTATTAAATAGAAGAATGATACATATCCGGATGGGACATAAGGAGGGGATACTGTTGCTCGTACATTGTATGCCAGAATCAATTTTCTTATCTGTAATGTTTAATGAATAGTCATTTGTAGTACTTAATGAAGCCACGCTAGCTCCCAGTGATCATGGCTTCACTTTCTAAATACTCATAGGCCATCTGTTTTAATGAGAGTTTTAGATGAAATGATGCCTTAAAAAAAAACTCTTCATTTACAAAACTTTAAGGTTCTTCAAATTGATATGTTAAAATGATGGCTTGTCCCTAACAAAATGGAATGGAAGGGGGGCATAAATATCATCTGAACTTAGTAAAGCAGGACTGAGTGAGTTGGAACTAAACAGTCCACATGAAAAGAAAAAATACTTGGGAATCCTAGTTGATGGTAAATTCAAAATGAATCAATAGCTCAATATGATGATTAAAACAAAATATTAATTACTCAGGACATTTTATTAGCAGCAGCAAGGGATCACAGAGGATAGAGTAGTGGACTTGGAATTAGGAAGACCTGAGTCTGAATCTTATCTCAGACACTTGCTAGATGTCTGATCATGAACAAGACATTTAACTACCCTCAGTTTCAGCTTCCTTACCTATGAAATGGGTATGATAGGGATTTGGCACATGCCCAATTGCCTAAGTGGGAGGAACTCACGTAGGAGTTGCTTGGGACCTGCTCCTGGGAGATAGAAGAATTGGTACACATATATACATTCTACATTGGTCTACCACGGAGTTGAAAGCAGTCTTTTCCCATTGGCTACATAGTTTCAACTGTCTGTCTTTAAGTGTACCTGCCTGAAGCATGATCAAACAATCTTTTCAGCAGTGTGCAGGGTTGAAGGATTCATTTCCTCCTAACAGATGATATCACATAATAAGGGAGGCAACTTTATCTGATCACCACAACCCCCCCCCCTTTCCAGGTCATGTAGGTCTGAAAAATGGGCTTTGGGTTCTGGTCTATTTTTTAGGGGCAAGGGACCCGGGAACCCAGGATTCCCTACTGGATGTTGTAGCTAGCCCATCAAGGAAGCCCTGAGAGGCCATGATCCCAGGATATTAGCCCAAAGTGCCCTTTAGACTTGAACGTGATGGAACTAACATTCTGCCGAAACTTTAAGCTGTGAGCCTAAAACCCACGTCTAACCCCATTCTCTCATCTGAGAACCTTGAAAACCTTGTATTTTACTTTAAAAATTAAGGCCATTTGCCATGAGTTCCCTCTTTTCCACTCTTCCTCATCTCATATCACTCATATGCCTCTGTTCTATTTTGTCCTTCACACCTATCTCAATCCCATTCCATCTGTCTCCTCCCATAGATTTCCCCACTCTATCACTTGGTTTCAATCTCTCCTTCACTACTAACTCATTCCCTACTACCAACAAACATGCCTGTGTCTTTCCCTCTCTCTTCTTAACCCCTTACATCTGTCTTCCAACCTCATTATTCCACCAAAACTACTGTCTCCAAAGTTGCCAATGATCTCTTAGTTGCCAAATCCAGTGTGTGCAGTCTTTGACACTGTTGATAACTCTCTTCTCTGACATCAGGAGATAGCTAATAAATGGTTATTGACTGACTGACTAGGCACTGATGATACAAATGTAAGGAATGAAATCCTACTCTGGTGAAGCATACATTCTAATATCTATGGCACTTTCCTCACAAAGTTGTTATAAAGCTCAAATGAGATAATGTATTGAAAGCACTTTGCAAAAACCTTAAAACATTTCATAAATGTCAGCTGGTATTAATGGAGAAACTTGGACATTTGTTGACAACGTTAAAAAGCTTAGCAATTAATTACTCCCTGGAGCTTTTAAACATCCACCCTATAAGAAAAGGTTATGCTCAATGTCAGTAGGAAAATAGTGGTAAGTTAAGCAGCGATAACTATCACAGTTTACTTGGGGAAAGTCTGTAACTTGTACCTAGGTGTTTATTTCATTTGATCTGTATTATTTCTTCACATATTGGCTGCATAAATGTTATTAATTAGTGAGGACTGCTCACATTTCGATAATGTTGCAAGATTTACTTTCCTAACAACAATCCTGTGATACAGGAAATTTTGCCGCCTTTGTCCCCATTTTCTAAAAGAGGATGTTGAAGTTCAGAGAGGTCAATTCGTGAACAATGCAGCCATAGAACTAGGGCTATAGATGGAATTCAAACCAAGGTGTTAGGAACCCATATGCTCTTGAAGCCATTTCTCATTTATTATCAAGGTCTGTGACCCTCCGAAGTCCCTTCCGACCCTACACCTATGATCCAAAGAGCCTATGAACTCAAGCACAGAACACATAATGACAAAGTCTGGGTCCCATCTGCTGCCATGCTGATAAGAGTTTACATAAGGTTGAAAAGAGTTCCAGAAAGTCAGGAAAATAAAAAAAAAAAAGGCAAACAGACACAAGAAATTGGGCTGGCAAATATGGAAGAAACATTTTAAAGATTACACTAAACCTTTAAGATATATACTAAAATTTCCTCATGTAAAGAATACATAAAGAATTTTTAAATCCAGTGTCTTTATATGGGTTAATGGAGTAAATATACAGCAACTACCAACTGTCTCTGAATTACAAATCAGAGCATTGAAGGAAACAAACAGCAACATTTGGGGATTTCTCCAACCCTGCCACCTTTACTACATTCTGATGAAACTGTAGTGTAGACTGTAGGGAACAGAGTGCTGAACCTGGAGTCAGTAAAACATGGATTTGAAGCATATGCATGACAGTGTTTACATAGCATGTTAGTGTTTACACAACACTTTGCAAATATTTCATTTTTATCTTCATGACAATTCCAGGAGGTAGATACTATTAACATCCCTATTTTATAGATAGGGAAACTGAGGCAGGCAGAGGTTAAGTGACTTGCCCAGGGATTCACTATTAGTGTCTGTGGCTGGATTCAAATTCAGGTCTTCCTAACTCCAGGCTCTACATTCTATCCACTGGGCCACCTAGCTTCCAGACACTTCAGATATTTACTAGCACTGTAACCCTGGGCAATTCACCTGAACTCTCTGAACCTCAGTTTCCCCAACTATGAAATGCACATAATAATACCTATAGTGCTTATCTTACAGAGGGTGTGTGTGTGTATAAATTGGAAGAAGGGATTGCCTTCAATGATAGGAAAATCTCAATTCAGTTAAACCATGTGAGTTGTAATAGTTTATTTACTGCTAAATAAATTGGGAAAAGTTTTATATATATATATATATATATATATATATATATATATATATATATATATATATATATATATATATATATATATATATATATATACATACATATATATATATACACATACATATACACACACATATACATATATATTCCCAGTTTATTATATATGTATATATATATATATATATTTGCATACATATATATAAAGTTATATAATATATTTATAAGTTATATATAGTATATAAGTTTCTGTGTAATATATATAAAAGATATAGATATAGATGATATAGATATAGATATAGATATAGATATAGATATAGATATAGATATAGATATAGATATAGATATAGATATAGATATAGATATATGCAGCATTGTACTGATAAATATTTAACAACTAGCTTTCCAGGGGAGAAAAACGCATGAATAGCACCCTTTTTCATCTAATGTGCATTACCAACATTTTCTCCATCCCTTTCTTAAGTCTAGACAGTCAGCAAGACAGTAAATGAAGCCCTGATTTGTAGCATTGGCTGATTTCTAAGGTATAAATGCTCATGCTGACAATTTAGTAATCGGCTCTTGAGAATCAGTTCAGAGCTGTCTCCAGGGCCCTCCTGTACCTAAGCATATGAGGGAGTCCTACCTTTAGCCCTGAGCACACTAGCTTCCCCTCCCCTATTCCTCATTGTCCCTGTCACCTGCTCACCTCCAGATCAGAGATCTTTCTGTTGACCTTCTTCATGCTCCTTATGGGTACAATTCTGCCCCGGTTATATTGTGTGGTAGCTGGCTCAAACTCACCTTGTACCTCTCCATCCACAAAACCACAACCCTGGGTCACACCTGCACTGCTGAAATAAATCACTTATTTGGTCTCTGTGCCTAAAGTCTCTCTCAACTACAATCCACCCTCTACTTAGCAACCAAAGTGTTTTCAGCTAAATGACAAATCAGGCTGTGTACCCCCCACCCTCACCCCTCAATCAGCCCCCCTGGCTCCTCATTACCTTCAGGAAATAAACTCCTTTTCTTGGCATTTGAAGCTCTTTATAACCTGCTGCTTCCTGCCTTTCCAGTGTTCCCACACTTGACTCTCCCCTACAAACTTTGTGTGCTGGCATCACTGGTCTACTTTCAATTTCTTGTGGAGGACACTCCATCTCTCATCTCTATGACTTTGCATTAGCAGTCTCTCATACCTGAAAATCCCTGACCCCTTACGTCCACCTCTTAATTTCTCTGACTTTCTTCGAATCCCAGTTTAAATCCCAACTATTCTAGGAGGTCTTTCCTGGTCCCCTTCCCACCCACCCTCTACCCTTAAGTTACCAATGACTTCCTCCACTCAGAGTCCTTTCCATCCACAAGGCATATATCTTATATCTACCTGCTTGTTTGCATATTTGGTTGCCCATTAGAATGTATGCTCCTTGAGGGAAAGAATTGTGATTTTTCCTTTTTTTGAATGTCCAACATAGTATCTAGCACATAGTAAACAATTAATAAATACTGACTTGCCTTCTAAGTTTCATAGCTGTTGAACATTTCCAGAAAAAATGTTGATGTTAAAAACACAGAAGTGGGACCCTATTGTAGGAGGCAACTAGGTGGCTCAGTGGATAGAGTGCTGGGCCAGAATGCAGGAAGACCTGAGTTCAAATCTGGCCTCAAATATTTACTAGCTGTGTAACTGTGGGCAAGTCACCCAACCTCTGTTTGTCTTAATTCACTAAAGAAGAAAATAGCAAACCACTCCATTATCTTTGCTAAGAAAACCCCATGGGCAATGTGGTCTACAGGATCACAAAATTTAGACACAACTGAACAACAGCATGGGACCCTTATTGAAACTGTTTCACGAAAAGATGTTTTCCGAGCAACAGTTTCTCATTTTTCCTTGGTTGCAATGATGTTCAGCTAATTTTACCTTTTGAGATCCCTATCCTTTGGTTAAGAACTTTCCCCCTAGTTGGTCACAGCTGTGACTATGTGAAAAGTACCTGTCCTGGACCTCATCTATGTTTTTATGGTGTTGCCTTTAATATTCAGGGTGTATAACCATTTTGAGCTTATTGTGGCATATGGTATAAAATGTTGGTCTAAACCTAATTTCTGCCAAAGTGTTTTTAGTTTTTCCAGTTCTTGTCAAATAAAAAATCTTCCCCAAGTAATTAATATTCTTGGAGTTATAGAACACAGAATTATTTTTTCAGTGTTTCTGATTCAGCCTCGTCTGGTCTGTTACACTGATATACTTTTCTATTTTTAAATAAGCATCAAATAGTTTTGATGATCGCTGTTTTGTAATTTGAGTGGCTATGAAAACATAGGAACACTAATACACTGTTGTTAGAGCTGGGAATTGATCCAACTTCTCCGGAAAACAATTTAGAATTATGCTCAGAAAGTGACTCAAAGGTCCACATCCTTAGACCCAGGGATCCTACTGCTAGGCAGGAAACCCAAGAGTAGGTTAAAGGAAAAGGAGGGAAGGGGAGGGAAAGGTAGATAAAGAGAGAGGAGAGGGAGGTTGAAACTAGAAACAAAGGCCCCATATACATAAATATATTTATTGCTCACTTTTTAAAGTAGCATATAGCTGGAAACAAAATAAATCTCCATCAATTGGAGAATGGCTTGCCAAACTGTGGTGTGTGTGAATGTAATGGTGTATTATTGCACGTGAGAAATGATGACTTTGAAGGATATGGAGACGCATGGGAAGAATGGTATGGATCAATGCAAAGTGAAGTAAACAGAACCAGGAAAATAATGTGCAAAATGACTACCAAAAAAATGGAAAGAACAACAAACAAGACAAAACAAAACTTAATGCCGTATAATAATAATGAACAAGCTGGTCCTCAGAGATCAGAAAATGCATCTGCCTTGGGGATCTATGGACACTACATATGCTGTCAGACTCAGCTAATGAATTGATTAATTTTGAAGAAATTCTTTTTTTCCTTTTTTTTTTAATTTTCTGTCACAGAGATTGGTTCACTGGATATAGGAGAAGAAGGAATACCTTTGTAAATGAAAATTGATGTATGAAAAAAAGATATCAATAATTTTTTTCAAGAAGATTCATCACTGAAAGCTCTACAATTTCCCAAAGTAACCCTTCCAAGTCTCTTCCATCTCTTCAGTTCATTGTTCATCTACTGTGTCCATCCAAGATTGATGGATGAACTCTATGAGCTGTCCATCCAACTACACGTCATAGTTCTGGGCAGTAGACTCCTTGATGAAGGTTTGAAAACTAATTAATTAAAAAGAATTAAAGTACTTACTCTGGGGATGAAAAATTTAAAAAAAATAAATTTAAAAGGCAAAGACAGTCCCTGAGCATGAAGATGTGTTATTCTAATTCAGAACAGGGAATTTTCAAAAACCATATTCTACAGCAGATTGCATCCTTACAGTCTTACAAATGGCTAACAGGCATAGAGAACACAGGACTCCACTGTATTTGCTGTTAGTTGACTGTAAAATAGTTGAGGAGAAGGTTGATCAGAATGGCTCCACTACAGACATACGTATTGACACCCTATTTGATGACAATTGATTTCCATCGACTGGGGCTACCTCCAAGGTGGATGGCTGGCTGAGACATGGTACAGACTGTTGTCACAGGAGCTGAGCCTTTACACTACTGTACTCAGTCTTGTTTGGGCTTCTTTTCATCATTTCTCCATTCGGAGGACAAACCAGAGACCACCATAGTGCGCCTAGTCCTACAGAGAGGGATGCTTATGCCTGCCCAATGGGCATTGTCCCAAAACAGCATGGCCTATCTTGGAGAGTCTCCCAATATACATACACATTGGCTGTCTTCAAACAAAATCTGAAGGTCAGGGTGGTCAGACATGTTGTCCAGTGTGAGTTTTGTGTCAGATCCAAGTTGGACTAGAAGACCTTTGGGGGCCCTTCCAATGCTCAGATTATGTGATTCCGACCAAGGTCATCCACTGCATACCGGGTCACCGCCAGTGATGCTGACTTTTGTCTTGCCACTGGATTTTGATGGCTCTGGAAGAGAGAGGCTGACAACTTTTGCCCAACTCTGCGTCACTTAAATCCAATTCACATGCAAGTCAGGATATCACCCATGAGGTCATTAGTCCTCTTCAAAAATGAAGGACAAGTAATAACAGTATTTGATTCTAAATCAAAGACCTGAGTTTGAATCTCAGTTCTACTACTATGACCTTAACCATGTCACTTACATTCCTTGGGCCTCAGTTTCCTTCTCTGTAAAAGGTGGAGGCTGGGCTAGCTAGGTCAGGGGGGTTCTTAAGCTTTTTAATGTAATAGACCTCCTTGGACATCCAGTGAACCTTTCGGAGAATGATGTTTTTAAATGCATGAAATAAAATCTATATAGTGTTATAAAGGAAGGGCAGCTAGGTGGCGCCATAGTGCACAGAGCACTGGACCTGGAGTCAGGAATATTTATCTTCCTGAGTTCAAATCTGGCCTCAGATACTTACTAGCCGTATGACCGTGGGTAAATCACTTAACCCTGTTTGCCTCAGTTTCCTCATCTGTAAAATGAATAAAATGTAAAATTAGCTGGAGAAGGAAATGGCAAACCATTCCAGTATCTTTGCCAAGAAAACCCCAAAGGGGGCCACGAAGAGTAAGACGTGACTGAAAACAACTGAACAACAAATTATAAAGAAAACCAATTAGATGAAAATACAGTTGTCAAAATATTTTTAAATAAATACATAGATTTCAGATTAAGATCAACTTTACATGGATAAAAACACAAGCTTGGATGTCCTTTCTCTCCCTCCCCCCCCCCAAAAAAAAGGGCAGTTATTATTATCAATTCTATAAGCTATTTTTCACACCAGGATTTAATCCTAGGAAAGATATGAGTGAGAACAATTGAGGGAGGTTGAATGCCTTTAAGAGGAGAAGCAAAGGGGCTCAGATTCGATGTTTCCATTGATTCCTCATTCAAGCTAGAAGGCTCTGGGCTCCTCTGCCCGAGTGCCCCACCCCTGGCAATGTGCTAGTGGCCAGCTGGTGCGTATTCAAGCCCTTGCTATTGTCATGGTTCCCATCAGCACTAAGGAAGATGGATCCCACATGGACCCTTTTGGGTCCCTTCCTTCCCTTCCCCCAGCCTCATGAGAAATGTGTCACTTTGCATATCAAGGCGGGTGTGATCAGGATGGACAGCTCCAGGAGTGATGAAAACTCCTCAGATTTAAATGATTAAGCTTCACTGGAGGCCCAGTCACTGGGGTAAAATGCCTGTGGTCCACGCAAGAGAAAGTGGGAGTAGGGTTTGCCAAGCAGACCAGCAGACTGTCCTCCAGCTACGGGGCCATGCTGTTAGAGCAGAAGCTAGCTCCCTTAGAGTTCACAGGAGCATAGGAGCATAGGTTTAAAGCAGGACGGGACCCCAGAGACCATCCGGTGCTACACCCCCCGAATTTAACAGGTAAGGAAACTGAGGCCCAGAGAGGCTGACACAAGGTAACAGAGGTGGTAAATAAGAGTCAGGAGCAGAACCTGTCTTCTCTAACTACAAAGTCAGTGCATTGTCCCATGTATCAAACTAATCCTCCATTCTAATCCTCCAATTTTACAGGAGAAGAAACTGAGGCTTGGAAAAAGAAAGTGAGAAGAAATATGCTGGGGATAAATGGGTCTGAAAAATCATCTTCACAAAAACCAAATGGGGGAGCCATGGCTAAACAGAGGTTTGTCTGAAAACATCTGGGGGTGGGGTGGGGTAGGGTCAAAGACCTGAGTCTCAAAAAGAGTCAAGAGGAAAGCTGATGGGAGTTTAAGAGGTAGTAAGGGAAGCAGAGGATTCAGGAACAGGAGGTGAGCATCCCACTGTTTTCTTCCCTTCTTAGACCTCAGCTGGAGTGCTGGCCTTAGTCCTAGGTGCCATGATTTAGGAAGAAGCTGGAGAGTGTCCAGAGGAAAGCCATGAGGATGTGGCAAAGGGTAGCAAGAAGCAGCCAAGGGAGAATTCCTCAGAAGGAATTGGCACTATTCAGTCAGGAGGCAGCAGCAGTCTTCAAGTAGTACTAGTAGTTACAGCAGCAGCAGCAATAACAGTAGGAGTAGTAGCAGTAGCAGTAGTAGTAGTAGTAGTAGTAGTAGTAGTAGTAGTAGTAGTAGTAGTAGTAATGGCAGCAGCAGCAGCAGCAGTAATAGCTAGCATTTATATAGTGCTTTAAGGTTTGCTAAGCACTTTACAAAATTATCTCATTTTATCCTCACAACAACCCTAAGAGGTAGGTGCTATTATTACCCCATTTTATACATGAGGAAACTGAGGCACAGAAATGTTGATTTACCAGAATCATGCAGCTAGAAAGTGACAGAGGTTAAATTTGAACTCAGGGCTTCCTGACTCCAGTGTTATTTTTAAAATGTATTTTAAAGGTTGTCTTGCTCAAGAGGGATTAGAATATTTTTTGTGTGTCCTGGACCCTTCTGTCAGGGACTGGAGAAGTCCATGGCCCCCTTCCTAGAACAACATTTGTAAATTCATAAAATAAAATCCACAAGATTATGAAGGAAGCCCACTGTGTTGCAATAAAGCTATCAAAAACTATTTTTCCAAAAAACAAAGTTTACAGGGTCCCCTTCACCCTCCTTCCCCTCCCCCCCCAAGGTATATTGTGTTTGGCTCTAGCAGAAATAGGAGGAATAAAGTGAAATTTAAAAGTTGCAAATTGAGGCTTGAAGTAAGCCAAGCCTCACTAACAATTACAGGGGTCCCAAAAAGGGCTGCCTCGCTGAAGGTAGTGTGAGGAACCCTCCCTTGACGTCCTTGAGCAAAGGCTGGCTGCCCTGGGGAGATGGGAGAGAGGATTCTTGTGGCTTAGACCAGGTAGTCTGGAGAACCTCCCAGCTCTGAGATCCTGTGTTTTGAGACTTGCCCAGCATCCCAGAGTGAGCTAGTGGTGGCGTAAGGACCCTTGGCCGCCGACTGCTAGTCCCCCCAGCTTTTACCGCTGTGTTGGAGCCTTCCCGCCATGGTGTTGCCATGAGCTTCTCAGTCACTGCAGTTCCATGGGAAGGGGAGTGTGGGTTCAGCAGTTCCCAAAGTGTATTTACCTTTTACGGCGATCTAAGAGGTGATATCGGTGTTTCATGCCGCTGTGTCGTTAATGCCATTTCTTTCACTCAGGGCAGTTAGTGGGCGCAATGGATAGATAGCGAATAGAGTACCTGCCCTGGAATCAGGAAGATCTGAGTTCAAATCTAGACTCAGACATTTACTAGCCGTGTGGCCCTGGGCAAGTCACTTAACACTGTTTGCCTCAGTTTCCTCAACTATAAAATAGGTTGGAGAAGGAAATGGCAAACCACTCCAGTATCCCTGCCAAGAAAACCCCAAATGGGTCATGAAGAGTCAGACAAGACTGAAATGACTCAACATGTGTTGATGACTTCCTGACATCCTTTTTTCCTTTGCTTCTTATGCACTTTTATGGCAGGCAAAATACAGGCTATCCTATACCTGATACCTGTATTATACTTTCAGTGCTTCTGGCATACATGGGGACCCTATTACCCACATTTAGGGAAACGTAGACCTGCACTATAGACTGAAGCTTGATTTACCTTCAGGAGGGGGCAGTGAGCCAAGGCGAGTAGCTAATAGTCCCAGGATTGGACCTAGTCTCTGTGAACCCTGAAATCTTGAGGGATCCTCTGCCATAGGTTACCCTCTAAACTGACACTTATAGCTTAGCAAACTGCCCAGCACATAGTAAATGCTTAATATATGCTGATTGCTTGGGCTTCTCTCCAAACATGAAATCATCATTTCACAGAGGAAGACACTGAGGCCCACAGTGGGGAAGAGACATGCTTCGGATCACCCAGGTGGCCAGAGACTAGATCCCCTATCTCTAACTCTCCAGGTGGTTTGCCCCATCATACAGTCTACCGAATCTGCATTTCAATACTTCATCAAAAAAGGGGGCAGGGAATCTGATTTCTTTTTCCTGGCAGGAGGAATGGGAAGGATTAGGAAGCAGAGAACCTTCCCCTTTAGCCATCATAATTGGGTCATGGGTATTCTGATTAACTAACAGTTAATGTGCCTGCCACGCACGCATTACTCATTTTCAAATAATTAGAAGAAAATAATAATAATAATAATAATAGCTTGCTTTTAGATAGACATTTACAATCTTAAAAAGTGCTGTCAAATACATCAGCTTATTTGGTCCTCCTGGCAAGTCTATGAGGATGTAGTTTATTGGAGAAAGCTGGGAAGCAAAGTGGGTAGAACCCTGTACTGGGAGTCAGGAAGACCCTGAGTTTGAAACCTGCTTCAGATGTTTACTAGCTGTGTGACCCTGGGTGAGTCACTTAACCTCCATCTACCTCAGTTTCTTCATCTGTAAAATGGGGATAATAGTATCTGTTGCACAAGGTTATTGTGAGCATCAAATGAGAGAATGTATGTAATGAGCTTTACAAACTTTAATGTGCTATATAAATGCTATCATCATCATCATCATTGTTATTATTATTATTATTATTACTCCTGTTTCAGTAATGAGAAAACTGAGGCTCGGGAAGCCTAACTAAATTCCTGTAAGGCTTGATTTTCTATTTTAGGAGAGATTTTGACAAGCTGGAATGTATCACCTTTGCAACATCTCCTGGCTTCACCCCTTGTCTCCTCTGACACTGCCCACTCTAGTACAGGCCCTTATCACCTCGTGCTGGAGGGTTGGCTTGCCTCTCCCCACTCCACTCCATCCTCCAGTCAACTTCCAAAAGGATTGTCCTAAAACCCAGGTCTGATCATGACACTCCCCCTCCTTCCTAAATTCCAGTGGTTTTTGCTCCAGAAGCAAATCCAAAGTGCCCTATTTCGCATTCAAGGCCCTTTATAACCTGGCCCTCCTCCCTTTTAGGTCTTCCCACATGTTACGCTCTAGCACATACTCTTTGCTCCAGTGACATTGACCTCCTGGCTGCTCCACAGATGAGACACTCCATCTCTTGGCATTTTCTGTAAAGCTGTTCCCCAAGCTTGGAATGCCCTCCCTCCCCCCTCTCATTACTGACCTCCCTGGCTTCCTTTAAGTCCAACTAAAATCCCACCTCCTACAAGAATCCTTCCCTCCTCTTAATCCAATGCCTTTCCTCAATTATCTCCTATTTATCCTGTACATAGCTTTCTTTGTATATATTTATTTGCATGTTATACTCCCTCCCTCATTAGATTGTAAGCTTCTAGAGGACAGGAACTGTCTTTTTCCTCTTTTTGTATCCCCATTGCTTAGCAGAGTGCCTAGCACATTGTAGCCACTTAATAATGCATGATTAAACTGCATTTAATTGTATCCAAAGGAAACAAACTCATAAAGGTTGTGGAAACCAAAAGATATTTAATTCAGTGCAATTCAACCCAATCCAAATCCAACCAACGTTTATTAATCACCTGCTACGTTCCAGTACGATGCTGAGCCTGGGGACAGAAAGACAAAACAAAGCAAAAAATAGTCCCTGCCTGGAAGGAGCTGCCATTCCAGGGAGATGCTGGGAAAGGGCCAGGAGATGATACATCATAGTGACATCGAGTCCACAAGGACTTAAGGAGTTTGCATTCTAATGGAGGAAGAAAACACAGAAAAGGAATGTGGTATGGGAGAGAAGTGGTAAAAGCCTGGAGAGCTGGGAGAGGAATGAAGACAAAGAATGCCTGGTCACTTTCCTTCAAATAGAGAGTCTGAGGGGAACCGACCAATCTGGAGAAGTCTGGGAGGAACCGACCAATCAGGAGAGGTCTGGGAGGAACCAACCAATCAGGAGAAGGGGCTGCAGGGGCTCGGTGAACTTCCACTGCTGAAGCAGGGTGGAGAAAGTCCATAGAGTCAGGAGCCAAGCCTGGAGAGGATAAGCAGATAAATAATACAAGTCCTTTGGAGAGGATGATGGGAAAAGCCCTTTCTTCTTATCCTAGATTCTGCAAGGGACTGTGAATATTAAAAATCTCCCTTTCTGCTGGGGAATAGAGTTTGAGGGAGGGGAGAAAACCACCAACCACGGGATCAGGAAAGACTTCTACGGGAGCTGACTCCTTAGTGGAGCCTGGGCAGAAGCTGTGTGTCCAGGCATTTGGGTCAGCCAATCACGATCAGCCTAGAGGCTGCTGAATTCAGGGAATAGCATAGTTTGGCTGGATGTAGCTGTAGAACGTTTGAGGAAATTTGAATGTTGGGTCTAGAAAGGGATATCATAAAACATATCATAATGAAAATAGCATTTATGTGGTTCTTTAAGGTTGCAAAGTGCTTTTCCCATCTGATCCTCTAAGCAGCCCTTGGAGGTAGGCGCTATCATTAACCCCTTTGTGTTGATGGTATTCGATCTTGTCCAACTCTCGGTGACCCCATTTGGGATTTTCTTGGCAAAGATACTGGAGTGGTTTGCCATTTCCTTCTCCAGTTCGTTTTCCAGATGAGGAAACTGAGGCACGTAATTAGTAAGTGTCAGAGGCTGGATTTGAACTCAGGAAGATGAGTCTTCCCTATTCCAAGCCCGGTGCTCTGTACATCAAGGCGCCACCTAGCCGCTGAGGCTGGGTTTGAATTAAAATCTTCCTGATTTCAAGTGCTTTGCTCCCCTATACCCCTTCAATTGTTGCTGCACTCCGTCTGGGTACCCTCTTCAGGAATTCTACTTCTACTCAGCCACTAGCAGACTTAGGGCAAGTGAGTCGACCTCTCTAGGCCAGAGTTGTTATTCTGGTAAAAAGATGTGCAGATGTTGATGAATGTTTAACAACAAGCTCTCTGATTCAAGAGAATGACAATAATGAGACAACATACCAAAACCTATGGGATACAGTGAAAGCAGTTCTTAGGGGAAGTTTTATACCTCTAAATGCTTACATAAATAAAATAGAAAAAGAGGAGATTAATGAATTGGCCATACAACTAAAAGAACTAGAAAAAGAACAAATTAAAAATCCTCAACTAAACACCAAATTAGAAATATTGAAAACCAAAGGAAAAATTAAGAAAATTGAAATTAAGAAAACTATTGAACTAATAAATAAAACTAAGAGCTTGTTTTATGAAAAAACCAATAAAATAGATAAGCCTTTGGTTAATTTAATTAAAAAAAAGAAGAAAACCAAATTACTAGTATCAAGAATGAAAAGGGTGAAGCTACCACCAAGGAAGAGGAAATTAAAACTATAATTAGGAATTATTTTGCCCAACTATATGCCAACAAATTTGACAATCTTAGTGAAACGGATACATATTTACAAAAATATAAATTGCCGAGATTAACTGAAGAGGAAGTGAAATACTTAAATAACCCCATCTCAGAAAAAGAAATTGAACAAGCCATTGATGAACTCCCTAGGAAAAAATCTCCAGGGCCAGATGGATTTACATTGAATTCTATCAAACATTTAAAGAACAATTAATTCCAATACTATATAGACTATTTGGGAAAATAGGTGAAGAAGGAGTCTTACCAAATTCTTTTTATGATACAAATATGGTGTTGATACCTAAACCAGGAAGAGTCAAAATAGAGAAAGAAAATTATAGACCAATTTCTCTAATGAATATAGATGCAAAAATTTTAAACAAAATACTAGCAAGTAGATTGCAGCAACTTATCACAAGAATAATACACTATGACCAGGTAGGATTTATACCAGGAATGCAGGGTTGGTTCAATATTAGGAAAACTATCAGCATCATTGAGCATATCAACAACAAAACCAACAGAAACCACATGATCATCTCAATAGATGCAGAAAAAGCTTTTGATAAAATACAACACCCATTCCTATTAAAAACACTAGAAAGCATAGGTATAAATGGAGTCTTCCTTAAAATAATAAATAGCATATCTAAAACCTTCAGCAAGCATTATATGTAATGGGGACAGGCTAGAAGCATTTCCAATAAGATCGGGGGTGAAACAAGGATGTCCATTATCACCACTGTTATTCAATATTGTACTGGAAACCTTAGCTTTAGCAATAAGAGAAGAAAAAGAAATTGAAGGCATTAGAATAGGCAAAGAAGAAACAAAGCTATCACTCTTTGCAGATGACATGATGATATACTTAGAGAATCCTAGAGAATCAAGTAAAAAACTACTTGAAATAATAAACAACTTTAGCAAAGTTGCAGGCTATAAAATAAACCCACATAAATCATCAGCATTTCTATATATTACCAACAAAGCCCAACAGCAAGAGATAGAAAGAGAAATCCCATTTAAACTTACTGTAGACATTATAAAATATTTAGGAGTCTACCTCCCGAAACAAACCCAGGAACTCTATGAACACAATTACAAAACACTTTTCACACAAATAAAATCAGATCTAAATAATTGGAAAAACATCAGTTGCTCATGGGTAGGCCGAGCTAATATAATAAAAATGACAATCCTACCTAAGCTAATTTACTTATTCAGTGCCATACCAATCAAACTACCAAAAATTATTTTATAGAGTTAGAAAAAATAATAACAAGATTCATTTGGAAAAACAAAAGGTCCAGAATATCAAAGGAACTAATGAAAAGAAATGCAGGGGAAGGTGGCCTAGCAATTCCAGATCTTAAATTGTATTATAAAGCAGCAATCATCAAAACTGCTTGGTACTGGCTAAGAAATAGGGAGGTGGATCAGTGGAATAGGTTAAATATGCAAGACACAGTAGTCAATGACTATAGTAATCTATTATTTGATAAACCCAAAGACCCCAGCTTCTGGGATAAGAACCCACTCTTTGAAAAAAACTGCTGGGAAAACTGGAAAAGAGTATGGCAGAAACTAGGCATAGACCCAAATCTCACACCATATACCAAAATAAAGTCAAAATGGGTTCATGACTTAGATATAAAGGCTGATACCATAAGTAAACTGGGAGAACAAGGAATAGTTTACCTATCAGATCTATGGAGAACAGAAGAATTCATGACCAAACAGGAGATAGAGAACATTATGAAAAGCAAAATGGATAATTTTGATTACATTAAATTGAAAAGTTTTTGCACAAACAAAGCCAATGCAACTAAGATTAGAAGGAAGGTAGAAAATTGGGAAAGAATTTTTACAACCAGTCTCTCTGATAAAGGCCTCATTTCTAAAATATATAGAGAATTAAGACAAATTTATAAGAACACAAGCCATTCCCCAATTGATAAATGGTCAAAGGATATGAACAGACAGTTCTCAGATGAAGAAATTAAAGCCATCTATAGTCATATGAAAAAATGCTCTAAATCATTATTGATTAGAGAAATGCAAATCAAAACAACTCTGAGGTACCACATCACACCTATCAGATTGGCCAACATGACAAAACAGGAAAATGATAAATGTTGGAGGGGATGTGGGAAAATTGGAACGCTAATACATTGTTGGTGGAGCTGTGAAATGATCCAACCATTTTGGAGGACAATTTGGAACTATGCCCAAAGGGCTACAAAAATGTGCATACCCTTTGATCCAGCAATAGCACTTCTAGGGCTATATCCCAAAGAGATCAAACAAATGGGAAAAGGACCCACATGTACAAAAATATTCACAGCAGCTCTTTTTGTGGTGGCAAAGAATTGGAAATTGAGAGGATGCCCATCAATTGGGGAATGGCTGAGCAAGTTGTGGTATATGAATGTAATGGAATACTATTGTGCTATAAGAAATGATGAACAGGCTGACTTCAGAAAAACCTGGAAAGACTTATATGGTCTGATGCTGAGTGAAGTGAGCAGAACCAAGAGGACTTCGTACACAATAACAGCCACGTTATGCAATGACTAAGAATGTTAAACTGAACTCTTCTCAGCATTACGAGGATCTAAGACATCTCCAGAGGCCTCAGGATGGAAAATGCTGTCCACATCTAAAGAAAGAACTATGGAAGTCCAATCGCTATCACTTATTTTTACCTTCTGTTGAGTTTTGTTTCATCTTTCTGATGGTTCCCCCTATTGGTTTTAATTTTTACTTACAACTTCACTAATGTGAAAATATGTTTAATGGGTATATAAATGTAAAGCCTATGTCAGATTGTGTGCCATCTTGGGGAGGGTGGGGGGAGGAAAAGGGAAAAAAATTTTCAACTCAAAAGCATATGGAAAAAAAAAATAAAGTTGTGAGTATAAAAAAAAACAACAAGCTCTCTGAATAAAAAAGTATATGTGACCCACTTTTAAGTTTAATCTACATTAACATTTTAAAACAGTAAATCCATTTGCTGATTTACAGGGTGTAAATGCTCACACTGAAATTTTAACAGTCCACTCTCTTGAGCTGACCCAAGCAGACTCTAGCACCCCACTCCTGGTAAACCACTGATTACTCCACTTTTCCACTTATTCCTGGCTATTCTTACAGGGAACTCTGAGCATTCTCTCAGTGTTTGCTGTCTGTTTTCTCTATTCGTTAAGCTATAGGCAAACTGAATTTGATGTACACACACACACACACACACACACACACACACACACACACACACATTTGGTTTCCTACTCTTCACAGAATAGTTTCCAAAAATAAGCCATGTCCCTCTGACTGTGAAAACCCCCAAGTTCCCGAGAGACAGGCCATGGAATTCCAGATGTTTTGCCTCGCAATATTTATCTGTGTACTGTTTACATTTATCTTTTTTCCCGTCAAACCAGGGCTTTTAAAAATGGTTTATTGTGTATCATAGATCATTTCAACAAGAGGGCTAAGAGGGGAAACTGACGAGGGCGTGAGTACCGGGTGACATATGCTTGCAAGCAGTCTTTTCCGAGAGCCACATTTTCAAATAAATACCCAGGATAAATAAATACCACAAGTATGTGCATACAGTTATGACAGTGCCCTTTCTGGGTGAAGAGAACCGTTTGTTTAGCCAGAAGGGCAGGACCCTTTGGGGGCCTGCCCTTTGGAGAGAGGAGGATGGCTTGTCATGGGCCTGCCATGGAATATGGACATAACCAAGTAAGGTCTCTTCCTGCTGGAAGAGAGAACAGGACCAGACTCCTAGGCTTGGGTATGGAAGGTCAGCTTGAGAGCCTTCCAAACAACCATGGAATCATGAAATCCTAGGCTCATGGGCTACCTCTGACACACACTGGCTGTGTGAGCTGGCCAAGGTTAATCTCTCAGCATCCCCAGGAAATACTCTCTAACCCTAAGATACAAACAAGCTGCTGATATGCATTGACAGAGGGAGCCCCCACGTTGGGTGCTGCCAGCACTGATGAAATTGTAGGTTTGCAATAAATAAAAAGACAGTTGTTAGATAGACAGACAGACAGACAGACAAGTAGGTAGATAGATAGATAGATAGATAGATAGATAGATAGATAGATAGATAGATAGATAGATAGATAAATGATAGATAGATAGATAGATATAGATAGATAGATAGACAGACAGATAGATGATAGAGAGAGAAACAAGTAGATAGACAGACAGACAGACAGACAGATAGATTGATCCAGGGAAGATTTTAAAAATGGAATCTCTTTGATCCTAACCTTCCTTTATTAGTAATAGCTTGGGGAAATGGCTGAATAAATTGTGGTACATGGATATAATAAGAAATTATTACATCATAAGAAACAACAAATATGAAGAAATCAGAGAATCCTTGGATGATATGAACTGATTGGAAGTGATTTCAGTATCGTGGCATCATAGATTTTGAGCTGCAAAAGACCCCAGAGGTCATCTAGCCCAACCCCTTCATTTTATAAAGGAGGAAATGAAGACCCAGAGAGGTCAAGGAATATAATCAAGAGTACATAGGTATAAGTGAGAGAGGCAAAATTTGAACCTGAGCAGAAGTGGGGAACTAAGAGTGTCGAATAATGAATACACTGTCAGACTCGCTGATGTGTCAGCTGATTTGGCTGATCTCTTTTTTCCTTTCTTTTAAAAAAATTCTTTAAGGGGCAGCTAGGTGGCGCAGTGGATAGAGCACCAGCCCTGGAGTCAGGAGGACCTGAGTTCAAATCTGACCTCAGACATATAATACTTCCTAGCTGCGTGACTGTGGGCAAGTCACTTAACCCCAATTGCCTCACCAAAAAAAAAATTCTTTATTGAAAGAGAGCACTTGCTGGGTAGAGGGAAATTCCCCCTATATGGAGGCATAAAGAGAAAATTTTAATGATACATATTTATATAGTGATCCTGAACTAGTTCTCAGCTCAAAACCTAAAAAGGCTTGTTGCTGGATGTACATGGATGGTTATTTTCCTTCGAGCTTGAAAAGGACAAAAATGACATCACTAAGTTGGAGTCAAGGTAGAGTGTGTCCCACTGTGGCTGATCAGACCAGTGCAAGCTCGGAAGACCATCACAAGTCAAGCACAAATAGTCCACGTGCACATCTGGAGTAGAGCGGTCTCCAAATGTGCACATCTCACATTTCTTTTGAGCTACTGCAATTCTACTTCATTCATATTGCACAGTGCCTTCTTTGATGTGGGCACACCATATTGGGCAGTCCTGTGCCCTGGCTCCTACGTCACTTAAGCCATTCCAAAATTCTTCAGAGAGACCTTGAGAGTGTCCTTGTATCTCTTCTTCTGACCTCTAAGTGAGTGCCTGCCTCGTGTGAGTTCTCTGTAAGATAGTCTTTCAGGCAAACATACGTTTGGCATTCAAGCAAAGTGGCCAGCCCATCTGAGTCATGCTCCCTAAAGTAGGGTTTGAATGCTTGACAGTTCATCTTAAGAAAGGAGTTCAGTGTTGGTGCCTTATCTGGCCAGGTGATCTTCAGAATCTTCCAGAGACAAAATGGCATGGAGGATGTCTTTTGACTCATGCATATATAAATTGAATTTAAGTGAGGTAGAGTTGCATGAAGTCATTCTGGCCTCACTGTTTCTTCCAGAGTCATCACAGTCCAGTGGCACGACAAAAGTCATGATGACTGGTGATGGCCTGGGATGCAGTGGATGGCCTTGGCGTCTTTGATGTCTGACCAAACTCTAAGAGTTCCACAATGCCTGCTTCAGCCACCTTCATGGCCGTTGGAACAAATTGTTCTCCTCCACCCATTTGGCCAAGGGAAGGCTTCACATGCTTGGGGTAGACACCCCCCTAACTCACTGATGGGTTTGAGACCCCTTTATTACCCTCAACCTGGTTTAGCCCATCTGCCAGATGGTTTTACCAGGGTGTGGCTGCTGTGCACGCTACAGCTTCTTGGAGCCACAGGTGAGAGTTCGGTGAATCAAGTGAACACCAAAGGTGGATGAGCAGCCCTGAGAAAGATTTGGCATCCCTCACACCAGAGGTGCTAGTCTTCTCTGAACACCCAAAAAGCCCTGGATGTATATCCATGCAAAAATACACACATACAAACATGCACACATCTATATATACAAATAATTTGTTATAGATATATATAAAACAATTACATAAATTTTTATTACATATAAATTTATATAAAAATTATATGTATCAATTTCATATAAAATATATATAACAATTATAAATACATACACATATATGTGTATTTATATACACATATATAAAAATATAAAATTTGTTTTTCAGTCATTTGTGACTCTCCATGACCTTATTTGAGGTTTTCTCAGCAAAGATATTGGGGTGATTGGCTGTTTCCTTCTCCAGCTCATTTTCTAGATAGGAAACCAAGGCAAACAGGGTTAAGTGACTTGCCCAGAGTCACACAGCTAGGTGGGCAGGGATGCCTTGAAGCAGATCCACCCAAAGCTTTTCTACCTCTGCCTTTCTCCTTCCTATTCATTTTCATCAGAGAATGAAAAGAATCCTAGGGTTAAGAAAGAGGTGGGAAATGTTATCCACCCTCAGAGAAACAGACGACAAAGGAGTATGGTACTGTCTTGCATAGATGCATATGAATGTATATGACTATATATGTGTGTGTGTATCCAAGCTTAATTGTAGCCTTCTTGGGGGAGGGTGGGAAGGGAGGGGGAAGACAGAACAAAGTAAAAAGTGCACAGCAGAGAAAAGAGAAAACTTATAAGGAAGCAAAGAAAAGATGGACAGCTCAGAACACAGTGCGTAGTATTAAGTACATAGACTTTCTTGAAATGGAAACTCTTTGCTGTATATTTTAGATCTCTTATGTTCTGCTGCACACTTGGCAATGTTTTTTTTTTCTTTTTATCTAAGTTTATAATGGTTTTTTTCTTTTCTTATTGTGTATTTAAGTTTAAAATGAATTTTTAAAAAAAAGAAGAAGAAAGAGGTTGGGGCCTTAGATTCAGATGGCCTGGGAAGTTGGCAGAAGGGAAAGCCCCTGAAATATGGCCCCGTTGTATGAGCTTTGTCTCCACACATGGGCCACAGTAACACGTGTTCCCTACGTGGGGCCTCTCTACACATCGGTCAAGTATCTAATGTGCCAGACACCTTTCAAAGCTCTGGGCTTGCAAAAACAATCCCTGTCCTCAAGGAACTTACATTCTCGTGGAGGAGATGGCATATAAATTAGATAAAGAGAAGCACAGAGTGGGTAGAAGGCATCCTTAGCTGGAAAGGCCCTAACATTTGTACAGAAAGGTTTACAAAGCTGTTGACAGAGATTATCTTATTTGAGTCTCATATCTACCCTGGGGGTGGGGCTGATGACTTTGCACCCTCCCTCACTCAAAAGCCAATTCACTTGCACATGACGCCATCACCTTCCTGATGTCACAGTCCTTTGAGAAGGAAGGACAAACAACAACCATCTATACTGGGAGGTAGGTATAAAATGTCCCCATTTTACAGGTGAGGAAAGTGAGGCTGAGGGACATTGACTGATTTGCCCAGTGTCTGAGGCAAGATTTGAACTCAGGTCTACCCCCAGTACTGGGCAGCTAGATGGCAAAAGGGACAGAGCACCGGCCCTGGAGTCAAGAAGATTCATCCTCCTGAGTTCAAATCTAGCCTCAGACACTAACTGCTATGTGACCCTGGGCAAGTCACTTAACCTCTGTCTGTCTCAGATTCCCCACCTGTAGAATGGGGCTTATAATAGCACCCACCTTGCAGGTTGTAAAGACACATGTAAAGAACTTAGCATAGTTCCTAACACATAGTAAGTGCTGTATAAATGTTAGCTATTATTACTACTAACTCATTGCCTAGAGGATAATGGAATAAACACTCCTCCTTTGTTTTGGGAAGATATAGCAAAGGTTCTATAATTCTCCCTATCTTTCTTAACTCAGAATCCCTAGTTAGGGACAACACCTCATCTCTTCTCCTCCCCCCAAGTCATCTTCCTGTTTCCTATCAGCGCACTCAGACTAGCAAAGACTTGTGGTTACAACTGTTTTTGAAGACAAGTAAATGTTTTAAAACTCAGAAATGTAAACAGACTTTTTTGTACGCAGAAGGAAAGACTCAGCCTTCTGCAGAGGGAAACAAAGGGAGAAGAAAGATTTTGGCTTACCACCTAGTGGGGGGATGGTAGGGGAGTGAGACAGATCTAGCAGCAGAGTTTCTTCTGTCTCCCAACATCTCCTGCTGTCTGGCCATGCAGCCCCTCTCCTCGCTCTGCATGGCTTCTCACCATCACCCCTTCTCGGTCTCCATGTAGAGCTTAGATCCCTCTTCCAGGCTCCAGTCTTCACCCTGGACTCAATAAACCTTTCAAGATCACCCAGAGGTTTAGCCTGTCCTGCATCCTGTGACATCGCTTGTTTTCTAATTCACTCGAGGGACTTGTCTGTATCTCAGAAAGGGAATGACCTGAGGTTGCCGACCGGCAGGACCCCAGCTTGACAATTACTTTAATATTTTCTCATCAGGATCCTTTTTTGAAGTGAGGTCTATGAAAGCCCAAATCACCACAAGAGCATAACCCCTGTGGGCAGGGACTATTGCAGTTTTTCCTTTGTGTAACCGAGGTTTAGACACTGGGACTCTATCCTTAGACTGTAGGTGGCTCGATCTGCCTGCCACCAGCCTCAGAGCAGAGGACACAGAGCAGCCTGCGTTCAGAAAGCCAGCAGCCATTTATTAAGCACCTCCTATGTGCCAGGTACTGTGCAAAGTAAAGGAGATAAAAAGGCAAAAAAAGAAAAAAGATAAGCTCGTTCCTGTGCTGCAGGAGCTCAGTCTTTGGAGGGAAACATTAAGGGAATAGCTATGTACAAAAAAACATATATAAGATAAATTGGAAATAATCATATACTAGCATTGAGGGGGTGGCAAAGACTGCATAGAAGAGAGATTTTAGCTAGGACTTGAAGGAAGCCAGGAGGCAGAAATGAGGAGGAGCCAAGAGCCAGTGCAAAGTGGGCAAAGCCATGATTCTGACGTGATGGCAGGGCCCTGGCCCCTGAGTTGGAGCCTTTCTACAGAGAGTTTGTAGCTTGTTCTGCTCTGCTAACCACATGGCAAAGAATGGACTCTTGACTGGCAGGTGAGAGAGAGCCGGGATGCATGCAGAGCACACTCAGTGGTTAGAGAATTTTCTCTTTCTTGTCTGACTGGTATGCGAGCAAGCTGGTGAAAGGGCCCTCTTGCCCCTGGAGCTGTTTCTGTCTGTTGTGTCTTTTGATTCCTACTTTTAGGTGAAGGAGACTTGGAGATGGCTACATCCTTGTGAGCTCTGAAGGTCAGAAGGGGGAGCACCAGAGAGCCAGGAGCCAGATAGAGCCCCTGCTGCGGTTTGCCTGAAGCCCAACAGGGAGGGGTGAAGTCTTGAGCCACTAGTTTGATGCAGGCCAGATCTACAGCAGCCGAGAGGGAGCTTTTGTGAGTCAACTTCAGCTATGCAGAATTTGGGAAGTGAGTCTGGTAGGGAAAATGCTAAGAAGAAACGCCTCTCAATTTGATCCTACTCTCTCCAGAGGCCAAAGTGGTGGAGGGGAGAGTGGTAGGAAGGGGATGTTTGTAACTTTGGCATTCACTAAATCCCTTTGTAAAAGACAGTTGGGTGCTATTTACTGGTAGCTAAAGCTGGGGAGGACACACCAGAACAGGGACTTAAGCTAACATCATTAGAGAAAGACACTCCCTCAGAGATATCCTCAAAACCCGGATAGATGATATAGCCAGCCTCACTCTGGGAGAATGAGATTGCCTGCTACCCAGGGGATGATTCCTCTCTGAGGCTGACCCAGAGATTGGTGAGTTCCTTGTCTGGAACCTCCATGTCATGAAAAGGCTCAGCCACACTGCACTCTCTTCACTCCCAGCTCATTCCCCACCCTGCTTCACTGCCATTCACCACTGAGGCCTCCATGAGAGTGTCCTACTTCCCCTCCCCTTTTAGAATTACAGTTCTTTGAGAATGGGAGCTATTTCCAGCGCTTAGGACTGCCATTAACTGTGAGACCTTGGGCAAGTCACATGCCTCTAGGCCTCAGTTTCCTCATCTGCAAAATAAAGGGCTTGGACTGCATCTTCAGAAGGCTAGAGTCCTCTATAGGGACCTTCCGGCTCTAATTCAATGGTACTGTTGCGGTTTCATGATGTGTCGTGGCAGAACCGTCTCAAAGAATTCAATCAGAAAACCACTAATCCAAATGCCAGCATTTACTGAGGGTTGATACCCCTCAAAAACGGGCTAGGTTCCAAAAGGAACCAGCAGTTTAGTAAGACAACACAGGCAAATTTATAGTGTAATGATGCTGAATACCCAACAGAAATTATGAATATTAAAAAGGCAGGAAAGGTCTGTCAAGGGATTAAGTAAGGGAGAGGGATCCCTTCTATGGTTCTGTGGTCAAACATCCTGGTCATGCTGCCCTCTGATTGGCCAGCTCTTATGGTCCTGTCTGGTCAAGATGGATAGCTAGGTATTGTGGTCCTGTCTTGGGCTAAATGGATGATGTGATTGTAGGCGAATACAAGGTCACACCTGTTCAAATATGTGAATTGAATCTGGGGGCAGTGGCTAGCTAGGGGCAGTGGCTGTATTGAGTCTGGAGGCCTGTGGTGTGGTTAAAGCCAGATTGTGTGGTTAAATCACGACATGCCTGCTGTTCGGTGGGGCCCATAAGGAAGTTAGAATATTGGGACTGGGGGCAGCTTTATTAGGATTCCATCAATACTATAAATGTTACAGTTGAGAATCTAGGTTCAAATCCCAAGCTCTCCCACCTACCACCTGTGTGATCTTTGGGACCTCCCTGACCTCCTCTTTCTCATCTGTAAAGCAGGGTGGGGGTGTGCGACTAGATCACCTCCGGGATCCCTTCTAACTGATGTTATGATCCCTTTATCCTATGATTCCTACACTTAAGGCCTATGAGCTTCTGTTCCGGCATTTGAAGAGTTAATGTGCTGCCACCTAGTGGATTTTGGACAACCTGCAGGACCCCCAACTCACAAAGGCAGGGCAGGCGTGGAGAGAGTGTCTAATTTGCAAAGAATGCAAAGAAAAGTCTGACAGCCGGAGGTCGGTCCGTGGCATTGTTTGTGGACAGCCTTGGGCTCTCCCTGCTCGTATTTGGGGACCAGAGACCCGCTGGGCTTTTAGAAGGGTGTTTGTTGCTTCCCTCTCCTGCCCCCGGTTCCCCACCACCACTTTTTGGGTAAGGTTTCTAGGGCCTGTCCGCTAGAGGTCTGAGGCTAAGCAGACCGAGGCAGAAGAGAATTGTTCTCTCTCCTTTCCCTCCACCCGGGGCTTCAACAGCTGTGCGCCTCTTGATTTTGATGTATATTTCAAGGGCGCCGTTCCCAGCGGGGGCACATTTTTGCCTCGGGAACCTATTCACGCGGGTAGTCCCCCCCGGCACGGAAAGTTCTCCGGGGGGCTTTGATTGCACAAATACTTCCTCTAGGTACAGCAAGCTTAGGGGCCCCGAGCGCTTGACAATGCTTAGCAACCTGAGCTGGGAGAATGTCCCGAGCGGAAGGATGGAACGCGGCCGCCCGCCACGGTCGCCCTCCCTTTGTTCCACTTGGCAACAATGTTGCACGGGGTGTCTGGCTCCTCCGGAAAGTTTGGGGCTTTTAATGAGGGCTTGGGGCCGCGTGGGGGTCTTGTGGAGAGCTGTGCAGCCAGCCGTCTCTGCTGGCTGCCCCCGCCCCCGCCCCAGTGGTGCAGGGTCTCTGTGTGTCTGTTTTTCTCCCGCAGTGCGGGGGTAAGCTGTCTGGAGGAGTGAATTGTGGACGGCGGCAGATGTGCCTCTTTCTATTTCAATTGATTTTCAGTTAATAACTTTTAACCTCCTGAACCACTAAGGCTGGGTGTGTGGTTTATGCATCGAGGAGTGGAGCTCGCTGCCGTTAAGGCGCGATAACAGCTGTTACCTACGTCTATCCATGGCCACTAATTGCCGGAGAACCAATCAGGACGTTCCCAAAATCAGCCAAAGCCTTACCTAGCCCAGTTTGTATTTTTTTTTTTTAAGCAAACCATATAACAACTCCCAAACAGGTCTCTGATGTGTCAGAGGCTTTGTGGATTTATTCTCCAGTACAACTCCGTGGGGAATAGGGGAGACAGAAGAGAGCAGCTGCCCACAATGCACTTCGTTGTGTCAGCAACAGCAAACCAAATTAAAATGGGAGCACGCTTTTTCATCCTTCTCTTTCCTACGCAGCTCCGGCTCACCATTCTCGCAGCTGGGGCTTGGGGAGAACCGGAGAAGGGGACCTTTCCAGCTGTGATGCTTGGATGAGTGGGCACCTGGGAGGGGGAGGCGGGGCAGGGATGGGAGAGTGGAGTTTACATACTTCGAATTTTGCTTAGAGGCTGAAGTTTGACGCTAATGCGTCTCCACATCCCGGTGGTTACCCCACTGCAGCAGGGAGCAGTGGAAAACCCTGAGCTTGGAGTCTTGGGACCTAAGTTCAAATCCCAGCTTTACCATTTATACTTCTTATATGACAAGTCACTTGACATTTCTGAGCCCCAAGTTCATCTATAAAAAGAAAGGGGGTGGACCAGATGGCCTCTGAGCTCTCTTGTAGCCCTACATCAGTCTTTGATCCCCCTCTCATCATTCACACACACACACACACACACACACACACACACACACACACACACACAGAGCTAGTCACTCAACAGACATTTACTGAGTCAGTCAACTAGTGTTGATACAGTGCCCCTAAGCCAGGCACCACATTATGTAGGAAAGGTGCCAAGTACTGAGGAAGAGGTTCCACACAACTTCCCATCCTTAAGGAGCCTGGGATGGGAGATGAGCTAGAGTGAAAAGAGCAAGGACTTCGGAGACAGAAGATATGGGTTCAGATCCCAGCTCTGCTGCTCACTATCTGTGGGCTGAACCAGAATCTGTCTGGGCCTCATTTTCCTCATATGTAAAAGAAGCAGTGCTTGGTTTTTGAGGTTGCTTCCAGCTCTAAACCCACGCTCTTATAAGCCTGAAAACTATAGTGATATGAAGTATAATGAGATGAAGGCAAAGGAAAGCATCCCAGCTCTGGCAATTATTAGACGAGTGAACATGACCTCAGTTTCCTCAGCTATAAAATGGGGTTAATAATACCTGTAATGCCTAACTCAGAGGGTTGTTGGGAGGATAACACTTTCTAAACCCTATTATATGATTACAGAGGCAGTGTGGCGCAGTGCAAAGACCACCAGCTCTAGAATAGGAAGTCTTGGGGTATCCTGGGATCCAATCCTGCCTCTGACAATACCTATATAATCTTAGATGAGCCTCTTCTCTTCCCTAGGACTTACTTTACTCATCTATAAAATGAGGGTAGACTAAATGGTCGTTGAGGGTCCTTCCAATTCCAGCAACTAGCACCTAGAGCTGATATCTGTATAGGGCTTGAAGGTTTACAAAGCCCTTTTCTCACAAAAACCCCACGAAATTGATACTATCAGCATTTTTTCTTAATTGTATCTGTGATTTCATACACACACACACACAGATACACCATATGTGTATATACCACATAGATGTACACATGTGTTTTTATGTATGTGTCTGTGTCTGTCTGTGTGTCTGTGTCTTTATGAGAGTTGTCTGCCAATCTAATCAATCCCAATTTCAAGATGAGAGTGGAAGATCAGAGAGTGTAAATGACTTTGTGCCTAAAATCACTCAAGTGTCAGAGAATGAGATTGAAACATGGGACTTACTGTTGGTGGCATAACTAGTAAGTGTGGGAGGCCAGATTGGAAATCCAGGTCTGGAACCTAGTGACTCAGGCCCAGAGTCAGAATTCTTGCTCTGCCCTTACCACTTATTACCCCTGTGAAGTGAGTTCCGAAGTGGAAGTTATGACTTCCATCTGGGAAGCCCAGAGATGGTTTCATGAAACAGGTGAGATCGGAGAGGGGCCTTGAATCATGAGTAGAATTTCACCAGAAGAGACAGGTGTGACAGGAATTGCCCAGGCAAAGATCTGAAGGCAGGAAAGCGATTGATGTGCTCAGCCTCTTACAAGTGGCTCACAATTTGGCAGAGCAAGGATTAATCTCCCCATTTTATACATGAAGAGACTGAGCAAGAAAAGGTGAAACATGGTCCCAGGGTCACACAAGTGGTGAGGATTGAATGAGCTTTGAATCTACATGTTCTGACACTCCAAGCTTTTGCCACCACATCTTACTGGAGCCACAGGCCCTGGGGTCAGATCCCAGTTCTGTTCTTTCCTACCTGTGTGACCTTGTAGATGTCACTGTGGCCTCTCCGGCCCTGATTTCCTAGCTGGTCTCTGAGATCTAGTTCAGGTCCAGTCCTCTAGAAGGAGATCATCCAGCTAGGCTGAAGCATGGGCTGAAGCAGGAGGGAAAGGTGGTTTACAGCCAAGTGCAGAGTTCCTTGAATGTCAAACTAAAGAGTTTGGACTCTATTAAGTAGCTGGCAGAGTTGAGGGGTAGGGGAGGCAGCTATAACCAGGGTGGGGGTGATCTGAGCATTTGTCCAATGGGCCAGCTGTTAGTGGGGTCTGGCAGCCAATGTTTCTTAATTACATACAAATAACTGATCTTAGCACCTGGTTAGCAAGAATCATTTGTTAAAATAGGAAGCCATCATATGCCCTCCCTGTGACAGCTTACCCAGTGCAGCTCCCTCCTAGATTCAGACTAATATGCTCACTTTCCCAGGAATGGTTTCACCAGCCATGGACTCATGTTGTTCTATGGTCTCCATTCTTCCCAGTACGGATGGTGTCCCAGAGCCTCGCTGCACCCCTCTCCCATGGGAGCCTGTGTCCTAAGATCCAAGGTCTCTTTCCAGAGTCTATCCCCTGTCACCTGTGAATTCGTCTTTTAAAGATGAATTGAAAGTGCCCTGGGCCACTCACTTGGGAGCCTGAATGGTTACTTATGGCCTTCGAAGTCTTCGAAGATTCTTGAATAAGGGGATAACAGAATCTAAACTGTACTTTCGCAAGATCCGTCTGGTGTAGGAAGGATGGCTGGAGAGAGATGGGGTGAAGGCAGGGAAGGAGGCCTGGCAAGAAACAACAGCAGTGATCTTCCACGAGGAAAATGGGCTTGTTCAGGTGATAAAGTCAGCGTGGACGATCTTATAAAATAAGTTCTTATTTCTAGCAGCAGTCGATGAGAAAAGCACCAAGGTTTTTGTTTTTTAAATCATTTTTCTTTAAAAGTAAAACTAAAAATCCAGTCCATTGTTGGACATACTTCTTTGAAAGTTCCTTGAAATCTGTTTTCTTTCCGAAAATGAAGCACCCACTCGCTGGAGGAGAGGTGCTTCAGACAGCTTCTGTGCTGCTGAGAATAGATTACTCTGGAGGAAATTAGAGTTTTCCCGCACCGTTTTAAAATGTGGATCCACACCTCCACGAACTTGGTAAATGTGGGAGAGGAGCAAAAGAGTGCTTACTGGGAATTTGCCAACAATGACACTATGTGAATGAACTCAGGAGGGCAAAATTCCCAAAGCCCACCTCCTCTGGTCTCTGGAGGAATGTTCCTGGGGCAGCTAGGTGGTGCAGTGGATAGAGCTCCAGCCTAGGAGTTAGGAGGACCTGAGTTCAAATCCGACCTCAGACACTTGACACTCACTAGCTGTGCGACTCTGGGCAAGTCACTTATCCCCAATTGTCTTGTCAAAAAAAAAAAAGCGAAAAGAGGAATGTTCCAGAGCCAATCCTTTGGTTACTGTTTAAGAACTTGTATTTGCAGAGTCATGAGATTATAGGATCAGAGGTTTACATCAGGAAGAGACCTCTGAAGTCATATGATCCTACTCCCTCTTTTGACAGATCATAGGATCACAGACCAGACCTGGAACGGCCCTAGATGCCAAGTTCCTCATTTTAAAGAGCTGGAAATTGAGGCTCAGAGACTGTATAAGTGAAGTTCCATAGAAAGTCAGTGGCAGAGCTGGGATTTGAATCTGGGTCCCCGATTCCAAATAAAGCACTCCTGCTGTACCCCACTGCCTCCAAGAGAAAAGTAATAAAGGAAAATATTAATATCTCTTTCTTTTACAATATTTCAAGCAAAGACTTGTCTAGTAAGAATTTCTATGAAATAAATCTTATTTTTCCATCATAAGTCAGAGATGTGTTTCCTATGGAAGCAAGCAGGAAACTCATCATTAAGATGATGTCAGTTCAACAAGGGTATGTCCAGCCTACAGCTCGTTATATAGTAGGTGCTTAATAAATGCAAGTTGTTTGAGTGATGGATGAGGTGGATCTTGACTGTCCTGTTTTTGGAGCTCATTATATTGTAAAAAACAGTCCAGTGGTCTCTGAAGCATATCAGCTTTTTAAAATTTATTTTGATTTATCAACAATCACTTCCATAAGCTTTTGGGTTTTAAATTTTTCTCCCCCTCCCTCCCAACCTCCCTCCCTAAGGTGGCACACAATCTGATATAGACTCTACATATACATTCCTATTAAACATATTTTCACATTAGTCATGTTATAAGGAAGAATTAGATCCAATAGGAAGAACCACAAGAAAGATGAAACAAAACAAAACAGAAGAAAAAAATAGCAAATGATATGCTTTAATTTGCATTCTAACTCCATAGTTGTTTCTCTGGATATGGATAGCATTTTCCATCATGAGACTTTTGGAGATGTCTTACATCCTTGTGTTGCTGAGAAGGGTTAAGTCTGTCAAAGTTGGTCATCGCACAACGTGGCTGTTACTGTGTACAACGTTCTCTTGGTTCTGCTCACTTCACGCAGTATCAGTCCCTACAAGTCTTTCCAGGTTTTTCTGCAGTCTGCTTGCTCATCATTTCTTATAGCACAATAGTATTCCAGTATGCCACAACTTGTTCAGCCATTCCCCAATTGATGGGCATCCCCTTGATTTCCAATTCTTTGCCACCACAAAAAGAGCTGCTATCAATATTTTTGTACACATAGGTCCTTTTCCCATTTTTATGATCTCTTTGGGATGCAGCCCTAGAAGTGGTATTGCTGGGTCAAAGGGCAGCATATCAGCTTTTCTATGCATGCTAAGAGTCCTGTTCTCCACTCCCTGGGTCACTTTTCCTTTGGAATATTGTTAGTGTCACATACTGATTTCTAGGCTCCAAGTGCTTGCCACACTAGAATTCTGTTCTGCTTGCCCTCCCCCAAATCCAGGTCACAGGAATTTCTCCTGTGCTCTAACTCCAAGAGCCCCAGAACTTTTCTCCTGTCTTCTACCACAAATAGATAGCTTAGTGGACTGAAAGACCAATATAAGTTAACAGTGTGAAGTAAAAAAACCAACCAAACAAACAAACAAAAACCCTAACATATTCTTAGATTACATTAAGAAAGACATAATATCTAGGTCCTGGAAAAGCTCTAGTTTTTCCTCATTAAGTATCTCTGTGGGTTGTTTATATAAGGTGGATGACTGGACTACTATAGGAAAAGAAGGGGTCTTAATCCTCTCCTCTGGCCCCCACCCTTGAAATATGTGCATGCAGCCTGTCCAGCCTACCTGCCCACCAATGACTCTCTAGTCATTACCCTTGGCTCCATCCCCACAAAAGAATTTCTCTGAATGTGCATAGAGGAGAACAATGGAGAAGGAAGTATAACCCACAAGCCCCAGCCACCTTGGGACAGCAGAGGCAAATGGCTTGATTTTACTGGATTCAGATTTTATCCCACTTGGGGAAGTTTATTTAACAAAAATGTTTAAACGTCATTTGCTCTCTTTCATATAGCTCAGAAACTTTCAGAAGAGATAAAGTTTACATAATCTACACCAGAGTTTATACACTCTTCTCTCCACATTTCTGTGGCATTACACTCTTCTGGATCTTCTCCCACCTATTTAACTGCTCCTTCTAGTGTCCTGGGCTGGATCTTCACCCAGGTCACGCCCACTAACCCTGGGTGTCACACAGGGTTCTGTCCAGGGCCCTCTTCTCTTCTCCTTCTGTACTACTTCCCTTGGTGATCTCATCAGCTCCCATGGATTCAATGATCATGTCTATGCTAATGATTCCCAAATCCATTTCTTCTCGTTGTTCAGTCATTCTTCTGTCATGTCAAACTCTTTGTGACCACATTTTGGGTTTTCTTGGCAAAGATACTGGGGTAGTTGGTCATTTACTTCTCCAGCTCATTTTCCAGATGAGGAAACTGACGCCAACAGGGTTAAGTGACTTGCCAGGGTCACACAGCTAGTAAGTCTCTGAGATCAGATTTGAACTCTGAGAGATGCGTCTTCCTGACTCCAGTCTGGAAGTTCTATGCGTTCTGGCACCGCCTAGCTGCTTAAAACTACTTACCCAGTCCTAACCTCTGCTGACTTTAGTCTTGCATCTCCAACTCCAGTTATGGGACATCTCAAACTGATGTTGGATGGACATCTTAAAATCAACATGTCCCAAACTGAACTAATTATCTTATCTCCAAACCCCTCCCTTTACAAACCCCCATTTATTAGTATATTATAGTAATTATTATAGTAATCATATATTATACTAATAATTTAATAATATAGTAATAAGTAATATTACTTATTACTTTCAAGGATACCACCATCCTCTCAGTCACCCAGGCTCACAACCTGGTTCTCTCTCTCTCTCTCTCTCTCTCTCTCTCTCTCTCTCTCTCTCTCTCTCTCTCTCTCTCTCTCTCTCTCTCTCATTTCTGTCTCCTCTCCTCTACTCTCTTCTCTCTGTCTCTGTCTCTGTCTCTCTCTGTCTCTGACTTTCTGTGTCTGTCTGTCTGTCTCTCACCTATGCACCTTCTCTTCTCTGTCACAGCCACCACCTGGGCACAGAACCTAGTTATCTCTCTCTCTCTCTCTCTCTCTCTCTCTCTCTCTCTCTCCTCTCTCTCTCTCTCTCTCTCTCTCTCCTCCTCTCTCTCTCTAGTTATCTTTGTTCCTCTCTCTCCCCTCCCTCTCTCTCTCTCTCTCTCTCCTCTCCGCTCCCCTCTTCCCTCTCCTCTCTCTCTCTCCTCTCTTTCTCTCTCTCTCTCTCTCTCTCTCTCCTCTCTCTCTCCCTAGTTATCTTTGTGTGTGTGTGTGTGTGTGTGTCCTCTCCTCCCCTCCCCTCCCTCTCCCCTCCCCTCCCCTCCCCTCCTCTCCTCTCTCTCTCTGTCTCTGTCTTCCTGTGTCTGTCTGTCTGTCTCTCACCTGTACACTTTCTCTCCTCTGTCACAGCAACCACCAGGGCACAGAACTTCATCGTCTCTCACCTGAGCTATTGCAATGGTCTGCCCATTTGTCTTGCTGCCACAAGTCTCTTCCTACTGCACTCCATCCTCCAGCTTAGCTGTTGAAGTGATTGTTCTGGAGTCCAGGTCAGACCGTGTCACTACTATACACAATAAATTCCAGTAGCTCCCTATCACCTTCAGAGTCAAACATAAAACCTTCTGGTGTACAAAATGCTTCATAACCTGCTTCTGCCCCCACTTCTTATATACCTCACACCCTGCCACGTGCTCTGTGATCCAATGGCACCAGGCTCTTTGTTTTTCCTCTCACAAGACACTGCATATCTTGACTCTGAGCATTTTCATTGGTGTCCTCCATACTTATAATAATTTCCCTTTTTTTCACCTCCTGACTTCCTTCGAGTCCCTGCTAAAATCCCGCCTTCTACAGGAAGCCTTTCCCCATCCCTCTTACTTCTAGTGCCTTCTCTCTGTTGGTTATTTCCAATTTACCCTTGATCTATCTTGTCTGCACATAATTATTTGTGTGTTGTCTTCCTCATTAGACCATGAGCTCTTTGGGAGCAGAGATAGTCTTTTGCCTATCTTTGTATTTCCAGCACTTAGCACAGTGCCTGGCATGTAACAGGCAATAAATAAATGCTTATTGACTGACTCTCTGTCTCCTATCACTTTCATCACTTCAACATCACTGCTCCTTTCAGCTCCCTATTCACAAATATTGAGATATGCAATCCAAAGCAGTTATGACTGATCAAACTTTATCTCACTGACATTCAAAATAATTAAACAGAAATTATAAATGTAACTCTGAATAACAGGAACAATCTGGATTTAACATATACTCTCTCAGTGAGGAGAGGGGGAACTTCACCATCTCATTCCTCACCATCTCATTCCTATTTTCCTGAATGTCAAGTTAGCAGGTGACCCAGAAATTCTTTCCTTGGTTATTGTCTTATGTGGGTGCAGACCACAGAGTATTCCTGGTGGGGAACCTTTTACAAATTGCACTATGTCAATACACCCCAGTCTTTAGTTTCTTAACTGAACCCCCAAAACTGATTTATACACTTTGCATTTCCCCTCGCTTCTTGCCTTGGGAGATTTACAGAAACAGTAATCTTTGCCCTTTAAGACCCCACTCCTTTTTAGGCAGTGGGTTATATAGACTGACCAATTTCCATCCTGGCCCCAGTAATTTAGTCCCAGCTATTTATGTTCTTAGTAGTACGGGATTATAGAGACTTCAGTGGTCTAAATTTTCTCTGTCAGATAGTCTGACTATTCCTGTCAGATCCCTTCCTCATTTATGATACCGCCTCCCTTCTGCCCTGTTAAGTAACTTGGCTCTTCCTCCCACCCCATATCTGGACATTTGGAACATTCCAAGCTTGAAACTTCTAGTTTCCTAACTGATTGATGTCTCTCTGTCCAGGACCTCAGGATATGGAAGGCCATCATACCTCCCTGAGAAAGGCTCCTCCTTTCCCTATAAAAAACAAATAATCAAACACTTAAGCCCATTCACCAATAGATGGGGAAGGTCCAAATATATGAGCACATGGTTTTCAAAAGAATTACAAACCATGAATTATCACATGAAGTAAGAGAAGGGAAAATTAAAGCAACTCTGAGACACGTAAATTGGCAGAAATAACAAAAAGTGGGAATAGTCAGCCTTTGATGGATTGTGTTGTTATCAAAGCGATGGAATTGTCTAGATGTTCTGGATTTCAGTTTGGAAATATGCAATAAAAGTGATTAAATTATTCATACCCAATATCAGCAATCTCACTAGTGAGTATTATCCCCCACCCTGCAAGGAAGTCAAAGATAGAAACAAAGGTTATATATACCTAAACATTCATAGCAGCATTTTGGGATAGCAAAGGACTGAAAACAAAGTGGGTGTCCAGCCATTGGGAAATGGCTGGAAAAAACTATGATATGTGAATGTGATGAGACGTTATTGTATAGTGAAAGAAAGGAATATGGGAAATTCAGAGAAATGTTGGAAGATTTGTACGAACTGATGCAGAGCAAAATAGCAAGACCCGAGAGACTAATGCATCGTGAATCAACCATGATGTCACAGCTTGGCCAGCAGCTGTGCTGAAGCATCCACCCAGAAGACCTGGACCATCACGGGTACTTTTTCTTGCTGTGCGCTGGCAACCATCAGACCTAATGCTCCCTGGTGACATCCTTGCTGATCTCTCTTCCCTCTTCCTTCCCAATGCTTCTTTTAAGGTGCTAGTCCTAGCCCTGGTGTGGACTGTTGGTGGGCTGCCCAAGTCTGCAGGTATCGGTGCTGGTCCCAGTGGAAAAAGTGAGTCAGTGGGTACACTTTGGACCTTTGTTATCCTTGCCTCCTGTTCCCTTAAGTGTCTCTACTTAAGTCACATCACCTTTGTTTTGGGGTCATTCTATAGATACCGAATAAATTGGACTGGTGCTTTCAGCATTTACTGGGTCAACTAGGTACTATTATTATCCCCATTTTATAGTTGAGGAAACTGTGGCACAGAGAGCTTAAGGAAACTGCTCACCCTCACAGAGGCAGTGAGGCAGGATTACAACTGAGGTCTTCCTGATGCCAGGCCCAATAACATATTATCCCCATTGTCCTGTCTGCTACTGGAGTGGTCCCGAAGATGCTTTCAAAGAGTTTACATCTTCATTAGCTCATACTACAGAATTCAGTTACAAAATCTATTATTTTATTTGTCCGTACACTGAACATTCAGCACAAAAGAACCGCAGAAAAAGGGAGCAACTTGTACCAGGACCATTGCCCTCTGAACTCCACCGAATATCATGGAGATGAAAAGAATGAGAAGAATGAGAAGATACATTGCCATAGCCCTTCGAGGTTTACGAAAGGCAGAGAAAGCTCACCAGGGAAGGACTTTCTGCAAACCTCAGAATAACTGTCTGCTAAGGCAGTTATTAAGGGAGGAGCTGAGATCAGCTCAGGTGGAAAGAATGCCAACTTCAACAAAATCATGGGTCTTTTGAAGTGTTCTTCATCTTCTTCATCCTCCTCTTCCTCCTCCTCCTCCTCCTCATCATCACCACTATCACTAATCTGGTTACTAGAATCACAACGAGATCCACTCAGATTTCTATAGCAAAATGTTGTAGAGTGAAATGCTATAGAAGCAAGATGCTTTAATTTCATTCTTTCATGGATGTAAAGCTTTAAAGTTTGCAAGGAATTTTCCTCATCACAGACTTATGAAGTAAATAGCATCTGCTTTCTTAGCCCCATTTTACAGATGACTAAACTGAGGCCCAGGAAAGTTGAGCAGTGTTCTAAAGGGTCCAGTCCCTTGCAGCTAACTCCAGGGTGCTCTTGGGCAAGTGATTAACTTTATTCCAACCCCTGCTACCTTCCTCCCCCTCATTCACCACATGCCCTGCCTCCTCCATCTCTTAGACCCAGTATGAGTTATGTGAGTCTCTATCTCAAATGCTCCCAAGCAGGCCCTCGCAGGAGATAATGGCCCTCTTTGAAAGCCATGGCCATTTGTCCCAAACCTTCCCTCCCTTTGTCCTCTGAGATAAATGGCTGTGGTCTCACTGGCACATCCCCTAGCGCTACGTGTGACTCTTTACCTATTAGCACCCGGCCTGATGGATGGGCTGAGAAGACAAAACTAATATTTTTGAAGACTAAGAGATAAGGATGGGTTGGTTTTCATTCCCAAACTGATCATTTCAGCAGGCGATGACACACTTCTCTCACCAGCGGTCAGGGACAGCAGTGCACTTAGGTAGAAAGCCTGCCTCTGACATGGGTCATCCATCAATGCATGGATCTTGTTTTAATTAATGAATGAGATAATTCATTTGCAAGTGGCACATTTAATTAAATTAGAGGTTAGTCGGGGTTGGTTAGGATACCATCAGCATCCCCGCACAGCTGCTGAGTTGGAATAGAGCACTGGACAAGGCATTTCCTTTCCTGTGCCTCCGTTTCCTCATCTTTAAAACAAGAGGTTTGAACTAAAAGATCTTTAAGATCCTGTCCAGGAAGAGATTGAGCTTGCAAGCTGTTTTCACAGTTTGAGCGTGACTTTTTAAGAGTCTGATATCTTTTCTTGCAGTAACTGGAATATTCCACTCACCAGCTTCCAGGATGCCCAGGTTGTCCTGCTCTTATGCCTGGAATGTTCCTTCTCACTGCCGCCTCTTAGAATCCCAGCTTCTTTCAAAGCCTGGCTAGATGCCCTCTTCTTCTTGAGGCCCCCTCAGATGCCCACAGGTGGCAGTATTCTCCTCCTCTTCCAATTACTTCGTATACACCTTGTACTTATCTAGCTGGGTACATAGAGATCCTATCAACAGACTCCTGAGTTTCCATGCAAGCTCAACTCAGCTGCTGTCTTCTACAGGAAGGCTCTCCCGATTCCTCCAGTTGCTCATGCATCCCCCACAAAATTGCATGTAGTTTGTGTAGACTTCACAGATTCGTTTGAATCTGTAATCATCTGGTCATCTGGTCCAACTTGTACATGAAAAGAATCCCCATTCTAGCAGGTGTTGTTTAAAAGGGCAGGAGCTGATTCTCTGTGTCTTTATATGCCCATTGAGTAACACAGTGCCTGGCACATAGTATACACCATTAATAAACGCTTGCTGTTGATGGAATATAAGATCCTTGAAAGTGGGGATTGCTGTGTGCTTGTCTTTGGGTCTAGCACGACACCTTGAAGGTAGCGGGCATTTTAATAAATGTTTGTTAAATTATCTCTAGAACTAGAACACAGCATTTTAGAGTTGAAAAGTGTCTCAGCCCTAAAAGGAAGCCGCACTAGAACCTACCCGCTAACAGTTGTCCAGCCATCTGATGATGAAGAACCCTCTGGATCTGAAGGGGCCGGTTCCACATTTAAACCGCTTCCATTGACGTCTGCCTAAAGGTCCCTCTTTGCATCATCTACCTGTCACTCCTGGTTCTGCCCTCTGGGACCAAACAGACCACTCTGTTCCCTCTTGCCCATTATTGCCCTGCAAATCTTTGGAAAGGGCTAGCATGTCCGCCGTCTCTTCTCCAGCCTACATCTACCCAGTTCCATGTTGTGGGCTCAAGGCCTTCACCATCTTGCTTATCCTCCTCTGGACACTCCATGGCTTATTAGTATCCTTCCTAAACTCAGGTGCCGAGAACTGGACCCGAGACTCCAGCTGTGGGTGGGCAGTGTCCAGCAGGACTGTCCCCGGCTTTTCCTAAAGCTGGGTGTCTCTTAATGCAGCACGAAGTCACATTCTTTGTGGGGTTTTATGTCACACCATTGACTCCTATTCAGCTCAGAGTCGACTAAAACTCCTAGATCTTTTTTCAAATTGTTGTCTAACAATGTCTAACCATATGGTATTGGTGAAGTACATTTAATCCCCATGTAAGTCTTTATATTTATTCCTATCAATTGTGTTAATGAGGGCAGTGTGGCACAGTAGATAGTCAGCCTCAGGGTCAGAGAGGCCTGGGTTCAAGCCTTTCCTCTGACACATGCTGGCTGTGTGACCCTGGGAAAGTCCCATAACCTCTCAGTGCCCCCGACACTGGTATTCTGACCTGCATTCGTGGAGAGAGTTTTCTCACTGGGTGTCCCCTATACCAATGAAATCACAGGTCTGATTTTTTAAAAACCATCCCCCACCAGACTGGAACAAAACTCCTAAGACAAAGATCTCAACCCTAGAAACAGAAATTGCACACCATTCAAGTATCTTAGAACTGGAGGAAGCCTTCAGGAATGCCTGCCTCCTCAGGCCTCAGTTTCCTTATCTGTAAAATGAAGGGGTTAGATGGATGGCCTTCAAAATCCCTCCTGGCTCTAAATATGCAATCCTCCAGTCTAAATTGTACCAGGACAAGAGTTGCATTGTAGCATCCCTGATATGTGGTTATGCAAGGATCAGAGCATCAGTGCTCCTGAGCCCCACAGGAAATGAGCGGTGACACAGTCTGCCCCTCTCCTATCTTACAGATGAGAAAACTAAGGCCCATAGAGGGGAATGGCCAGTAGTAATGGAAGAAAAGGACTGGAATCCAAGTTCTTTGACTCTAAATCTAGCTCTGGGTTGTTTCTCATCTCCCTAATCCCATTCTGTGAGATAGGAGACTAGTTTAGGAAGACCCAGATTCCAGTCCTACCTGTCCAAAGTATGTATAGAGAAGGGAGGAGGGATGGGAAGCAGGTAGACACATAGAGAGGCAAGTGGACAAACAGAGAAAGAAAGAAAGAAAGAAAGAAAGAAAGAAAGAAAGAAAGAAAGAAAGAAAGAAAGAAAGAAAGAAAGAGAGAGAGAGAGAGAGAGAGAGAGAGAGAGAGAAGAGAAAGAAAGAAGAGAAGAAAGAAAGAAAGAAAGAAAGAAAGAAGAAAGAAAGAAAGAAAGAAAGAAAGAAGAAGAAAGAAAGAAAGAAAGAAAGAAGAAAGAAAAAGAAAGAAGAAAGAAGAGAGAAAGAAAGAAAGAAAGAAAGAGAGAAAGAAAGAGAGAAAGAAAGAGAGAAAGAAAGAGAGAAAGAAAGAGAGAAAGAAAGAGAGAAAGAAAGAGAGAAAGAAAGAGAGAAAGAAAGAGAGAAAGAAAGAAGAAAGAAAGAAAGAAAGAAAGAAAGAAAGAAAGAAAGAAAGAAAGAAAGAAAGAAAGAAAGAAAGAAAATAAGGAAGCAAGGAAAGGACGGAAGGAAAGAAAGAAAGAAGGGAAAGAAAGAAAGGAAAGGAAGGAAGGAAGGAAAGAAAGAAGGAAGGATATCAAATTAGCGCTGGGGCACTAATTTATTATTTATTCATTATTTTTATTTATTATTATATATTAGGCACTAATTATTAATTAGAGCTGGCTAACCCTGGCTAGACATTGAGGTTGGCATTATCTGAGAGGGACTGTGCCCAGGGCTAATGCAGTGACCTGGTTCCTGGCACCTCCCCACCACAACATAGCATTTATACCTACACAGAAGTCTATCAGTGAGAGATGTGAGTCAGATCTGCTCTCACACCACTTAGAATTACAGTTTTCCCAGCTCCCCCATAGTTTCTTTGGGGCAAATTTTACCCAGAGGAGGAGGGGATAGGGTGACTCCCCCCTCCCAATGTGAAACTACAATTCAGTCCATAACCAAATGACTGCAAATATCTAACCAATGTAGGTTGATTTAAAGATGTATTTATCCTAGTGCAGATGACCCAAATGTCACTTTTACATGATTTTGACATTTGTTCGATTACTTACATCTAAAGGGCAGTGTTTTAAGTAATTCCCAACACTTCTCTCACATAGTCACCAACTCTTGTGAATAATTTAGCCTCTGAGGTCTCTTGGAGAAGCAGAATTGCCTAGTGGATAGAGGTCCAAGTTTGGGATTAGGAACACTTGGGTTCAAGTTCTGTCTCTGAAAATCCCAAGCTGTGTGGGCCTGGATGAGTCCCTGAACCTCTCAGTGCCCCTGCCAACCGTCTAAGCCTGTAAGTTCCAGACGAGATACCAGCCTGAATAGATAGAGTGATTTTCCACGCCAGGAATTCTCTCCATGATGCTGTCAGATCACTGGCTCTGGCATCAGAATACCTTTGATGATTCCTAGGGACCTTAAACAGTAATGTCACTTCCCTGAACCTCAGTGTCTCTATTTGGAAAATGAGAGTTTGAGACTCAATGACTCAGCTCAAGATTTCTATTCCTTTGGCTGTCTAAGTCACAGATCAAGTCTACACAAAAATCTCTCTTCTCCTTCCATCCTCCTTTCAAGATTTTCTCACTGTTGACCCTGTTGTGCAAGACCTGTTTCAGCCAGCTTCTCCCTCCCTATCTCACCCCTCTCCCACCCAGAAACTGCCCACTCTGCTCAAAAGTAGGGATGCTTATTCCAGAAAACAAAACCCTGGGGGAGGAGGGGAAGTGAGGTCCACAGCTGTAGAGATTGCCCCCAGAGTTTCTATGCAGCACGAGTCCCCATAATGATAGGGGCTGAAGATCAGCATCATCAGCAAGAAGCATTTATTGAGCACCTACTGTGTTCCTGGCACTGTGCCAAGCACTGGAGTGCAAAGAAAGGCAAAAAGTGGTTCCCTGCCCTCAAGGAGCTTACAATCTAACGGGGCAGAAAACGTTCAAACAACGGTATATAGACAAGATGCGAACGGTATAAACGGGGAAGTAATCTCAGAGGGAAAGTACTAGCATTGAGGGGTCAGAGAACTACTAACTTTAAGAAGCCCCCCCCTCCCCAAGCCATCCATCATGGAGTTGTCTTGGGAACAACACTGTAGTTAAATTGAGCCTTAGTCCATAGACTACTAGCCCCTTTGAATATTAGAGACAGTGGCATGTGGCGCTGACGAGAGATAAATCATATAGCAAAGCATGAGAAGCAAGCCACATCAACGCACTCAGCCACAAGTTATTCCTCTCTGCCTCCTGTAATGGTGGCCCGTGACTCAAGGCAGGCAGCAATGAAGCCCAAATCCAGCCTTCCTTACCTGAGAGCATCAGTTTGGGAGAGATACACCCTAAAGCCTTCCCCTGAGGTGTCTTAAGTAAGTCAGAGAGGGCTCTCCTTTATACACAGGTGGCCAGGATTCAGTCTATAGCTCATATACTTTGCTGCTCTGTAGTAAATGCTAGACAGATAGACAGACAGACAGACAGATAGACAGACAGACAGATAGACAGACAGACAGACAGATAGACACAGAGATATATATAGAGACAGATAGACAGACAGACAGACAGACAGATAGATAGGTAGATAGACAGACAGACAGACAGACAGAGAATAAATGCTTTACTATGTGATCTATGGTCTTCCCCACACCAAGTCTGTTAATAGAGTTGATACTGGATGCTGGGGGAGAGAGAGGTGGAGTGGAAAACAGTAGGTTCAGGCTTTATATCCCCCCAGCACTAGAGAACACAGGAATTCCAGAGTGCGTGGCTACACATGGAGGCTACATTTATTTCTATGGCTCAACTCAAAGAATAAAAGAGGAGACTTGGATTTAGGAATTGACATCATTGTCTGACTAGGTGAGAGCTCAGAAATGAAAGAAATGAGTCATTTACATGGGCTCGGTGTATCTGAACAGCAGAAAGCAAAGTAAGCATTAGGGCCAGCTGGGGCATCCCAACTTGGAGCAGCTCTGTACAATGTTGAAAGAAACGAAAGGTGGATAGAGGCAGTGAGTTAGCAGACAATGATAGACGTGCAAAAAGAAAAAACATCAACAAAACGTTGCTAATGCACAAGGAAAACAAAAATGTGTAGAAGGAGATATGTATGGAGTGAGTTGGTTACTACCTTGTTGAATATCACGTATCTATTTTACATGTGTGTATGTGTATGTATATGTATATGTATATACACATATATAAGTGTATGTATAGATACATACATATATGTGTGCCGGTGTCTGTGTGCGTATATGATGCCCCAAATGTCTAAGAATTTTGAGATATCATGCGTGCATGTGTGCATGTGTATGTACATATATATTTATATACATACACACCTATATCCTTAAAAAAGAGCATACATAACAGAAGTTCACAGTTTCCTAAATGAACTTTTATTATTTCTTTTTATATATTGAACTGTTTGTGATTTTTGACAATTGTTAAGTTCACAATATTTTTTTAAGAAAGAGAAAGTGTGGAAACTGAGGTTTTAAACCAATGCTGAAAAAATTTAAAGGATCAGATAAACATTAGGGAGAATAAATGTCATGGAATACTACTGTGCTATAAGAAAGGAGATAGTTTTAGAGAAACCTGGGAAGATTATATGAACTGATGCAAAATGAAGGGAGCAGACCCAGGAGAACAATTTATACTGTAACAACAAAACTGTAAATATTAACAGCTAACATATATTATATTATATTATATTATATTATATATATATAATATATATGTATGCATGTGTATATTATTTATATGTATATATATGCTGGTCTCTGTCCTAAGAACTTTACAAATATTATCTCATTTGATCCTCACAACACCTTAGAAGGTAGGTGCTACTGTTATCCCCATTTTATAGATGAGGAAACTGAGGCAATAAGAGGTGAAGTGACTTGCTCAGGGTCACCCAGCTAGTAAGTATATTGAGGCAGTTTTCAAATTCAGGTCTTCCAAGCCTGGTGCTTAGTGCACTATGCCGCCCCCTGGCTGCCTTATAATAATGAACAACTTTGGAAGACAAACTGATGAAGTCAACAATCCCCCTTCTGATAGAAGGTGACGGACTTAAGGTGCAGAGTGCGATATTTGCTTTTGGACATAGCCAATATGGGGATTTGTTTTCTTGACTGTGAATATTTGTTACAAGGGTTTTCTTTTTGTTTTTCCAGGGTGGGGGAAAGGTGGGAGAGAGAGAAAATAAATGCTTGTTAATTAGTGAAAATAATTAACAGCTAAGTGGTGCAGTGGATAGAGTGCTGGGCCTGGAGTCAAAAAGACCTGAGTTGAAATCTGGCTTCAGACACTAATTGTGTGACCCTGGGCAAGTCATTTAATCCTGTTTACTTCAGTTTCCTCATCTATAAAATGAGCTAGAGAAGGAAATAGCAAACCATTCTAATATCTTTGCCAAGAAGACCCCAAAGACCATCTGCCCCTTGACAGAGGGGTGATAGGCTAACTCTGTAGAATAAAATACTTTTGGGGGGGTGGTGCTCAGAGGCAATGACCAACATGTGCATTTGTTTTGCCCAACCACTTGTTACAAAGGTTTTGCTTTTCTTTTCTTTTTTCCACAGTTGAGTGACTTGGCCAAGGTTATCAGGTAAAAGGGAGCTTTTCTGATTTCCTCTGACGCTAAATCCAGGGGTCTTCACATAATGAAGGCCCATCGCCTGACCCCTGGCTTACTGGACTCTTTAGTGAGATCCTATCAGAGACCCCCAAATGCAGTTACAGACCAGGGCACCCCGGATTTCAAAGCGTGAACCCTGGACAGTTCCTGGACCTAGAGCAGAGCAGTCTGAGCCCCTTTTGGAGAATGAGGCCCCATGCCAAAAGGAGCTCATTCCTAACTCTAACCCCAGTTGACTTAGCTCTCTGGAAAACAAATGTATATAATATTGGCCTTCATTCCATTTTCCATAGAACAGAAATTCTTTAGAAAACAAGAGCTGGATATAATTTAGTGACATTTAAAAAAAACTTTGTTTTGTTTTGTTTTGTTTTTTTCTGGTCTGTGGGCCTCACCTAGATTATTAATCCCAGCCTTTGCCAATGATGAAAGTTTCCACAACAAAGCTTCACTTAAGAGATAGCACAGTGAGGGTTAAAAGGGCACTTACTTTGGAGTCAAAGAGGCCCCCAAAACAGAGGTTTTGGGGAGAAGCAGTTATCTGGTACAGTGAATAGTGTGTCAGACATAGTCAGAAAGACTGGAGTTCAAATCCTGACTCAGATACTTACTAATTTCTTGACTCTTGGTCAAGTAACTCAACCTCTCTCATGCTCCCCTGTTTCCTCATCTGTAGGATGTGAATATTAATAATATCTACCTCACAAGGTCATTGTGAGAATCAAATAACATAATATACATCAAGTTCTTTGCAGATGTTGAAGCACCGTATTAATACTTTGGCATTATCGACAGACGTAACACAACCCTCCTGCCTAGTGACTGAATGAGAGCAAAGCTGTGGAGCCAACCATATGGAGAACAGCCCGGAGCAGCCCATGCTTCACATCCCATTGCACGGGCTGTGCCAGTACCTCCTCCTCCCTATTTAATTAACATTATCAGTGCTTCTGGAAAGGGCTTGGTGAGCTACTCCCCTTGCTTCCCAAACCCAAATACCCCTCTCTGGCTCCCGCTCCTCTCTTGCATTAGAGGGTAAGCTCCTTGAGGGCAGGGTCTGTCTCTTTTTTTGCTTTTGCATCCTTAGCACCTAGCATCACCTCCAGAACATAGTGAGATCTTATGAAATAATTTTTCATGCATTCATTCATTCATTCATTCATCTGGCATGGGGGGAAGGGAGGATGATAGCATGACCAGTAACAGAATAACCTGGAAAGCTACTTGGGGAAGCAAAGTGGGAAGGGTTCAAATGGGAAGCATTTTCCACTCATACAAAGTAGACTCTCCCAACAGCAGAGAGAACATAATACAAAAAGTTCGCTATGACTCGGAACCGAGCCAACCTTCCATATGCTGATTCTCATCTTCACTGACCTGATGCAAGGGAGATCAATGCTATTGGTTTCAAAACATGAACCAATGTAATGGAACAGCATATTATTATTCACACAACAAATATGCGCCAGAAAAAATGTAATCGGATAAAGTCTACCCGCAAATGCTTGCGTGGCCAACCACATAGCGTGGGACTCTACCTTCTCGACATTTTGTCCTGACTTACTCTTTCTCTCTATGATCTGCTAGGATCTCATGTTATCTTATCACCTCTTGAGCAAGGACCAAATTTACAGGAGGAGAAAAGGAATCATTTGAGAACACACTCTGGATACGACTTATTGTTAGTCAGCTCTATCCAGTCTCTTCACAGCTTTTTTTCCACTTGTCACTATCTTTAGCATCCAAAGTGTCTAGTGTTTTTGTTGTTTAGTTGTTTTCAGGCATGTCCAAATCTCCATGACCTCTTTGGGGATTTTCTTGGCAAAGATACTGGAGTGGTTTGCCATTTCCTTCTCCAGCTCATTTAACATATGAGGAAACTGAGGCAGACAGGGTGAAGTGATTTGCCCAGGTCACACAACTAGTAAGTATCTGAGGCCGGATTTGAACTCAAGAAGATGAGTCTCCTTGACTCCAGACTTGGCACTTTATTCACTGTGCCACCTAGCTGCCAGAAGTTGTCTAGTAGCGCTTTTAATATTGAGAGTTAAAATTCTCTTCTTAAACTGCAGAGTTTTTTTTTCTTTCTTTCTTCCTTCCTTCCTTCCTTCCTTCCTTCCTTCCTTCCTTCCTTCCTTCCTTTCTTCCTTTCTTTCTTCCTTCCTTCCTTCCTTCCTTCCTTCCCTTCTTTCTTTCTTTCTTTCTTTCTTTCTTTCTTTCTTTCTTCCTTCCTTCCTTCCTTCCCTTTCCCTTCTTTCTTTCTTTCTTTCTTTCTTTCTTTCTTTCTTTCTTTCTTTCTCTTTCTTTCTTCCTTTCTTTCTTTCTTTCTTCCTTTCTTTCTTTCTTCCTTCCTTCCTTTCTTTCTTTCTTCCTTCCTTCCTTCCTTCCTTCCTTCCTTTCTTTCTTTCTTTCTTTCTTTCTTTCTTTCTTTCTTTCTTTCTTTCTTTCTTTCTTCCTTCCTTCCTTCCTTTCCTTCTTTCTTTATCTTTTGAATGAAGTGGAAAGAGCACAGGGTTAGTGTCAGAAGAGCTGAGTTCAAATGCTGACTCCACTCTTTTTTAGCTGTGTGTGACCTTGTAGAAATCACTTAGCTTTCTGTGCCCAGTATGGTGGGAAAAGCATCTGCTCCAGAGTTAGATGAGACCTGAGCTCGAAGCCTGTGTCTGGAATTTACCAGTTGTATAATCCCTCACAAATGCTCACAGACTGCCTGAGCCTTGCTTCATCTGTGAGGTGCTTCCAAGGAAGTAGATTAAGCACATCTCTGTGTGCCTTGGGGGGTCAAAAGTGGAAAGGTCCCACATGCACCAAAATATGCATTGCAGCCGTTCCCTTTTTGGTAGCAAAGGACACAAAACAAGGACCGATTGGAAAAGGACCAAACAAAATGGACAATGGAATGATAACATTAACTGCTGTTCCATTAATATCAATCTGCTGTTAGAAATGATGACTGTGAAGAATTCAAAAAAGCCCTGGAAGACATACAAGGTGATGCAGATAGCCACGAAATCAATATACACAAGGACCATGGCAATGAAAATGGAAAGAACAATAGCAAACTAACTGAAAGTGAATGCTGCACAATTACAATGAGCAGGCTTGGCCCCAAAGGAGTGAGCCAATACACTTTTCACCCTTCTTTGCAGAGGTGGGGGACTATGGGTATGGAATATCACATACACTCTCACACTTGGCTGGTGCATCCACTTGTTGGTCATACTTTTTTTTTTCCATGCAGCAGAATCATCTGAGAGGCATAAAAGGTTTGAGCCCATCACTTCCTTTTGCTGTGGTATAAGTGAGCTGTGGTTATAACCTAACCTGTTAGTCACTCTATCCACGAATGTTTATTGAACAGCTCCTGTGTGCTAAGGAGTAAGAAGATGAAATAGGACAGCTTTCACCTGGGATAATGCACAGAGTCTAATGACAGCTCTCTGTCTGTCTGTCTGTCTCTCTGCCTCTCTGTCTCTCACACACACACACACACACACACACACACACACACACACACACACACACTTCATTGTGATTTCTAGTAAAAAGTCATTAACTCCCAAAGGGCAGTCCACCTTGCCGTTTTGTTTCAGAATTCTGTCCTCCCTATCCACTTCAGACTATATCTGAAGACTTGTGCTCTAGGTGCCATAGCACAGGAAGGATCTTATTAAGCTGTTGCGTGAGTGAAGGAAGGCAGCCAAGAGAGCGAAGGGCCTCAAGATCCACCTAAGAGAATCAGTCATAGATGGCAGGTGATGTGGGCACAGTGACCTAGCACTGGGTCAGGAGTCAAAGGACCCGGCTTTGACTTCTACCTTGGGTGAATCACCATGTCCTCATCTATCAAATGAGGTTGGGCTACATGAACTCTGTGATCCCATAACCCGGGACTATTCGTCCTGGAGAAAAGAAGACATGATAGCTGTCTTCAAATATCTGAGGTCCTGTCATGTGGAAAACAGATTAGACTTGTTCTTCTTGGCCCAAACAGCAAGGGGAGGGAGTTACCAAGAAGCAGATTTAGACTTGCTATAAAGAAACTCTTCCTAACAACTAGAGCTGCCTGAGTGTAGCATGAGATACCTGGGATCAAGTGTATTCTACCTCATTGTAGATCTTCAAGAGAAGGTGGGGCAGCTGGTTGATGAATGTGTTGTAGTGGGAACTCTTAGGCCCCATGGATTTTCTGATTCAGTCCTCCAAGGGACTATTTAAAAATCCCAAGAATATTCCTTCAAGATAGCCACATTCTCAAAGAGAAATGGCAAGTTATTCCAGTAATGTATTTTCATCACTATTCATTGCATCTTAGAATTAATCCCAGAAATCTCCCCCAGTGTTTTTGAATATATTGTACTAGAGCCAGAACGTCTACACAGCCCCAAGACACAAGCCTTGTTGCAGAGAGTGCATCTGCATTGATTACGGTTCCATGCTAGCTCACTATGTGATGTATTCTGAACTTGGTCACCTTTGAGGGCATCGGTCACTGCATTATGAAAAACAAGCCTCTTTGTTGAGGTATGAGAGCAATTTCCTAGGAAATGTTTGTATAAGAACCTTGATAGTAACAAATTGATTTATTTCTCATGAAGGAGAAAAAAATCTAAAATACCAACAAAGAATTCTCTTGGAGAAGTGCAAGAAATTGATGGAAAATGAATTGCATTGAATTCAACAAGCTTGCATTAAGAATCCACCATAAGAGAGCAGTCTGGACAAAAGGACAAATGGATAAATAGTCCTGGCCTTCAAGGAGTTTCTATTCTGCCAAAGGGAGAAGGCCAGTGCCTTGCACATAACAAGTGCTTAGTAAATACCCGTTGAATGTAATTGGAATTTAATCAGAGGAATGACCAGTTTGAGATCAAGCTGGAAAGGTAGATTCGAACTGGCTGGTGAAAGATCTCCACAACCCAGTTAATCAGTTTGAGCATTACCCTGAGGGCGGTGGGGAGATGTTGACAGTTTTGAGGGAAGGAATTATGAAGGTAATGCTGTTGAATAGCAATCACCTATATAAACAAATCCATTATCACAGACTTAATTGAAGGAGCTGGGAGTGTTCAGCCTGGCAAAAAGAAAGTCACCTCCGAGACATATGACAAATGACAGCAAGTATTTGAAGGGCTTTCATCTGAAAGAGGCGGCATATCTGTTCTGTATGGGGCCAGAGGTCACAACCATGAGTGATGGTGGAGGAAGTGGCAAAGAGGTAAATCTAAGCTGGATACCAGAAAAAACTTCCTAACATTGAGAGCTGTCCAAATGAGGACCAGGCTGCCTGCAAAGTGGTGAGTTCCTCCTGCTTGGAGATATTCAAGCAGACATTGGCTAATCCTCATCAGGATTCTTCTACAGGGGATTCTCATTGAAGGGTAATGTGGACTACATGACCTCTGAGCTTCCTTCCAACTCTGACTTTCTATCATATAGTGACCCCAATTCTAAATTGACACCAGCCCTCCCATTGATAATTACTAATGGTAAGCCACCACCTTATGTTTCTGTACTGCTGGGCTGCCGAAGCTAATGCAGGTTGAGACACAACATACATCAACATGTATGATTATTGAAAGTTATGTTGACTCAATAACCCAGCCTTCCCAGAGCGGCTTGTCAATCAGTGCTGGGGGGAGGGGTCACCCCGTCTGCCTGATACTCATCACACAGCAAGTCAGCACCTATCTGTTTGTACCTGGAAATTATCACGTACTTGCTGCCTTAGGGTGGAACCAAGAAACATACACCATCCTCTTCTGCTGACATGGACCTATCTGAATTCTCTTTATCTCATCACAAAAGTTATCCATAAAGTTGGCCCCATCTTGAAGCCATTGTTGGCCCTGGTGACCAGCCTATCCACGAGTTACTACCTTGACATATTTAACAAACTCCCTTTAATTCTCTTTATCTTGAGTTTTGCCTCGTTAATCAGGGTGAAAGACCAAACAAAGAGTTTTCATTTTAACACGATGATGATGATGCCTCCCGTTTACATAAGATTTGCAAGGTACTTTAAGTATATCATCCTTGAGATCTGAAGCCCTAGCTAGAGACGTTCAAAACAGGATAAATATTGGACAGGAACAAATTGATCATGCCAGTATAAGATCTTCCAAAAGAATTTGACATCATAAAAAGGATGAGACTGCTGAATCATGATGAATAGACAGAATCCTGCAACAGAAAACAAGGAAGTGCAAGAAAACGCCATGTTGGAAGAAATACAGAGTTAACTTCTCTGCTAGGCTTTTACAGCCTTTCACAGTGTATCCTTTCTAGCTTTCCAGGATGATCGTATATTGGCATCGAACAGTGGCGAAAGATCTGGATTCCAAAAAGCAGAATTCAGTTCTGCTTCTGATCCCTTGACCGACGGTCTCTGTGACCTTGGACAAACACCTCAGGGAGCCTCAGTTTCCTCAAATGTAAAATAAGGAAGTTGTGTCAAATGGCCTCTGAGGCCCCTTCGAGTGCTAAATCTATGATCTTAGCATCATTCGCATGGTTTCTGCTGGTAGGATTGGCCTGTTTGCTTGTGAGGTTACAGTTCTCTTATTTATTACATTATTATAATACCATAACATGTAGATATATTATATTATTCATGTCTTCTAACTCAACAGTCTCGGGGCTGCTAGGTGATGCAGTAGGTAGAGCACTGGGACTGGAGTCAGGAAGACTCATTTTTGTGAATTCACATATAGCCTCAGACACTTGCTCACTGTGTGACCCTGGGCAAGTCACTTAAGCCTGTTTGCCTCACTTTCCCCATCTGTCAAATGAGCTGAAGAAGCAAGTGGCCAACCCCTCCAGTATCTTTGCCAAGAAAACCCCCAGGGGAGTCACGGAGAGTCAGACGTGACTGGAATGACTAAGCCACGTCAAACTCAACAGCCACTTCCCGTCTCTCCTATGCCTTCGCGCAGGCTGGCCCCCATGCCTAGAACCCTCTTGTTCCCCTCTTCTTGGAACCCCCAGCGCTCTTCACGGCTCAGCTCGTGTTGGGTTTCCTGCGGGAGACCCTTCCTGATTCGCCTAGCTGTTAGTGCCTGCCCAGAGCAACCTAGAACAGAGCTTGGCACATCCTAGGCAGGGAATCACTTTTTATTGAATTGAAAGAGAGTCTGAAATTGTAATTGTCATTGGGGCAGGATGAGGTCAAAGAAGCAGTCATTGCCCAGTCTAGCGGAATAGGGGTGGCTTATCAGGTGGGAGGCGATGGGTAGGGAGCCTCTGCCAGAGGCTGTTTGGGCAGAGCAGAGGGTCCATGAATCCATGTCCTTTCTTTGGGGAATTGGGACTCAAAGCATGAGAAGAGAGAAAAGGGCTGAGCCCTCTAATTCAAGAGTAGACCCCAAGGCCAGCATGGGGCTGTCCAGAGCAAAGAGTCCAGAAGGCCAAAAGGGCAGCGATTCACCCTAGAGGTCATGAGACAGGAGCACTCTTGGCAGGTACAGTTTGAAGTGCCCATGCTGTCTTTTTGGCCTTTTTCCTTCACACCGTAAATGGACTTCACAGGGCCAGGTTCTGTCCTTCAAGCAGCCACTGACCCGTGGATTGGTTTTTAGGGAAGAGAAAAACAATGTAACAAAGGTGGTACAGCAGGGTGTAGGTCCCCATTATAGCATTAACAGACATAACAAATAAAAGCCCTGGGCTGGGAGTCAAGGTTCTAGGCTTGCCTCTGTTACTGAAAAGCAGAGAGAATTTGAACAAGTCATTTACCTTTCTACAAAGGTAAGAAACAATAAAGACAAAAGGAGATCACATTCTAATGGCAGAGGCAACATGCAAATAACTGTGTACATATAAGATCTTCAGTTGGTCAGTGATTTTAGTTGTGTCTGGCTCTCTGGTGACCCCATCTGGGGTTTTCTTGGCAAAGATACTGGAGTGGTTTGCCATTTCCTTCTCTAGTTCATTTGACAGATAAAGAAACTGGGGCAGATAGGCTTAAATGATTTGCCCAGAGTCATACAACTAGTAAGTATCTGAGGCCAGATTTGAACTCACGAAGATGAGTCTTTCTGACTCCAGGCCCAGCACTCTGTGCACTATGGCGCCACCTAGCTGCCTCATACAAGATCTAGACAGGATAAATTGAGGCACTCACTTAGCAGTGCCTGGTTCCAGACAGTGATGGCTGGAAATTGAAGAGGAAAATGTTGGGTGGGGTTTGGGATGGGAAGAGAGGCTTGTCCAGGGAAGAGGCTTTCTCCAGCGAACAACTTTTATGGAAGCTTCAGTGGCTCCCTATTCCCCTTTACTTCTGTCCTCATTGGCAAAATCACAAATCTTGGAGGCTAAGGGGTGGGGAGGGGGCTATTGACCCCACTTGATAAGTTACCTTTGTTAATTCGAGCATTTTTTGATTGGCTCACCCAAAGGAAGCCTGTTCTGATTGGGCGGGGTCTTGGCCACACTCTGAGGAGCTTCAATGAAAGGAGTTTGTTTGGGAACTAGAGAGATTTTAAGGGCCTGGGGAAGAGAAGGAGAGGGGTCTCACAGGGTGGAAGGAAAGCTTTATAAAATAACACCTTTCCCACATTCTAGGTCACTCAGAAAATGCCCAACTCTGCCTTCCTTGAATATTTCTGTAACCAACTGGCTTCTTTGGGAACGAGGGAACATTCAGGTTATTAGAAGCTATCCGGTAAAAGAATAGGAAGGATATGTTAGAGTGTGTGTGCTGATTGGCACTGGGAGGGGAAGTTGAGGCAAGAGGAGACTTTTTCTTGGAACTTCCTTTAGTCCTTGAAGATGTGGGTACGAATTGTACATCTATGTGCCTTCTCTGCCTCAGTGAAATCTTACTTTCTCATTCCCCTTTTATCCTGGTTGTCCCCAGCTGCTGGTTCTTTCCATCTCAGCTCTGTGAGACCCCTCTCCTTCTCCTTGACAAGCCCTTAAAATCTCTCCCGTTCCCAAAGCTCCCTTCTTTCCCTCAAACTCCTCAGTTTTGTTTACTGGTGGGGGGAGGGGTATTGATTTGGGAAGCCCTCAGGTTTTCTGCTCAATGGCTCCCTGAGTGAAAGGGATGAGAGTTTCTCACCCACTGCTGAGTCTCACCTTTTCTTAGTTGAAGGAGACTTAAATGCATTTTTAAAAAATCTAAATTATCAGCTTCCACAATCCTTTTCCTTCCATGTCATATGAAGGAAACTTTTTGTTTATATGGGTAAGGAAATTTTGTTTATTTTCCCTTTTTTCAAACACCAGGAATCTCTTCTCCCTTCCCTGTACCAGCCTCATAGGGTTCTTTTGAGAATCAAACAATAGAATATATGTGGGGTGGTAGAAAGAGCTGCGTGGGCAGGGGACCTGGAAATGGGTGAGAACTTGGACCCTTAAGACCTGCATGACCTGTTCACCTCTTTGACCTCAATTTCTTCCATTGTAAAATGAGGGTATTAGAACTTGATAGGTGTCATTGGGTATTTAAAGAGCTGTGGGGTGTAAGGATTTGAATGAATGAATAAATACAGAGGCATTTATTATGTGCCAGGCATTAGGCTTAATGTGGCATCTAGATGGGCCAGGAGTCAGGAAGATCTGAGTTCTAATCTGGCCTCAAACACTTACTAGCTGTGTGACCCTGAGCAAGTCAATAACCCTGTAAAACGAGCTAGATAAGGAAATGGCAAAGCACTCTAGTATCTCTGCCCAAAAAAACCTCTAAACGGGGTCTGAAGAGTCCAACATGACTGAAATGACTGAACAATCAGGCTAAATACTCAGAATGTAAGTACAAAAGGAAGACAGTTGAGTCCTCAAAGGACCTGCATTTTTATGGGAAAAGACTCCCGATACAGGAGACAAGTGACCAGAGAAGGAGGTTGGGGGTCTGGGGAGTCCTCAGAACAGTGAGCTGATCCATGGGGCAGCTAATTAGCACAACCTTTTCAGAAGCGTCGGTGGTATTGATTTGATGATTGTGCCCAGAATGAACGAGGGAAGCTGTTGAGGAGGGAGAAGGGGAGAGGCCCATGAAAGCTGGCCAGATGGCCAGATGGTCTTGGGTAGATGGCTAGCTGAATGATATGTGAAACATGGGCTGGGTCCAGCTAGATAGAGCAAGCAACCTCCTCAATCAAGATAGCAGCTCCATCCCAGGACAGGAGATCCAAAGCTGATTGGATGAGGTTTTTGAAGGACTAAGGATACGATTTCTGGAGATAGGGTCCAGAGATTGCTTCCAGGTAGGGGGCACTGGGAATAGAGCTGTCTTGCAAATGAAAAGACAGCCAATGTCATCAGGTTGGATGGGATTTGAAGCATGGTCCTGTCTACTACCTCAGCCCCAGCTCGACAAGTTCTAAAATTGTTCTGTTTGACTCCAGAGGGCACCAATGTGGGGAAACTGGGAAGAGACAGTTTGGGGTTCTACATAACTTCCAATTATAGCTTTCCAAAATGGTTTTCTGTGGAAGACAGTGGGTTCCCCCACTGGGAGTCTTCTAACAAAGACTGGGCCACTACCCCCCGGCCCCCCAAAGCCTCCTCCCACCCCTGCCATGTCATAGAGAGGATTCCTAACCTGGAAAAGGTTGAAGCAGACACTTTTAAGGCCTCTTCTAGCTAGAGATGCTATTTAAAGCCCTATGCTAGGATTTTGGAAGATAAAGTAGATAATTTGGGGTATACCAAATTAAAATTTTTGTACAAACAAAACCAATGCAGCTAAAATTAGAGGAAAAACAATAACTGGGGAAAAAATCTTTGCAGTAAATTTCACTATTAAGGGACTGATTTCCAAGATAAACAAGGAACTGATTCAAATAAGAGATTCTCTAGTTGATAGTCAAAAGATATGAATAGGCAACTTTTTTTTTTGGTGAGGGCAATTGGGGTTAAGCGGCTTTCCCAGAGTCACACAGCTAGTGAGTGAATAGGCAATTTTTAAAGGAAAAAATCCAAGTTATCAACAGCCATATGAAAAAATGCTTCAAATCACTAATAGAGAAATACACATTAAAGCAACTCTGAGCTTCTACTTTATACCTATTTGAATGGCAAAATTAACCCCCCAAAATAACAAATATTGGAGGTGCTGTGGGAAAAAAGGCTCATTAATACATACTTAAAGCTATAAATTGGTGCAGATATTAAGGAAACCAGTTTGGAACTATGCCTCCCAAAATCATTAAATTGTCTATCACTCTTTGACCCATTGATACCACTACTAGGTCTATACTCCAAAGAGATCAAAGATAAAGGAAAAGGACCCATCTATAGAATGGATAACGACAATGACAAAGTCCTCCTCTGGTCCAGAGGGGACGGGGATGGAGAATGAGGTTCACTTGTATCCCTCCCACCCCTCTAGAGTAATTCTTTCCTTTTTTATCTTTTTTTTTTTGCTTTAATTCTGTTTTATATTTTTTTCACTTCCAAATATTTCCCCTCCCTCACCTACTGGGAAGTTGAAAAAAACCCATTACAAAAATGTGTAGCTATACAAAACAAATCCCCCTCATTAGCCATGTCAGAGCAATTCCTTCCTGGGGGGTTGGTAGACACAGCACCCACCACTATGTCAAGTCAACAAGCATTTCTTATCAAGCGTCTTCTCTGTGCCAACCACTTTGCTAAAGACTGGAGAAACAAAAAGGAAAAATAAAACAGTCCCTGCCCTCAAGGAGCTCACAGTCTAATGTATGATTGTATTACATGCTTATCTTCCATGCACTAGGATCTCTGGGCCCTAAAATTGCTTACAGTTTTATACAAAATCATCCCACAAGACATGACCACATCTTCTCAACTCAGGTGAACGTGGTAAGGCAAACAGGTGCTTCTCAAGCTCCCTGAGCAGGAGAAAGCAACATAATTCAGTGGAAAGTATTAGATTTGAAGCTAATGGCATTAGAAGTATCTGAACATATCAGGGCCTCAGTTTCCACAGATGCAAAATGAGGGGCTGGACCTAATACCCTTCAACATCTCTTCCAGCTGTAAATGTATGCTCTTATGAGAGCCTTTTACGGACATGATCAGACCTGTGCTTAAGGAATATTTACTACTTACTGAACAGGTCTAGGACTTTGGGGGTTCTGTTGGGAACCCCAAGATCATGGTACCAGGCCCTACCTGAATGAATGCAACTCAAATCTTCTTCCAGCCAGAGGAAAGGTTTATTAGTGATAAATCACATAGGCCAGGTAACGCACCCCATATGGATGAGCAGGCATGAGAAAAGCTCAGCCTCTGGGGCTTGAGATTCTCAGCATCTGAATGGGGGCCAGGGTGGAATTTTTATACACTGAAGTAACTTTGGGTGGCCAGAGAAGGGGGCTGGGAAAAGGGTCTAAATGAGAATTCTGATTGGAAGGTCTGAGAGATAGAATAGGCAATGTGAAAAGCTAATGGAGGGAACAAGAAGGCAGAAGTTTGAAAGGCATCTGCACAAGATCAAAGGGTGGGGGGAAGACTTTCAAAGGGAGATAAGGGGAGTCAATAAGGAACCATTTTAGACCAGAGTAAGGCCTTTCTGTGACCCATAGACAAAAGGGAACCCGACTCTTTTAGGGTGAGGGGCAAAGGCACATCTGAATAAGATTAAAAGGTAAGGCTAAGGCTTTCAAAGGGAGATGAGGGGCTGGGGCCTGTAGACAAACGGCAGTCAGATTCCCTTTGGGGCAAGGGGTGAAGATCTTGGCTTGGGCCCCACCCCCATCATTTACTATCTTAATATTTTTACTACTTTTACTATTTTACTATTTTTACTACTTCAGTATTTACTACTTTAGTAGCTATGTAGAGTCTGGGCCGGACAGTTGAGACTGGAGGCAGGGAGACCAACCAGGAGGCCACCCCACTAGTCCAGGCAGGAGGTGGTAAAGCTCTGAATTGTAATGGTGGTTATATGGGCAAAGAGGAGGGTGACGAGAGGAGGCAGAAGCAACAGGACTTCACAGCTAGATGAAGGAGAGGGAAGAACGTCCAACGACTCTGAGCCTTCAAACCTGGGTGACCAGAAGTACGAATGGTACCCTCGTGTCCATAGCCTCATGTCATCAATGCTTCATTTGGACCCAAGATGAAGAACTTCTTTAGGACAAGTCTTCACCTCAAAGACCCTGGCTGACTTCTGGCCGCAGGGGTTATTCAGAATGCCAAGAGCCGTCTGATAGAGCTGTGAGACACCTGATGCCTTTCCCATAACAAAGGATCTTGAAAATGGATTTTGTACACATGTTGCATTGGAATCCCAGTTTCCAAGGAAGCTAGAGTTTGCAGCTTTCATCCCTAGGACCACATTTCCAAACTCTGAAAGCAGCAGCGTAGTCCCAGCCATGTCCTTCGATGACTCAGTACGAGAAACACGCACAAGTACCCACTGCAGATTGAATAAATAACACGTCTCAAGCTGAGGCATATCATTATTATTCAAATGTGTGGCAATGCCCAGAAAAAAGCAGGAAGAGGATGGCTGCTGGGATGGTGCTTGGAAACTTGCCCAAGGCTTCTGATGAACCAGATTTCTCCTGAAACAAAAGCCTTTCTTCTTCAATTGTCTGAGAAGCAGGTGTTCCTTGCCTGTGACAAGTAGGGCCAAGCAGCAGGCTAGGTGCTGGGGGTGCAAAAATGATAATGAAACCATCCCTGACTTCAAGGTGCTTACATTCTACAGAGGGAGACAATGTGTTTATCACTCAACAAGTCTTTGGGTTTATTCTATGCAGGCAGTGTGCTGAGTGCTGGGGATACAAAGAAGGAGGACCACAGTCCCTGCCCTCAAGGAGCTTCCTATCCAATCTAAGCAACTAGGTACACACACATGCCAGATAGATAGATAGATACATAAATAGACAAGAGAGAGACAGAGACAGAGACAGAGAGAGAGAGAGAGAGAGATGAATGGACGGACAGATAGATAGGTAGATAGATAGATAGATAGATAGATAGATAGATAGATAGATAGATAGATATATAAATATATGGGTACATAGGTAGAGAGAGACACAGACAGAGACAGAGACAGAGACAGAGACAGAGACAGAGACACAGAGAGTGTGTTAGAAGGGAATGTGAAAGAAGAGGATACATGTAGCCAGGGGTCTGAAAAAGGTCTCCTGCAGAAGGTGAGATCTGAGCTGAGTCTTGAAGGAAGCTAGAGAAAATCAGAGGCCAGGCTGGCGTGGTAGAACATTTCAGGCATGGAGTCTAACCATTGCAAAAGCTGCCCAAAGACAAAGAAGAGAGAGCCTATGGATGAACCAGGAAATTACATTTCCCTGTTGGGGAATAAGGTATAAGAAGACTGGAAAGGTAGGAGGGGCCAGGTTGGGAAGGGCTTTGAACGCCAAACAGAGTGTTTTGTATTTGCTCCTGGAGATGATAGAGAGCCACTGGAGTTTACTGAATAGGGAATGACTTGGCCAGACCTGAACTTTCGGAAAATCACATTAGTGGCTGAATGGAGAATGAATTGGAGGTTGGAGAGAGACTTGAGGCAGGCAGACACTGCGCCCACCCACCCACCCACCCAGCAACTATTGCCGTAGGCAAGGCATGAGGTGATGAGGATCTGTAGCAGAGTAGCTGCAGCATCAGAGGAGGGAAGGGAACAAATTTGAGAGGTGATGCAGAAATGAAACTGACAGATCTTGGCAACAATTTGGGCGAGATGGCTGAGAGGCAGTGAGAAGCCCAGAATGACTCCTAGGTTGTGAGCCTCAGAGACTGGAGGGATGGTGTTTCCCTCTATAGTAATGGAGGGAAGGAATTTACTGAGTTTTGTTTTTTACATACTGAGCTTACAAGGTCTTCTGGATATCCAGTATGAGACTGTGAAAGGCAGTTAGAGATTCAGGACTGGAGGTCAGCAGAGGTGGAAGCAGGATAGGTAGATCTGAGAATTGTCAGTATAGAGATGGCCATTAAATGCATGAGAGCTGAGAAGATCACCCAGGGAAGTAATATAGACAGAGAAGAAAAGGAGCCCCAGAACTGAATGCTGGAAGACACTCACAGTCAGAGGGTGTGATCTGGAAGAGTATCCAGAAAAGGAGGCTTTTCTGCAGGACGTGGATAATGGCCATGCCCAGAATATGCAGCCTTGGATGACACAGATCATCTACCCAAAGCATTTGGCAAACCTAAGAATCCTATAGAAACATTAGCTATCATTATCATTTGACTCACTGGAGGGAGCATCTGTGCTAAAGAAATCATGGATCCATCACAATATGAATGTATGGAGCTGCTTTTTTGATGAATAAAATGAAAATCCATTTAAAAATATGGCTGAATTCAGAGGAGCCTTTTGTCATCCTGTATACTAGTGTGTACTAATCAATGTATACTAATAATACAACTACCACTGTGGAGTCCATGGAACTTTTTGACATTACAAAGGGATTGTTGTCCAGAAAAAAGGGGCAAGCCTTTTTTAGATGAAAGGGGAAATGTCTCTTTATGATGAAACCAAGCATTTAATATGGAGCAATCTTTTTAAAAAGTCAATAACCAAAGAACCAGAAATGGCGTGCCTTGGCAAGGGCCACATTGACGAGGCAAGTCTGTCTGAACCAGATGAAGAAGATTAAGGACATATTTGGATGTGATCCGGGCCAAGCAAGTAGTAACAAGAAGGAAAAGCTTGAGAAATGGCAGAGCTCCCTAATCTCATTCATAGGGTCCTAGATGCTTTAGGGATCATCTAGTTCAATACCCTAATTTTACAGCTAAAGAAACAGAGGCCCAAAGAAGGGGAATGCCCTTCCTGACCTCACACAGGTAGTAAATAGAAAAAAGATAGGATTTGAACCCAATCCCTTTGACTCCAGATGCAATGTTCTTCTAGGAGGTCCCAGGAGGCAACCTGGAAGAGTGAGAAGAAAAAGAACACTGGTTCTGGAGTCAGACCTGGGTTCAAATCTTCCCTCTCCCATTTTTTACCTGGAAGACCTCAAATTGGGCCTCAGCTTCCCCAGGAGGGGTTGGACTAGATAGTCTCTGGGGTCTCCTCTAGCCTTAGATCTGCTGTTCCTTCATAAGTATTTGCCATGGGAATCAATCGATTCCTATCATAGTGATCTTGAAGCCAGTCATCCTGGTTATAGACCAGGAAGCTGGTTTGAGAAGACAGTATGGACCATGTTGCATAGATTCAGTAACTGTTAGGACTGAAAGGGACCTTAGGATGTAGAGCATAAAATGCTGAATCTAGGAGGGACCTTAGAAACATAGAATGCTAACACCAAGGGTCCTTAAAGCCCAGAATACGAAAACACAGAACAAATGAAGATAGAGCTGGGAGGGGCTTTAAGAACCTAGAACATTAGAATATGGAACATGAAGTGCTAGGATTGGAAGGGACCTTAGAACCTAGGATGTCAGAGCTGGGAAGGACCTTTGAGATCATCATACTGAGGAAGGGGAAAAAAGCGAGTGAAAACCATTTTTTGAGGGAAAGGGGAATGGCCAGAGTACAAGCCTGAACCACATAGATGAGATATGGGCTGGTGTGATCATCTTTAAAAATAACCACCTAGAACGAAGTCTGATCAATATCAAGTTGTCATTTCACTCTGTATTTATGCACCTCATTAGTAAATACAGCTAGAAACTGTAATTACCAAAAACATCTCACATCATCTTAAATATTTAATTAGTCTCCCTACTGGAGATCAACCATGGAGAAAAGAGGCAACTTTTCACCAGGCTAATATTAATTCCTTCTCAGCCCAACATGGATATTTCTGGAAAGATGAAGGAAAAACATATGCTTTAAATGGGAACACATTTATCATGGCGCTTTCCAATGTTAAGGTCAGTTCGCCTTCCTCATTTATGTTTTGAAGCTGGAAATGACCACTGGATGGGAGGGTCCTTTTGGGAAGAGTGTTCCCTATCCAAGGAAAAACTGAGTTCAGATAAAGGCGTGGGCTATGGATTATTTCTCATGTGTGTGAAGCAAGTTAGTTCCTAATTCTTCAATATCTCTGTAAAGAAAAATACACACATATGTGTATATGTACACACATATACATATACACATATATGTGTGTGTATATGTGTGTGTGTGTGTGTGTGTGTGTATGTGGTGTCGTGTATGCATATTCCTGAGTTCTAATCTGGCCTCAGACACTTTCTAGCTATGTGACCCTGGGCAAGTCACTTAACCCTGTTTGCCTCAGTTTCCTTATCTGTAAAAAGAAGCTAGAAAAGGAAATGACAAACCACTCCAATATCTTTGCCAAGAAAAACCTAAATGGGGTCACCAAGAGTTGGACACTGCTGAAATGACTGAATAACAACAAATATATTATATTATATGCTATATTGTCATGATATAATATAATGTAATATAATATAACATAATATAATATAATTATTATATTATATTGTTATTATATTATATTACATTATATTATTTATATAGTGCTTTAAGATTTGAAAAGTGTTTTACATGTGTTATCTCATTTGATCCTCAAAACAATCCAGGGAGGTAGGTGCTGTTATTATCATCTCTATTTTATAAATGAGGAAACTGAGGCAGAGTTTAGGGTCTTGCCTAGGGTCACACAGCTACTGAGGCTGGGTTTAAACTTAGGTCTTCCTAACTCTAAGTCCAGTGTTCTCATCCACTGTGGCTGTGGTGTTGTGACTGTGGGTCCTCCTTTTCCCTGACAAGGTTGGCTGTCCCTCAGTGACTCAGCAGACAGTCTTTCCCCTGAGGCCATGTGGGTGGTGAGCCTCTCTGAAGAACTAAGCTGCTCTTCAAATGACAGATGACACCAAGCTCCTCCTGGAAGTTTCCCCAGTGCTAGAGGTCTCTGTGTTCTCCTGGAAGAGCCTTGGGAGAACCCAGGGGCATCTCTATGTCATGTTAACATGACAGCAAGATTTTAGTGGAGGATTATTAGGAATAAGAATTATTATTAGAAAAGCAATGTGGTATAACGGGGAGACAGCTGGCCTCTGAGGAGGGAACATTTGGGTGCAAGTTCTGTCTCTGACACATAACTGGCCGTGGGACTGGGGACTTCTTATGCCCCAAACAAGTCTCTAAGACTATACGCTGCAAAATGGCTGCCAATGCATTGGCATCCTACACTGATGAAATCACAGGTCCCATAAAAAACAACAACCAGACCATACCAGATGGTTTACAAAGCCCTGTGCATACATCATATACTTTTTTTTCCTTAGCAACATCTCTGTGAAATAGAAACTTGAGGCATTATTAACCCGGTTGGACAGATGAGGAACCTGAGGGTCAGAGAGGTTAAATGATTAATCCAGGGCTAAACAGTGAAGCAGGATTTGAAACCCAGGTCTCTGCTGCCTTGATGAAGTACACTAACTTTCTACTATACTAATACATTCAATCTTATAAGACATAGAATGAGAGGGACATGCTATAGTACACTACCCTGGTAGGAGACACAGGTTGATTTTGAACATGACATTTGAATCCTTGCCCTTACACTTACTATGTGACCTTGGGACAAGTCACTTAACTTCCTTCTCTGATTCTCAGTTTCCTCATTTGTAAAAACAAAGGAACCCAAATAGTTAAAGAATATGAACAAACAATTCTCAAAAGAATTACAAACCACTACCAACCTTATGAAAGAATACTCTAAAACACTAACAATAAGAGAAATACAAATCAAAACAACTCAAGAGGTTTCACCTCACAGTGAGCAAACTGGCAAAGATGGCAAAAGATAGGATTGTTAATGTTGAAAGGGTTATAGAAAGGCATGATTAATGCTAATTCCCTACAGAACCTCCATTTTAAGGAAAGCACCCAGTCAGCCATGCCTTCATTTCTCTCCAGATTATACTCCTGATTCTTAAGGGTATTTCCTTTTTTTTTTTTACTTAATTTTTTTTTTTAGTTTTCGACATTCACTTCCACGAGATTTTGAGTTCCAAATTTTCTCCCCATCTCATCCCTCCCCCTCACCCCAAGACAACATGCATTCTGAATACTCCTAATCTGCCCTCCCTTCTATCTCTCCCCCCCTTCTCTTATCCCCTTCCCCTTCAATTTTCCTGTAGGGCAGGATAGACTTCTGTACCCCATTCCCTGTAAATCTTATTTCCCAGTTGCATGTGAAAACATTTTTTAAACTTTTGTTTTTAAAACTTTGGGTTCCAAATTCTCTCCCTTCCTCCCTCCCCACCCACCTTCATTGAGAAGGCAAGCAACTCGATACAGATTATACATGTATAGTCATGCAAAACACTTCTATAGTAGTCATGTTGTGGAAAACTAAGTATATTTCCCTTAAGCCTATCCCACCCCCATTTATTTTATTCTCTCTTTTGACCCTGTTCCTCCTTAGAAGTGTTTGCTTCTGATTGCCCACTCCCCCAATCTGCCCTCCCCTCTATCATCCTCCTGATCTCTTGTCTTCTTCCCCTCCTATTTTCCAGTAAGGTAAGATAGATTTCCATACCCAATTGAGTGTGTATGTTATTCCCTCCTTAAGCCAAATCCAACGAGAATAAGATTCACTCATTGTCTCTCACCTACCAGTTTCCCCTCTACCTTAAAAGCCTTTTCTTGTCTGTTTCTAGTGAGATAATTTACCCCATTCTACCTCTCCCTTTCTCTTTCTCCAGGTATAATCCTCTCTCACCTTAAGGGCATTTTCTACAATGCTCCTCACACACCTTCATCTCTTTCCCAACTCCTTTTCAGCTTCCTTTAATGCACTCTCTTTCCCCATCGGAATGTAAGTTTCTTGAGGGTAAGATCTGTCATTATTTCTTCTTCTATTTCTGTTCCTAGCTCTTAGCCTAGCACATTGACTTGACTTCACAGGTACGCTAATACATTACTGGTGGAGCTGTGAATTAGTACAACCCTTCTGAAAAGCAATTTCAAAGTATACAAAGAAAGGGACTAGCATGCCCATTCCCTTTGATTCAAAGATCACACTGTAAGGACTCTACGGAGGTCCTGGACAAAAAGGCACTTACTCACCAAAATATTTATAGCAGCTTTTTTGTGTTAGCAAAGAATTGCAAACAAAGTAGATGCCCATCAGCAGGGGAATAACTAAACAATTTGTGGTCCATGGATGTAATGGAATATTTCTGTGCTATATAAGAGATGATGAATATGATAAATGCCAAGAAGGCACAGAAAGACTGACATGAATTGATGCAAAGCGAAGTCAGCATAGCCAAGAAAACAATATACACAATGACTACAGCAATGAAAATGGAAAGAACCACTACCACCAAGCCATCAAAACTTAATGTTGCAGAATCACAGAGAATGAGCAGGGCCCAAAGAAGGACAGTGAAAAGGTGCCTCCCTCACTCCTTTACAGGTTGGTGAAGGGAGGGTCTCAATGGCTATGGAATGGTGTCTATAATGGAAGATCTTATTGATGTATTGATTGATATTGCTGATTTCCCCTCTTCTTTTTTCTTCCTTCTTTCCTTCCTTTCTTCTTTTCTTCTTTTCCTTCCTTCCTTCTTTCTTTGTCTTTATAAGGGATGGCTCTCTGGAAGGAGGAGGAGGAAAAGATACAGGGGAAAATTTTGTAGATATTAAAAACAAAATATGAGTACAAATTTATTTTTAAAACAAAACAAAGAAAGATAGCAAATAAATAAGGAAAAATTAAGAGGCTTGGCTAAATGACCTTTGAGGGATGCCACATGTTGTCAGCATCTAGTCTCATCTGTGTCTCTTCACGGGCCAAACCGTGCCATGCCTTCTCTACTCAGAGCACCCCTTTCCCCAGTAACCTGGACTCTACCATCCTGTGGCTTGGTTCTGATGAATGAGCTTTTATCTTAATTTTCTGGGTACCAAGCCTACCCAACACTTCCCACGCCATGCCACCTGTACCAGCCTCAGGCACTTACCAGGTGCAGCATGAGGCTGGGCAAACCATTCTCTCTCTGTCATCCTCTGCTTTGTGATGTATAAAACTGGGGTAATAATAGTACTTATATCCCAAGATCAGCTGTTCGGATTAAATGAACGAAGGTATACAAAGTGCTCTACAAACCTTCAGTTCAGTTATTGTTGTTCAGTTGTTTTTTAATTGTGTCCAACTCTTCATGATCCCATTTGGGGTTTTCTTGGCAGAGATACTGGAGTGATTTGCCATTTCCTTCTCTAGCTCATTTAACAGATAAGGAAACTGAGGCCAAGAGGGTTAAGTGACTTGCCCAGGGTCACACAGCTAGGAAGTATCACCAGATTTGAACTCAGGAAGAAGAGTCTTCCTGACTCCAGGCCCAGCACTCTATCCACTGCTAACACCTAGCTGACCCTTATACAAATGTGAGGTATTATCGTCATCATTCCTGTCTCCAAAATCAACCTTCTACATGATGTGGCTTCCCAGTCTTGGGAGCATGGTTCTCTAAAGAAGTTACTTTTAATAGAAAGCAGAGACCAGTAAGAATTCTATTTTTGTCTTAAATACGAATTTTAAATGTCCAATGAGAACGTGCTCTCTGACATTTACAAAACCCTTCCCAGCAGTACCTCCCTGCCCGCTGTCGATAATACACTGCCCAACAACAATTCTTTCTTACTTTACTGTCTTCCAGACAAGCCCCTGCTCCCGTGACAAGGACTATTTCTTTAATTACCATAGAGAGATAATAGCATTTCCTCTGTCCTTCAATCAAGCAAGATTCAATACCACCCCCTTTTCTCTTCCCCCCAAAAGAAGTTGATTTGCCAAAAGAGAGGTTAGCATACGTTCCCAGGTCACATGCTATTTTTTGAAGTTGAAAGCAGCTGCGACCAAGCTTGTTGGAAGTTCTATTTTAAATTATAAAGTAATGATCATCCTGGCATCCACCTGACAGGGAACAAACAGGGAATGGGGTGGGGCTGGAAAGTTATTTACAAAATTACAACATTTCAGCTAATGGTAAATTCTTGAGCATTCTGCAGAGAAGAAGAGGAAATCTACTAATGTCAGCACCATGATTCCAAGCCGCTCCACAGCAAAGGGAAGGCATGTTTGTTTGCCCAGAAAATTTCTTGACTCCTCAGTTTTGGGTTGCTGTGCTCCCAACAGATGAATTATTGTCAAAGATGGACCAAAGCAGCAGATTTTTGCCATAACAAGTTCTGTGTATGCAGGGCAAATTCTTTCCAAGTAAAAAGTCAGATTTCAGCATTATTCACGAATGCAAAGGGAAATTCACGTAGAAGGTTAAGCGAGGGGGCCTCGTCTGAAGGGAGGCCAGAGGAAAGCAGACTTGGGAGAGTAAAACACAAGTGGAAGAAATTAGGGATAAGTGTATGCAAATTATGCCAGCATAACAAGCAAGCCTCAATGCTGCCTCCTGAGGAAAAGGCCGAAGCTTCTTACTTTGAAAAAGTTAAAACAGCAATCATACAATTGTTTTGCCCTTTACTAGGATTGCTTGAAGGAAGTACTTTTAACCCAACTCAAAATGTCACTCCCAAGGGATAACTATATGGAGATGTCCATGATGATCACAGTGCATGGAATAATTTTCTACATTTTTAGTCCTCTTTGGACTAGTATGGTACTGTCTCCACAGTCAGAGAGGCAGGACATTTATGTTCTGTGGTCAGAGAAACAGAGAGAAATAAAGGAAAAAAGAGAAACTCATGCAACTTTAGTACTCTAGAAGTCAAGAGAAGATAAAAACACCCATAGACAATTATCCTATTCTCTGTGATCCTCCAGATGTCCCTCGAGCTAAACTCAGAGTGGAGGAGACGTTCTAGGTAGGGCAGGAGGGAAGAAGTGGCCTATGACTCTAACTGGGCCTCTATAGCCTCTCTTGCTTTGAGGCTGCCTGTGGGGAGGGATATGTAAGGTGGAAGAGCCTAACATCCAGGCCTCCTGTTAGGCCAGCCCATTATCCTTGGGCGATGGATCTGTGTGTGCTGGAAGGCTGAAAAGCCAGACCTAGGCTGAAGCTTCTTGGCAGAGGAGGGAGGCTCTGGGCAGCCTGGCTTTCCAGGGGGCTTTCTCTGCAGGCCTGGGTTTGTAATCTCTCGTGTTATGGGTGCCCTTGGGGAACACTGTGTGCTTTGGCCTGGGCTCCAAGCCACCTGGGGGGGTGGGCACAGGGTGCGCCAGAAGGCCGGGCCATGATGAATCTGTCCCCCAAGGGCAGCAACAGCTGCCTCCTTCGAAGCAGCTGTGGACCTTCCTTCTCAGTCATGCCTCTGAAATGCTGACGGTCACAGTGGTGGCTCTGTGCTTCCTTCACAAGGCAACGCTCTGGTATTCGAGTCAATTCAACTCAGTAAGGGTTGACTGAGTTCCTAGGGTGCGCCAGGCCCTGTGCTAAGTGCTGAGGATAGGAAAACACAAAAAGAAACAGCCCGTCTGCATGAAGCTTCCACTCGACTGCCCTGGCTCTTTTTCCCCAGGTCCCTAACCAGGAGTTCTGAATCATTGGGCATCACGGGACCTTTGGAGGTCTGGAGAAGCCTATGGTTGTTGTCATGCAGTTGCGTCCACTTCTTCATGACCCCGTGACCAAACTGTCCATGGGGTTTTCTTGGCAAAGATATACTGGAGTGGTTTGCCATTTCCTTCTATAGTGGATTAAGGCACAGAGGTTAAGTGACTTGCCCAGAGTCACACAGCTAGGAAGCATCTGAGTCTGGGTTTGAACTCATCTTCCTGACTCCAGGCCCAGAGCTCCACCCACTAAGCCACCTAGCTGCCTCCTGTAAGCCTGTGGACCCCTTCTCAAAATAACATCTGTTGCCTACATTTATAATTGAAGGAAATGCTATATTTCAATTAGAGGTAAGTGAAAACAGAGATGCCATTTTTTCCCCCCAACCAAGTCCACAAATCCCTTAAAATCTATCTCTAGAGCTCCACAAGGACCCCAGGCTAAAAATCTCTTCTCTAGAATTTCATAATCTATAACCTTCTCAATTCAATTAAGACGGAGTATCTGGGGAGCACCGTGATGGATTTAAGAGTCAGGAAGACCTAAGGTGGAAACCAATCGCGTGACCTTGGCCAAGTCACTCAAGTGCTCTTAGCCTCACTTTCCCCATCTGTGCAATGGGTATAATAGTAGCACCTGCTCATAGGGCTGTTGTTGGGGATCAGACCAAATGAGAGAATAATTATAAACCGTTGACTACATAAATGCATGCTGTTGCTGTTATTAATGTTCTCAAACCGAGACCTGGCATCCTCTTTGATTTACAAATCCATATCAACACCGATACTAAAGTCACAGTCAAGAATGGGATAATTGTCCCTAACATTGTAAATAGTGTGTCTGGAGTCAGGAAGACTCATCTTCCTGAGTTCAAATCCAGCCTCAGACACCTCCTAGCTGTATGACCCTGGGCAAGTCACTTAACCCTGTTTGCCTCAGTTTCCTCATCTGTAAAATGAGCTGGAGAAGGAAATGGAAAACCATGTTCCTCTCTTGGCCAAGAAAATCCCAAAATGGAGTCAGGAAGAGTCAGACACGACTGAAAAATGACTAAACAGCAGTATGCTGTTAACTCAACAAAGTCTTGAAGAACCTAATTCAGATACCTCATAAAAACTATGGAACTACCAAAGTATCCCCACTTTAACATCCCATGAGAAAATAGACCTGGAAGAAAAGAAAAATCAGCTGGTGGGGTCTTCTAATGTGGAGAGTAGAAGAGTGGGAAAAGAAGGGATTGTCCTCTGCTTTTCCTTTTTTGGTGGTCGTAAGCTGAACCATACTCTAAACTGTGAATGCATGAGAGGGACAGTGATGTAACTGTTCCCTGGGAACAATATTCCTATTTCACTGAAGGAGGTGAGCCAAGATGCTTATAAGCCCTAGAGAACCCTTAACACAGGAAGCTATTTATCATAACAAGCCTGGCTGATACTGTTCCCATACTGAACCAATTAGGTTGGGCGATTTCGTCATACTTCATAACTTGGGATGATAGGTTTCCAAGCATGGCGCGGTGTAGTAATTGAATTTTGATCAAACACACATGGCCCATAACCCAGTATGTGAAATTTTCAGAACAGTTCACAGCTTTTAAATATCCAGTCAACATGCTGCCAAGAGTACAGGATGTGCTTGATGCGAGAGGGAGAGAAAAGAGACAGCTGAAACTTGGTACAGCTGTAAAAGAAATATTTTTGTTCTGGTCCTGTTCTTCTTTTTCGAAAAGCAGCGAAGAAAGGCAGTTGGAGACCATGTAATAACTCAGCCTTTCCCGTGGTCCAGCCCCACTCTCTACGCAAAGTCAGGCTGGGAGCTCGGGGTCAGATTACCTTGACATCTCTTTCCTGAGAGCTCTCTTTTGTATTACATGCCTGTTACATGTTACAGGCCAGAATTTCTCCTTAGCATGAGATTCACACTCTGCTCTTATTTCCAATAAAGATCGACTGCTTAGCCTTGCACTCAGGAAGATATCAAGAGCGGTCCTGCATATAGACCCTCCCTCCCCTCGAAACATGACACCCTAGCTCTCTACCAACCATCTGGAAAAGTCATGATTTTCGCGGCCTCCCATGGCAGCTTGCGAAGTCCAGCCTCGCTGGGCTGCCCAGAGATGGTCATAGGCATTCTTGCATTAAGCAGGTCCCAAGGATCTGGTAATTTTCCACCCCACATACTCAGTCCATTTTCCTTATGGTAAACCAGAGGAAGAAGCCAAACATCACAATGAGCTCTAGAGTTCCATTCTCGGTGTGACAATGGCAGCCACAGATGCCTGGTGACCAGAACGAAATAACTGGAATCCAACAAACTGGTCTGTGAAAGGCGAATGGTAGCATGGAGTAGAAGGCGAGAGGGCGGGCTGGGAGTCAGCAAGACCAGTTCTAGCCCTGTTTCTGACACATGCTGGACGCATCATGGAACCCTCAGTAACCCTGGGCAACTCTCTGGGATAGGGGTTCTCAACCTGGAGTCTGTAAAATATCTTGGTAGCTGTATTTCAGTATAATTGGTTTCCTCTGTAATCTATGTATTTAAAAACATGGTTCTGAGAAGAGGCCCACAGGTTTCACTAGACTGCCCAAAGGGTCCTTGATCCAAGAAAGGTTAAGAACCCCACCTTTAAGGCCATAAGTTACAGAAACATTGTGGATTTACAGCAGGCATTTCCCATGCTGATAAAAACACCTCTGTGCCCCCCAAAAATCAATAAATGAATGTGCCAGCCTCTGCCTTAGAGACTGATAAAAAAGACAAAAAATGAGACAATTGTCCTCCAGTAGCTTATATTCTGTGGGACAGGTGGGAGTGGGGTGAGAGGAGAATATAACATGTCCATGAGGATAGTTCAAGGGAATTGAGGAAGGATAAAGCACTAATATCTGGGAATAGGAGGAAAGGGAAGATGGTAGATTTGGTATGGAAAGGCCTCTTGGAAGCCACCTTGTTTATTTTATAGATGAGGAAATGGAAGCCTAGAGATGAAGTGAGTTTCCCAACATCATATAGTTTCAGAGGCAGGATGATCACCCAGGTGATCAGAGTCCAAAGAAAGGGCTCCTTCAGGGGCAGCTAGGTGGAGCAGCAGATAAAGCACTGGGCCTGGAGTCAGGAAGCCCTGAGTGCAAATCCAGCCTTACTAGCTGTGTGATCCTGGCCAAATCACATAACCTCTCTTGGTCTCACTTTCCTCATCTGCAAAATAGGGATAATAATTGCACCTATACACTAAAATATAATAATACAAACAATAAATATATCTTTGTGTTAATATTATATTATTAATGCAATTAATATATAACTGATAAGCATAAATAATATAAAAAATAAAATATTTGTCAGGTGCTTCTCAAGCCTTAAAGTACCATATGAAAACTAACTATATTTCAATGTGATACCTGAGCTGAACCCTGAAAGAAAAAAAAATTTCTGGCTGGATGAAAAACCTGCAGTACACTGGCAAGAGGTGAAAGGAGAATAATCCGGGAACAGTGACTACGTGAAGGTAGGAGATAGAATATTGAATTAAGGCCCTCTCAGCTGGAACGTAGAGTTCTTGGAAGAGAAAGAAGGTCCTGTCCTGCTGAGTACTGAAGCTCAAAATACAATTGTGTATAAAATATACAGGCATGGTGAGCCGTCTCTTATCCCTTGGAGTAGAAGATTCAGACTGTAACTCTTACTTTGGGATCATGGGACCCATTGGAATTAAAGACTTTCTTCACTGGGTCCCTGGGTTGTGAATTCCAAATGTCCACATGGTCTTTGACTTCAATATGATATGGGAAGGGGGGATGTCACAGAATCTCTGAATTGGAAGGGCCCTCTGAGGCCATCTTGATCATCCCATGACTTGGCAAGAATCCCTCAACAACATCCCTGACAAGTGGTCATCCAATCTTTGCCTGAAACCTCCAGGGAAAGGGGATCCACTTGGCTTTGGAAGCAATCCATCCTACCTCTTCAGGCCCCTTTCATTGTTAGGGAATTTGTCTTTACATCAAGCCAAGACCTGACTCTCTACTATTCCCAAATTGATTCTCATTCTTCTGCCTTGTGGGGGCCCATAGACCAAGTCACTGGATTTTAGTCATATCAAGTCAATTAGCATTTGTTAATGCTGAGGATACAAAAAAAAAAGGCAAACATGTGGTCCCTGCCCTCAAGAAGCCTATGATTTAATGGCAGAAACAACTTTCAGACAACTCTGTACATGCAAGACAGAAAGGTGGTAAATCGGAGGTGATTTCAGAGACAAGGCACTAGCATTAAGGGGTTAAATAATGTTGGGGTTAAAAGCAAGCTGGGCAGCCATCTAGTCCAACCAACCCCTCAAAAAGAAACTCCTCTAGTCAAGTGCAGCTGATGGTCATCTGAATTCTGGCTAAAAATGTCCAATGAAGAGGAGCCGTGTACCTGCCCAGATCACTTTCTCTGAGATTATCTCCAGTTTGTCCTGGCCATCTTTTGTCTGTACACCATTTTTTGCATGGGGTCTCCCCCTTTAGGCCAGGAGCTCCTTGAGAGAAGGGACTGTCTTGGCCTTGCTTTGCATCCCCAGCACGGTGCCTGACACATAGTAGGTACTTAATGAATGCTTGCTGACTTGACTCCCACAAGACATTGCCTCAGATACTTGAAGCCAGCCGTCATGTCTCTCCCACCCTGAGCATTCTCTTCTCCAAGCTATAAATCCACAAATTCCCCTTCTGATCTTCATATAACACAAACTCGAGATCCCCTCATCTTCTTAGACCATTTTCCTAAGCCCTGTGTCTTGGCCAAGGACGTGGTTCAGATCAGAGAAACTACCAATCTCATAGGGATAAGAAGAACAAAAATAATAGGGGCCTTGCTTTTCTTTTTCTCTAGCAAGGAAAAGGTTAAAGTCACACAAAAAAACTAGAAAATATGGATAACGTAATAGTTCTAGTGCTCCATGGTTCATCTAAAAATGGGCAACTGGCCTGGCTGCCTAGGAAGCCCCAGGCACGGCGAATGACCTCCACATACACAAAACAAATAGATAAAAGTGGGATATTTTTAAAAAGAGATTTAATAGCAACTCAGCCAGTCTTCAGAGAGGGAATTGGCAGTGTCTGGCTGAGAGGCCGCTCCCCCACCTGTCTCTGAGCCCTGCAAACACAGCTGTGAAGAGGGAGACCCCAAAAGGTTCCCAGGGATGAATGGTGCTTTCTGGAACAAAGGGAAAGAGAGAGGCGTCCTCACAGGCCCAGCTGGGATGGGGCCAAGTCTAGCGACTGCAAAAATCAATGAAGTGAGATCGAAAGATCAAGCTGGCTGCAAGCTTTTCTGGAGAAGAGATTTCAAGAACCAGTTCGGCAGTGGTAAGATGGTTTTAAAGGAATGAGACATCCCAGAATATTAATTTCAACCTTCTCTTCATCTCCCCCACTCACCCATTTTGGGCCATACACCCTCTTTTCTTTGGATCAGAATTAGACACCATGATAGTCTGACATTGTGACAATATCTTCTCTTACATGTCACTCAGGCCTCCATCATTTACTATCTGTGTGACCTTGGGCAAGTCATGTATCTTTTCTGGGCCCAGTTTCCATCTGGAAAATGAGGAGGGGCAGGGTGGACTGGATCAGGACTCAAGATTGGGGTTCTTTGGCCATTTGGTGAAGCCTTTGGAACCCTTCTCCAAATCTGTTTTCAGAATAATTGAAGGAAATTATCAATTTTTGTTAGAGTGAAAACAAAAATGTATTTTTTTCCAATCGAAGTTCACAGGCCCCCTGAGATCTATATAAGACCCCAGGGGTTGTAGACCCCAAATTCAGAACCCCTGGACTAGATGGGCCGGTGCCCTTCTGGCTCATGGGTATCAGATACAGAAGCAAGAGGAGGGCAGTGGCCTGCCAAGGCACCCCAGGCTGCTTCTGCTAGGTCAAGGGAGATTGCCCGGGAGAGGGGATGAGAGCAACGTATGCACGGGGGGGGGGGGGCAGGCAGACTAGGCGAGGGAAGAGAACATGTTGATGCCCCGGTAATCCACACCAGCTGTGCCTGTGGCTTCCCAGGGATGGGGTTTGGCTCCACCTTCAGGAACCAAAAGGAAAACTACCAGACCCATTGCAGAGGTTTAGAAAGGGTGGGGACACTACACCAAGAAACGCCCCCCCCAACCAGAAAGGGAAGAACAGCAAAAACACAAGATCGTTGCAAAATCGTAGCTAGCATTTACATAGCACCTTTGGTTTGCAAAGCGCTTTGCAAACATTATTTCATTTCATCCTCGCAGCAGCCCAGGGAAGTAGGTGCTATTATGAATCCCATTTTACAGATGAGGAAAGTGGGGGGTGAGAAAAGATAAGTGGGTCACAAAGATTTGTGCTGAGGTCCTTTTGACTCCAAGTCCAGTGTTCTACCCCCTGCCCCACCCAGCCACTGCGTAATGAACAGAGCTGCAATTGAAATGGTGGCACAGAGAGCCTCTGATTACAAAGTCGGCTTTCCACAGCTACTCCCAACCCCCAGCCACAGGTCAGCAGATAGCACTCAGTACCCCATGACTCCTATTTGGCTAGCAGCCCCTAAGGCAGTCCTACCACTTTCTTATCTAACAGGTCCCCTGTTCAAGCTCTTCTGTTCAACCCAATTAAACACCAACTATTGCAAGTCTGGCACTGTGGAAAGAATCCTCACTCTGGAATCAGAGGAGCTGGGTTCTGGGCTGCCTCTACAACTACCTGGGTACCTCAGGTCTTTCTGACCCCAAGTTAAGCATGCTACCCCCTACTCCTTCCCTCTGGGGTCATTCAGCCTCAGCCAGAAGACTTCCAAGGAGGAGGAAGCTGCCCTCTCTCCGGGCAGCCCCTTCGCTTTTGGACAGTTGTCGTGACCAAGTCCTTCCTGATATGAAGCTTGCATTTATCTCTCAACCCTTGGTGCCCTCTTCTATTGCTTCTAGTTCTCTCCCGGGGCACAAGCAGAACAAATCGAATTCCTCCTTCATAGAGCAGCCCTTCCTTCACCTCCTCCAAGACAGACGTAATGTTTCCAAGGTTTCTTTCTCTCTTCCTGGCTGAAAATCCAGAGTTCACCAGCCAACCTCATTTCATAGTCTGACTTCCTCATTTTTTTTTCAGGAAAGGAAACTAAGACTTAGAGAGGGAAACTGATTTCTCAAGGTCACCGAGCTGATTAGTGGCAGTATATTCAGATGAAAGATAGACCTTATTTGTCATGAAAGGACAGCTACTTAGAAAGCCCTGCCCACATGCCCACGTCATTCATTTTCAATCTGTTAAATTAATAATGATAGATCCCGATCAAGGCCATGCATATGCTTAATGCTGATGATTAAGCATCTATTTTTAGAGCCCATCAATGATTATCAATAGAAAGACATTTTAATGTCATGGGACAAGGTTTTGATACCTCAGTGTTAGACATCCTGTATTTGGCACTAATTGGATGGAGAGAGGCTTAATCTCATTTGGCTCTAGAGAGAATTAATAGGTTCTCTCTCTCTCTCTCTCTCTCTCTCTCTCTCTCTCTCTCTCTCTCTCTCTCTCTCTCTCTCTCTCTCTCTCTCTCTGTCTCTCTCTCTCTCTGTCTCTCTCTCTCTCTCTGTCTCTCTCTCTCTCCCCGACCCCAGCAATGACTTTGAAGATCTCTGTTTTAAGTGCCCAATGATTCATTGCAGTCTAAGGCATAGCAAACACTTAGGAAAACCAAAAATTGAGGAAAGGAGTCTCAGGGTGGAGGTGGGGAATGTCAAGCTCAGCAGGAGATTAGAAAAGCCCTGAATTTGGTATCAGTAGACTTGAGTTCAAATTTGGACTCTGTCATTTACTGTGACCCTGGGTAAATCCCTTGCCCTTTTGGCATCTCGGTTTCCTTCTCTGTGCAAACAAGGGAGGTTGAACTGGATGACTTTTAAGTGTCTCGAATCCTATCATTAGCCACAGTTAGGCTGATGAGGATTTTGTCTATAGGGTGCTCCCATTCAAACGCAGGCAGGGCTACTGGTGCCAGCTTTCTCTCACTTGCCCCAGAGCATGGAAAGATTGATGCATAACACAGCCCCTTCACTCTGAAACTTGCTGGGATCATTCAGAGGCCGAGTGTTCCCTTCCTAAAAGGGGTCCTGCTGACAGCTGAGGGCTGTTTCCTATGAGCAAATCATCTTATAAAAAATAACTTATCTACCTTAAGGATTGTAAAGCACTTTGAATGGCTTATCACAGGTAGCAAAGCACTTTCCAAATATTATTTCATGTAGTTTTCACATCAACTCTGGGAGGTAAGGGCTGTAATTATCTCTACTTTATGGACTTTATGGACAAGGAAACTGAACCCAAGAAAGATGAAGTGACTTGGCCAGGGTCACACAGCCAGGAAGAGGCAGAGTTGGAATTTGAACTCTGGTCTTCTTGACTCCAAGTCTAGTCATTTAACCTCAGTCACCCTCAGTTCCCTCATCTCTAAAATGGGTATAATGATAGCTCCTACCCCTTAGGGTGGTTGTAAAGAAGAAATGAACTCATTATTTGTAAAGTGCTTTTTGAGAGTCTTACAGCTTCATATAAATCCTAGCTAATATTGTTGTTTTCATTATTTTTATTCACTGCTCTGTTTAGTAACCTATTATTTAACAATAACTATTTCAATTCAGCCTCATAGTAGCCCTGTGAAGGAGGTGCTTATAGACATTCTCTCTCTCTCTCTCTCTCTCTCTCTCTCTCTCTCTCTCTCTCTCTCTCTCTCTCTCTCTCTCTCTCTCTCACACACACACACACACACACACACATACACACACACTTTACAGGTGAGAAAACTTAGGCTAAAGGAAATGAAATGTCTTGCCCAGGATCCCACAATCAATCTTTCACAGATCTAGAGCTGGAACAGACCTTACAGGCCATCTAGTCCAATCCCCTTATTTTATAGTTGCAGAAACTGAGGCAAGCAAAGGTTAAGTGACTTACCTAGGGTGACACATCTGGTAAGTATCTGAGGCTGGATTCAAACTCAGGTCCTCCTGATTCCAAGAAGTCTCAATGCCTGGACACTGCTCAGAGTGGAAATACAGAGCCAAAAAAAAAAGTGAGGCACTCCATTTATTCATTCAATAATCAATTGACCAGCAGTCATTTATTAGGCACTTACTGTGTTCTAAGCATTTCCTGCTCTCATGAAACTTACTTTCTATTTGGGGAAACATATGTAACACATGGCCAGTGAACGTCTGAGATGGGAGGGGAGCCCAGAGCTTCCTGTTTCATTGTAGCCTCTATGGATGATACCAAGTTGCCCTGGTAGCTTTGGTGATTTATGCTGGGAAGGTCACGGGCTACAGAGGACAGACGTTTCTCCCTCTGAAAACCCCTCAGCTTTAAAGAAACATTACCCTGCCAAATGGATCCCTTTATCTCCTGGTTCTTTCTATCCTAATTAAAAACATTTCCTGAAGTCAACCTGCTCTGTCCTTCACGTTCAATTTCTCCTAAAACATCAGCAGTATATCTGTCTCTTGACAAATAGACTAATAACATTTTGAAAATCTAAATCCAATTTTCACCTTGTTTAAAAAAAAGGCATACCCCCACAAAGCCAGGCAATGAGATGAGCCTTCTGTGGCTTGGAAAAATCACCTGCCAGCTCTGAGCCTCAGTTTCCTTTTTCATAAAATGAAGTCAGCGAGCCAACTAGCTCCATGATCTCTTGGTCCCCTTGTCAATATCCCTCCTTACTAAATATATATCCCCTTTTAATTAACAGTGTGAGAGACAATGTGCAGAACACTGGATACACAGTGAGGAAGACGTGGCTTCAGATTCCACTCTGGCACATACCAGTTCTATGACCCCAAACCAACCACTTCAGCCCTCTGTCCTCTCTCTAAGACTCTAAGTTCTTTGACAGATGGCAATGTGCCTTGGTGGAAGAATTCCATCACCAGGAGTTCTAACACCAGTGATATTGGGGCTCCTTGGTATAATTTGAAATTGAAATGTTTAAATGGGACCTAAGAGGCAGATGATCTAAGTAACTAAATCCAATGCAACCAAAAATATTGACTGAGCCCTTACTGTGAGCCAGGCACTGTGCTAAGTCCTGAAGATAGAAAGGTAAACAGAGGCTCAAATCTCTGAAACTGGACAGTTTCTTGGCTGGGGGGGGGGGGGGAGGGTCAGGCAGGCTGGTTGCTGCTCTAGCTTAGGGTGAGCAAGATGAATTCTGAGAAGTCTCTTCTAACTTGGAGACTCTATGACTTCTTTTCTGACCTACATAGTTCTATTATCTCCATTTTATAAAAAAGAAAACTGAAGCCGAGAAAATTTAAGCGACTTGGCCAAGGTCACATAGCCAAGAACAGACAGAGTTGGAATTCAAACTCAGGGCTTCCTGACTCCAAATCTAGGCACTTAGCCTCAACCAGCCTCAGTTTTTCCTCTTCTAAAATGGAGATAATGATAGCACCCACCTGCTATGGTGGTTGTAAGGATCGAATGAGCTCATTATTTATAAACTGCCCTGAGAACCTTAAAGCATCATACAAATCCTAGCTATAATTATTGTTACTACAGTTCTTTTCCCACCACTTATAAATCAGCCTAAAACTAAGATCCAAGGCCAAACAATGAATATCTAAATACATCATTTTGTTTCAAGGGGCTTGGGGAGAGGCTGTTACATATACAAAGTCCCTTCTTTGATCCCCATTTCATTTGGTAGGGGGAGCAGGGCTGGGAATAGATAGAACTTACACAGAATCTCCTATATGCCAGGCAATATGCTAAGCGCTTCACAAATATCTCGTTCGATCCTCACAATGGCCCTGTAAGGTTGCTGCTATGATCCCCATTTTACAATCTAGGAAACTGAGGCAAACAGAAGTTACGTGGCTTGACCAAGGTAACGCAGCTAGGAAGTATCTGAGGCAGAATTTGAACTCAGGGTTTTCCTGATTCCAGGCCCTGTCCACTGCACCGCCCAGCCTACGTTGCTTCCATTGTTCTAGTTGTTCAGTCGTGCCCGACTCTCCGTGCCCCCATTCGGGGTTTTCTTGGCCAGGATGCTGGAGTGGTTGGCCATTTCCTTCTCCAGCTCATTTTACAGATGAGGAAACTGAGGCAAACAGGGTGAAGTGACTTGCCCAGGGTCACACAGCTAGAAAGCATCTGAGGTCTAATTTGAACTCAGAGCGTCCCGATTCCAGGCCTGGCACTCTATGCACTGTGGCACCCCCTAACTGCCCAAATTGCTTCTATTAATGCTGAGTTAAGATTTTTAAAAGGGACAAGCTAGTATTTTTTAGTTTAACCACATTGACAGAGCACCAAGAAGTCATAAAAGGTTGTTTTTATCCAAAAATACTGGGCAAGTACATCTAGGCTTAGAATCGTAGAATTTGAGCGGGCTGAGATCTTTTGGGGCAGAATAGACAAGCTTTCTACAGGATCCCTAACAAGGGGTCATCTAGCCTTTGCTTGAAGAGCTCTAGTGAGAGGCATTAGGGGGTGCCATAGTGCACAGAGCATCAGGCCAGGAGTCAGGAGCACCTGAGTTCAAATCTGCCTTCAGACACTTACTAGCTGTGTGACCCTGGGCAAGTCACTTCACCCTGTTTGCCTCCATTTCCTCATCTGTAAAATGAGCTGGAGAAGGAAATGGCCAACCACTCTAGCATCTTTGCCAAGGAAACCCCAATGGAGCCAAGAAGAGTTGAACATGGCTGAAATGGCTGGACAACAATTCGCTCTTGTGGCATCCTGTAATAATAACGATCACCATTTATATGGCGCTTTGAGACTTGAAAGCCACTTTATTCAGCATCTCAACTGAGCCTCCTAACAATGAAGAGTAGCCAGCTACAGACTTTCACATGCCAAAGCACCTGAGTATCAGTGCCTGGCACACAGGAGGCACTTAATTAATGCTTATCAACTAACTGACTGTGACTCCTTGAGAGCAGGGACTGGTTTTTTGCCCAGCTTTTTACCACATAAGTGCCTAAAACAGAAAGGCAAGTGACAGCGCCTGTCCTCAAAGAACTTACGCTCTAATGGAAGAGATGATCATTACAAAGGTGGCAGATACAGGAACCATTAGGGAAAGTCTCAGAGGGAAGGAGCCAAGATGAAGGACTAGGAAAGGCTTGTTGTGGAACGTGTGACTGTCACTGAGATTTGAAAGAGGCCAGGGAAGCTGGGCGGGGGAGATGAGGAGAGACAGAGACAGAGAGACAGGAAGAGAGAGAGAGAGAGAGAGAGAGAGAGAGAGAGAGAGAGAGAGAGAGAGAGAGACAGAGAGAGAGACAGAGAGAGAGACAGAGAGAGACAGAGACAGAGAGACAGAGACAGAGAGACAGAGAGAGACAGAGACAGAGAGACAGAGAGAGACAGAGACAGAATGACAGAGACAGAGAGACAGAGACAGAGAGACAGAGAGAGACAGAGACAGAGAGACAGAGAGAGACAGAGACAGAGACAGAGAGAGAGAGACAGAGACAGAGACAGAGACAGAGAGAGACAGAGACAGAATGACAGAGACAGAGAGACAGAGAGACAGAGACAGAGAGACAGAGAGAGACAGAGACAGAATGACAGAGACAGAGAGACAGAGAGACAGAGACAGAGAGACAGAGAGAGACAGAGACAGAATGACAGAGAGAGAGAGAGACAGAGAGACAGAGACAGAGACAGAGACAGAGAGAGACAGAGACAGAATGACAGAGACAGAGAGACAGAGACAGAGAGACAGAGAGAGACAGAGACAGAATGACAGAGACAGAGAGACAGAGAGACAGAGACAGAGAGACAGAGAGAGACAGAGAGACAGAGACAGAGAGACAGAGAGACAGAGACAGAGAGACAGAGAGAGACAGAGACAGAATGACAGAGAGAGAGAGAGACAGAAAGACAGAGACAGAGAGACAGAGACAGAGAGAGAGACAGAGACAGAGACAGAGAGAGACAGAGACAGAATGACAGAGATAGAGAGACAGAGACAGAGAGACAGAGACAGAGAGAGAGAGAGAGAGAGAGAGAGAGAGAGAGAGAGAGAGAGAGACAAAAAGACACAGAGAGATGGATAGAGAGGGAGTAAGAGGGAGAGACAGAGAAGGAGAGAGTTCTGGGCATGGGAGACAGCCAGGAAAAAGGTGGAGCATCATGTATGAGGAAGAGCCAAGAGGCCAATGTCACTGCATTGCAGAGTACATGGAGGGGAGAAAGGTGAAAGAAGACTGGAAAGGCAAGAAGACACCAGGTTAGGAGGGGGTTTAAAAACCAAGCAGAAATTTTTATTCAATCCTGGAAGTTAATATGGAGTCACTGGAGTTTATTGGTTGCAGAGTTCTACGGCTCCTTCCGTTCTTAACCTATGAATCCTATGGGGGTAGGTACAGTAGGTATTATTATTCCCATTTTATAAATGAGACAACTGAGATTCAGAATGTTATGGTGACTTGCTCAGGGGTAGCTCTCTTGGAGGTGAGAAAAAGGAGAGCTATGGAGGAAAGTATAACCAAGGTAAATATAAAATATATCAATAAAATCTATTTTTTCGAAAAGGAAGACTATGGCAAGGAGACAGGCCTCCAGACGTTTTCTGCTACAGGAGTACAGTGCAAAGTTAAGGTCTGGCTATGTTTATCCATAACAAACAACATTTCCTGCATTTATTATCAATGTTTCAGGGGAAAAAATGCCATTTCCTTTCAACTATGTAAATGTGTTCTCTGTCATAGTATAAGCAGGTAGGTAGAAAGATGCAGGGCCCATTATGCATGACCGTGAAAGTGGTACCATCCACAAACATGCTGATTTCTCCTCTGGGTCGTTTATTAAATCTCTTCCCATTAATTCTCCATTAGATACTCAGGTGGTTGTGGCAACCACTGCTCTTAAGAATCAAAGAGAAAACTCAAAGAATTAAAACAATTGACCGTCACCCAGCAAGTCCACAGCATCACCGCATCCCCACACCGAAGCTCAGGGTCCCAGGGATTTTTGTCCTAGGGGTGTGTAAAGAATCAGGGTCAGAAGCAGCCCTTGTTGCATTTGCCCTGGATGAAAGGTAAGCAGAGAGACTGAGCTAGAAGGAAAACACAAGATGCCGAAATGATACTGAGAAATCAGAGATGAAAACATCCCACCTTGCTGAAGCGAGAAGACTACGAAAAAGAGCTGGTCATCCCTGACTGACCTCTGGTTAAGGGGAGATGTGAAAGGACATGGAATCATAAGAGTTAGAGGTGGGAGGGACGTTACAGCCTCCAGTCCAACCCTGTCACGTGAAAGATGGGAACATGGAGTCCAAGAGAGAGGAATCAATTTTCTGAGGGTCACCTAGCTAGTAAGTGTGGAACCCAAGTCTTCATGATTCTCAGGTCCAGTGATAGAGGAGCCTGGCTCTTTCACATATACTTCCACAAATACAGAAAAAAAGTCCTGCATCCAGAAATGAGCAAGGACCCCAATGATAAACAGCAGTAAGTTCCTTCATTCAGCCCAACTGAACAAAAAGATATCGAAAGTCTTACAGACATTGGGAAGGGAAGCCAGTGTAAACTGGTAAATAACCACAGCTGTATCAGTGCTCTGACCAGAGACGTGAAGGGTCTAAAGCCTGCATTTCCCAACCCACCCCCCTGCTCTGCTCTCCTTCCCTCCTTCTTCTGCTCTCCTCTTCTCTTCTTCTCTCTTCTCTCTCTCTCTCTCTCTCTCTCTCTCTCTCTCTCTCTCTCTCTCTCTCTCTCTTCCTGTCTCTCTGTCTCTGTCTCTCTGTCTCTGTCTCCCTCTGTCTCCCTCTGTCTCTCTCTTTCTATCTCTGGCAGGAAATCCAGAGTGCTCAGTCTGGGAAACTCCAGACAGGTCAGAAACCTAAAGTGCTCTGACCACAAATGTAAGGCCAGGAGCTGGCATCACGATGTCTGGAGATCCTCCAGAAGGCGCTGGAGATCTCAGCACTCTGACCTGGAAGGATACAGAGGGGCCTGACTCCTGCTAGTCTGAGTACAGACATACCAGGGGAGGTAGAAGTCAGAGGCAGGATACTGCCCAGGAAACAGGTCAGGACCAAGAAGAGACTACCTATTCCACCCAAGAGTACGGGAGGAGGCGGAGCCTGGTCCTGACAAAAAGTCTTACATCAAGAACCGAGGCTGGAGATAGGAGCATAAAGAAGAAGAAATTTAACACAATGAAGATATGTTCTGAGACCAAAAGTATCCCACAGGAAAACACAAAGCATAAAAACTCCTCAGCAAGTACCAACAGTGACTTGGGGGAGCTGAGGAGGATAGTCTTGCCTCAAGGACTTGGAAGAAATGAAGCCAGAGATAAAAAGTGAAATAAGAGTTCTGAAGAAAGGAGATCAATGGTTTCTAACAAAAAATGGGAAAACCTAACTGATGGCACCAAGGACAACAGAACTGTCAGAATGGAACCAAGAAAACTTAATGACACAAGAAACGTTGAAACAAAATCAAATGATTTTTTTTTAGTGAGGAGGGAGGGATGCAAGATATCTACTGTGAAAACAACTAACCTAGAACAAAGGCACAAAGAGAAGTCATTTGAGAACCATTGAACTCCCTGAAGACCACAAACAAAAACAAAACAAAACAAAAACAAATGCCCTGCAGACCATAGTCCCTGAAATCATGTATGAAAACTACCCATGGCTAGTAGAAGCAGAGGGCAAAGTGAAAACAGGAAGAATACACTGGATACCGCAGGAAAGAATCTCCAAAATGAAAACTCCAAGAAACATCATAGTCAAAGTTCAGAGTTTACAGGTTAAAGAAAAAATACTGGGAGCAGCCAGAAAGAAAGAATTTGAGCGCCAAGGGACCATAGTCAGGATCATTTAAACTTGTCAGCAACTACTACATAGAAGAAAAAAATTTCAATATGATATTCCCAAAAGCAAAGATAAATATATAACTAAGAATAATTTACCCTGTAAGACTGAGCATAATTCTACAGGGTTAAAAAATGGACCTTTAATATCATGGAACTAATAAATGGAAGACTTTTAAGCATTCCTGATTAAAAGAAAAAAGACCAGAACTGAGTAAAAATTTTGAAATGCAAATGCAGGATTCAAGAGAAACTCAGAAAAGTAAACACATTTGTGCATTTGGGGGAAAAAACAGTGATGGGGAAGGCTTCATATTTCTAATAGGATGAGGAGAAATAAATATTCTTTCAAAATTCTGTCTTAAGGGCCACAGAAGGAGTTAAATGAGACAGAGAAGTTGGAGTGTTGGGTTCTGGTTTTTGTTTTTTCCAAAGGGGAGAAAAAAGAAAGACACTGGGGAAGAAATGAGGAAGAAGGGCATGGAACTTACTATTCCTCACAACTCTGGTGAGTGAGAAGAGCATATAAACTTGGAAGAAGGGGTACAGGTATCACATGAACACTTTTACCTGAATTGGGGAAAGGAGATTTGAACACACACACACACAAAGCTTGATATCAAAATACATTAAATGTAACAGAGAAAATGTGTAAAGAGAAAAGGAGGTTTAAAAGAGAGAGCAAAACAACTGATGATTTAGCAAAACAACTAGGGATTTGGTTAAGAAGAGAGGAGGGGCAGTAGAATAAAAGGAGGTTGCTTCAATAATTGATTACTAGTACTGATCACATTTCTTCCCTTGGACGCAGGTAGGTGGACAGAAATCTGGGCCTGCAGTCAGGAAGGTCTGAGTTCAGATCCAGCCTGAGACACTTACTAGCTCTGTGACCCTGGAAAAGTCACTTACCTTCTTCTTGCCTCAGTTTCCTCATCTGTAAAATGGAGGTAATAACAGCACCTACCTCTCAGGGCTTATGGGAGGATAAGATGAGAATATCTGTAAAGTGTTTTGCAATCCTTAGAGCACTAGATAAATAAGAGCTTTTGTTATTGTTGTTGTTAATATGATCATTATCTTTCCCTGCCTTCTTCTTCGTAAACATATCTTTCTTGTCTTCTCACACGCCACTCTCCTCTGCACATTCTGTAATCCAGAAACCCTAATCTACTTGGAATTCTTTGACCATAACATTCCTATTCTCATCTCTGCACTAGTGTACCTGGAGAGGAATTTATTATGTTTCAGGTGAAGTCAAAAAAGTAGGAGTAAGAATCATGATCTCAGACAAGGTAAAAATAGACATGGATAAAAGAGATAAAGAGGGGAACTACATTATGTTTAAAGATACTATAGATGAGGAGTTCTTAACCTGAGGTAAACCTTTTAAAAATATTTTCATATTTGATATCAAATAAAATATCAAATAAAAAACATTTGATATTTGATCATGGTATTTCAATACAATTGGTTTCTTTGTAATCCTATATATTTTATTTTGTGCATTATTCAGCTTTACCAGACTGCCAAAGGAGTCCATGACATACACAAAAAAGGTGAATAACCCCTCCTATAAACAACAAAACAATATTAATACTATACAGGGTATCCCAAAAGTCTATGAGTGTAATTTTAAGCTTTCAGAAAACTTTTGGGACACTCTTTGTGTGTGTGTGTGTGTGTGTGTGTGTGTGTGTGTGTGTGTGTGCGCGCGCGCGCACGCTCGCGCGCACTCCATGTGTATTATGCACTAAATGGTGTAGCATCTAATTACTAAAAGTAAAAAGCAATTAGATTACAAGAACAAATGGCTAAATTACAGTAGAAGAACTCAATGTAACCCTTTCAAACCTAGAAAAATCTACAAAAAAAAAATTAAATAAGAAAGAAGTTAAGAACTTGGGCAGAATTTTAGGAAAATTAAATATGATAGATCTCTGATGATTCCAAAATGAGAACAAAAAGGAGTAACATATTTCTCAGATGTGTCCAACACCTTTACAAAAACTGATCACGTGCTAAGACATTAAACCTCATAAACAAATCAAGACATATTAAACACATCCCTACCAACCAAACACAATAAAAATATGATCAACAAGAGCCTTTGAAGGAAGAATTCAATGTTATAGAATAAAAAATTTAATTCTAAAGAACCACAGGGTCAGGGAAAAAATCCTGGAAAAATAGATAATTCCATCAAAATAAATGATAACAATGAGCTAACATACAAAAACTTTTGGGATATATTCAAGAAGTTCTTGAAAGAATATTTATAACTGTCAGTACTTTCATCAACAAAAGAGAGAAAGAACATATGAATGAAATGAGTATACAATTAAATAAAAGAACTAGAAAAACATCAAAAACTCCAACTTAATAGAAATTTTGAAAAATTTTTAAAATGAAATGCTAAATAAAACTGAGCTGTTTTTTAAAAAACCAATAAAATGCATAGAATTTTTAGCTAATCTGAATTTAAGAGATAAAAAGTAAAACAAATTTTTATGAGCAGAAGTGAAAAAGGAGGATTCACAACAGATGAAAAAGAAATAAAGGAAATTATTAGGAACTATTTTGCCCAATTATATGCCAACAAAACTGTTAACAAGTGAAATAGATATTTACAAAATATAAAATATACAGATTAACAGAGCAAGAAAGAGAATTTAAAAAAATAATTCCAATATTACATAATCTGTTTGCAAAAATAAGAAAAGAAGGTTTGTACCAAATTTCTTCTACAATAAAGCATGGTCTTAGTACCTTAATCAAGGAGATAATTTGGAGGAAAAAAAACTATAGACCAATATCCTTAATTAATATTTATACAAAAACTTTGCTTACAAAATTTTAACAAACAGGCCACAGAAAAGTTTAAAAGATCATATACAGGGGCAGCTAGGTGGCACAGTGGATAGAGCACAGGCCTTGGATTCAGGAGGACCTGAGTTCAAATCCAGCCTCAGACACATAACACTTACTAGCTGTGTGACCCTGGGCAAGTCACTTAACCCCATTGCCTAGCCAAAAACAAAAAAAGAAAAACAAAAAAAACAAGAACATAAAAGATCATATACTATGAGAAGCAGTGTGGTTCAGTGGGTTGTATGCTAGACTTAGAATGAGAAAGACCTGGGTTTGAATCTTGCCTCTGACACTTGCTCATTGAATGACCACGGTCTCTGAGCTCACATAAATATTAATAATAATGCATGTACCATCACTTAGGGTGATGTGTGGAAAGCAATTTTTCAACTGAAAAGTATTACAGAAGCATATGTTATGTTTTTGTTTTGTTTTGCTTTGCTTTTAACAGACTCATAATTACATCATTATAGGGTGTTCCCAATAAGAAAATTTCCTCTGCCAATGCAAATGAGTATCAGCTCTGCAGCTGAGAATCTTGAGAGATGCTATCATGCCTATTGGATACAAGGGGAGACTTAAAAGTGAATAAGACAGCTTCTTTAAGGAGCTTATAGTTTGGTTGAGGAAGAGAAGACATTCATGCAGATAAAATATAATAGCAAGTAATATATGATAAATGCATAAAAGAAATATAAACATGCTTCCAAATAGGGTGAGAAAGAGATGTTTTCCAGTAGGGAATCAGAGAAGGCTTCTTAAAGGAGCTGACATTTGATCTAGGCTTTGAAGGATGAGTATCCAGACTTTACCTGTCCTTTATCACTGAGAGTTAACCATGCGAAGATATCTGAAAGGCCGAGAAGTGAGCAAAATGAGTCTGTCTAGAAATGGTGTGGTAAAAGAATTAGGGGCACTCACATTAATTTACTGGACGTGGGTTCCAGGGACTTGAAATATTGTTATTTTACCTCGTGTGACAAGAAATCTCAGTAGCTATTGATTGATTGGAATACTATTTCATTTCTTAGGTGGTATGGAGACTGAGGAAAGGAGCTAATTAATGGAGCAGCAGAAAGTCTAGCCCTGCCTTTTAACCAACTCAGGAGAAAAGAAACAGAGCAGTGACCATTGGCTCTAAAACTATTTTTCCTCCAGTCCTCAATCACTGTGCCCCATTCATTTCAGCTTAGATGTCAAAGAACCTCAGAATTGAAAGGGATCTCTGCAGCCGCTGAGCCCAACCCATATCTAAAAATAATCCTTTCTAGAACTTACCTATCAAGTGATCTCTAGCCTTTGATTAAAGACATCCAGTGAGGGGGGAAACTGAGGCAGCTAGCTAGGTGGTACCATAGTGTCCAACTTTTCATGACCTCATTTGGGGTTTTTTTGGCAAAGATACTGGAGAAATACTGATTTGCCATTTCCCTCTCCAGCTCATTTTATAGATGAGGAAACTGAGGCAGAGTGAAGTGACTTGCCCAAGGTCACACAGCTAGTAAGTGTCTGAGACTGGATTTGGCCTCAGTAAAATAAGTCTTCTTGACTCCAAGCCTGGTGCTCTATCTACTGTGTCACCTTACAATTACATTTTGAAAACCAGCAAATGCTACAAATCAAAGTTTGATTTACTGTTTTGGTGACAGTTTAATCTTAACAAAGTGATGAAGAAGATACTAATAATATAGATTAAACTTAAAAGTGCCCCCTGGATCATTTTGAGCTTGTGTCTATTAAAACTCCAGATCTTTATTAGATAAACTACTACCGAACTGGACCCTCTCCTGCCTTCTATCTGTGAAGCTGATTTTTTTTTATTTAAGTGTAAGACTTTAAATTTATACCATTCAATTTTATCATTTTCTATAAAATCGAATCTTCTGATTTGTTGTGTTCTCTTCGAATTCTGACTTTGTTATTTAGTGTGTCGTTATACCCATGATCAATAATTTAGAGATCAATTGCATTATTTTTCTTTGATTTCTCCTCCCACCCCAGCTCCTATCCCTCTCACTGCTAGGTATTACCTGGATCTTCTCCCATAACTCTATCTCATCTCCTGGATTTTTACTCCCCTGAAACAAGGCTGATATTTCATGTGGAAGGCAGCAGAGTTCAGACAAGGTCCAGAGAATTGGACCTCAAGTAGAAGATCTATGTTTAAATCTCACATAATCTGCAAAATTAGGGAGCTGAAATAGATAACTTCTTTCTCTTTCTGAGGCAATCAGGGCTATGTGACTTGCCCCGGTTCATACCGCTAGTAAGTGTCTGATGCTAGATTTAAACTCAGGTCCTCCTGACTCCAGAGATAGTGCTCTAACCATTATGCCACTTAACTGCCCCAGAGTAGGTAATTTCCAATCCAGCTTTGTTCCTATGAAGAAGCCCCCAGCTGACTTACATCTAGTTAGCTAGAGAAGCACAGAATATTTTAAGTCCCAACTCCTCTCCTGTACCTCACACCCATCAGCCTGGATTTTTATTTGACTTACAGTTAGGAAATTTCTTTTAGATCTTTTCATATCACTCATTACCAGAAAAAAAAAAACTAGGGATACAAAAAAAGAAAACTGCAGTGGAATTGTGGGGAACTAGCCAGATGATTCATTTAAACTCCCGTCATGCCCCTGGTCTATGTAAATCCCTATGTAAGCAAGCCTGTGAAGGGAATAGATGGAGGTGGGGAAGCTGGCAGCCTTTCTGTTATTTCTCTCCAGTAACCAACGCTTGTGTTTTGCTTTTTAATTGTTTCATCTGTGCTCTCTGTGTTTTCCCATTGAAACTGTAATATAGTGACATCGCGTTTTATCATATGTCACAAAATGCAGTACACACATCTCCCTTGATCCTCACAGCAACAAACTTTCTTTCCTTCTCCACGAAGCCTTCTCCAACCCCTCTTAATTCCAGTGCCTTCCCTCTATTAATTATCTCCTATTTAACCTGGATATAATTTGCTTTGCATAAATTTGTTTTCATGTTGTCTCCTCCAACAGACCGTAGGCTCCTTGAGGGCAGGGACTGCTTTGTGCCTTTTTTTAATCCTTAGCACTTAGCACAGTACCAGGTGCACAGTAGGTGCTTAATAAATGTTTATTGATTGATTTCTTATTCCCATCTTACAGATGAGAAAAAATTCATAGGGAAAGTAGCTTGCCAACATCACTCAGTTGGCACGTGATGGAGCCAAGAGTTGATGCGAGGTCTACTGCCCCTAAGGCAAGGGCATGTATTCTATTGGAGAGGGTCTCACTGCATCTGGCACAGTGCTAGGCACATAGGGGAGCTCAATAAAAAACCTGTTGAATTAAATTAAAGATGTTTTCACCAATATACAATGAGCTCCTTCCACTTCTCTACATTCTTTTTGAGAGTGTTTTATGTTCTAACATAAAATCAATTTTTGTGAAGGCGTCATGCAAAGCAGAGCTATATATATGTCCCTTACAATTTCTGTTCAGTAATTGCCAGAATTCTATCACATCTAACTTTTCTAAAATTCTATTCAGACCCTTAACTTCTTTCTTCTTCTATTAGATTTATATAGTTCTAAAAGTGTACATTGAAGTTTGCTATTTCTTCGTGTGGTTCAATTGGCTTTTCTTTTGAGTACTTAGACATGCCATTTAGTGCCCCTATATTATGATTATTGATAGATATGGTGCCTTTAAGCATAATGCATTTTTCTGTCTCAGCTGTACATTTACTTGTTTTTTAACTGTTTCTTGCCCAACTTCATGCTTGCCAACCCTGCTTTTTCAGATTCACATAACGCATGATAGATTCTACTCAACTGATGATTCTCAGAGCTAATTATCCAGCCCCATGTCTTCTGTATACATAGATCCTATTTGTACACAGTTGGCATATTGTCTCCTTTTCAAGCTCCTTAAGAGTATGGACTGTTTTTTTGCCTTTCTTTGTATCTCCAGCATGTAGCACAATGTCTGGAACATAGTAGGTGCTTAATAAATGCTTGAGTGACTGACTACTCCATGCCTTGATTTTCACTATTTGGTTGTTAGTTTTTCCTGTGTTTAATGTAAACAACATAGAGTTGGATTCTGTACCCCAATCTGTTCTACCAATCTCTTCCAATTTATGGGTGTTTGTCCCACTCACATTCATAGTCACGAGTTTTAGGTGAGATTTTTAGCTCCATCTTATCCTATTGCAATGTCTCCTCTCTTTTCCCCACCTCCTCTTTACAGAGGAAAAGGAAAAAGAAAGAGAATGAAACCCACGTTAGTGATCGTATGAATTCATCTTGTTCCTTCTTTCTTAATCAAGCCCAACCCAGATGGTTGTATTTTAACACCTTCTTTCTCCCACGGATCCCTTCAACATGAAATGCAATTGAGCTAGAGCTTAGGTGAACAGGGACCCCTCTAGGTCTGGTCTTCTTAAATGAAAGAGCAACCAAATAAAAGGATTGTTGTAATTGTTGAAAATAAAGAAATAAAAAAGAGGAAAAACATGCTTTTTTTTTCATTCTAGTGTCTGTACATCTTGCTAAACTCCTGAGGGCTAACTGTAGAGTGAGGTGAGGGCATGCCTGTCTTACTTTTCATTTGCCTCAAGGCAGGAAATAATAATTGTTCACCATTTCTAAAGTACTTTCCTTGATATGCTCAAGTGAGGTAGACACAGTGAGTGTCATTAACCCTGTTTTACAAATGAGAATGGTTTCTTTTCCAAAATACAGTCAAAGGGACAGCTAGGTGGTGCAGTGGATAGAGCATTGCCCCTGGATTCAGGAGGACCGGAGTTCAAATCCGGCTTCAGACACATAACATTTACTAGCTGTGTCACCCTGGGCAAGTCACTTAACCCCATTGCCTAACCAAAAAGAGAGAGAGAGAGAGAGAGAGAGAGAGAGAAACAAAACAAAATACAGTCATAGATTTTCGAAGCTAGTGGAGACTTCAGAGGCTATCTAGTGCAACCTATAAACAAAGAGGAATACGCAAACACACAAACACACACACATACACACACAAACACACATACACACACATACACCCAAACACACACATGCACACATATACACACACACACCATGCCCAGCAAATCACCATCCAACCTTTGTCTAACAACCTACATCAGAAAACAGAAGCCAAGTGCAAAGACAACTCTCTCTCTCTCTTTCTCTCTCTCCTTCCTTCCTTCCTTTCTCCCTTGCTCTTTCACTCCTTCTTGCTCTCTCTCTCGTTCTATCTCTTATTCTCTCTATTCCCTTTATGTCTCTCCCTCTCTTTTGTCTCTTTCCTTCCTTTCTCTCTCTCCCTCTCCACCTCCCCCCTGCCCTTGGGCTGCCTTCCACTGTTAAGAATATTTTCTTAACTTGGTATTTTTCATTTCTTAATTAAATTAGTTTAAATTCTTAATTAGATATTTTCTATCAAGTCAAACTGCTGCCTAGGGAACGGTCCTCTTGGAAAAGGCTGCACTTATTACAGTGATGTCCACAGCACACCTGGGTTCCTCTCTAGATACTTACTGCCTCCAAGGTTTCTCAAATGTCCTGTCTGTATCAGCAATAGTGAAAAGCCTTCAGCTTTTGAAGATGGATTTGGATTTGGGTTTTTTAAATAGCTCAAAGACCTTTGAAACCAAGTCAGGGAAATCTGTCTCCAAAAGTGAAAATGTTAATATCTGAAACTCCCTTTGAAATGAACCACAAGTCAAGTATAATTCTATACAATCTCTCCCTCTGTGGGGCCTTTTCTGTTACCCTGAGACATTAGTGTCTTCCTCCCAACCCCCATAATACTTTGTATTTACTGATCTGTCTACATGGATCCCCTCAATCAAACGTCAACTCTTTGAAGGCAAAGACAGTCTTTTATTTTGACCTCCATTCCCAGCACCTAGTAGAGGGCTTTGAACATAGTAGGACTTCAATAAATGCTGATTGGATTGGATTGAACTGAATCCCAAGTGAAATGGACTAAAATACATTTGACCACAAAAGTAGAAAGTGACTGTGAAAATATCATAACAAATCTGTCTGAAGAAGTGGGATCAAATTTGCTGCAGTGTATTTCACCTAAGTGCATATAACTTAAGTGCATAATCAGCTCATGTTCCCAAGAATTATGCAGCCTCCATCTGGCCCCCATTAGACTGACCGGATTGCTACTCCCACTAAGTGCACATTGGCAAATTGCATAATGCGACTCTGGACTGAGCTCCGAAAGTCATCCTTTACAATGTAATGAAGCAAAGGGAGTTGGGTTGAAATATTTAGGAAGTTCTATCAATTTCTCATCTTTTACTAAGTCTGGGTGCATGCATGTGGGTTCTGTATCTCCTCCCTGCAGCTCCAAGCCTTTTCATTCAAGCCCCCTGAAATTAAACTGGATTAAACAAATTTTAGTAAGTGAATGTAACAGGATATCAAAAAGCAGCTGAACAGAAATACGAAGAATTTAGAGAAACTTGGGGATTAGTCCCTAAACAAGCTTTCAGTAAGCCCCTCTTGCCCTCAGGGAGATTATGTTCTAGGAGAGAGGAGGAAGATAAGTTAAAAACAATACGGTCACAGCTGAGTAAACAGAGGCATGTAAACAGAGAGTAAAGGGTATTTGCTTTGGCAGCGGACAACTGGGGAAATCAGAAAAACCCTCTTGAATGAGAAGCCTGTGCTCACAATCACGACAACTGTATAACCTTGAGATAAAAGCAGAAGAATAGCTAGTATTTATATATAATGCTTTAAGATTTGCAAAGCACTTTACAGATGTTATCTATTTGGTTTTCACAAAAACTCTGAGAGGTAGAGTTATTACTATCCTCACAGAGGTTAAATGACTTCCCCTGGGTCACATAGCTAAGTCTGAGACATGATTTGAACTCATCTTCCTGACTTTATAAAGCACTTTACTGAATGTGAGGTTGATGATACATTTGCTATTACATTCATTTTACAGATGAAGAAACTAAGGCATGACAAGAAAAATCATTCAGCCCCAGAATCTCAATTTCCATACACGAAGGAATCCCCACCATAACATAGTAGACAAATGGTTATCCAGGTTCCTCCTGAAGACCTCCAATAAAGGAGAAACCCGGTACCTCTATAAACAGCCCTTTCCACTTTGGAGAAGCTCTTCTTATCAGGACGTTCTTCTGACATCAAGCTTAAATTTGTAGTTACTCCCATTACTTCTGGTTCTGCCTTCTTGGGGGCCAAACAGACAAGTCTGATCCATCTTCCACACGAGAGTCCTTCAAATATCTGTAGCTAGCTAACCTGTCCTCCCTGAGTCTTCTCCAGGCAAGACATTCTCAGTTCTTTAAAATGATCTTCAGATAACTCAGACTCAAGGCCATTCCCCATGCTCATTAGCATCCTCTGGGCACTCTCCTGCTTATCAATGTCTTTCTTTAACTGTGGGCCCCAGGACTGAACCCAGTACTCCAGGTCAGGTGTGATGAGTGGGCAGAGAACAGCGAGTCTACCTTTGATGCTCTGCCCCCCATCATCTGGCTGAGAACCCAGTGGCTGTCTTGACTCACCCATCATACTGCTACTGTAGCACTGTAGCCCCAAGAACCACAACCATAGCTACATGCCTCCCCATCTTGTGCTTGTGAAAAACACACTTTGTACTGTTGTGAGGGCAAAATTAGTGCAGTTGTGAGAGGGTGCTGGACATGGAGTCAGGTATACCCGAGGTCCCATCCTGCCTCAGACACTTACTAGCTGTGTGACCCTGGGCAAGTCACTTAACCTTTCCCAGGATCAGTTTCCCCATTCATAAAATAAAAATAATCACAGCACCTAACTTTATGAGGATCAAATCCAAGGAGATAATAAACACAGTGTTTTACACACCTCAAACCCCTATATACATGGTAGGTGTTGTAACATATGTAGAAAGTTTTGCCAAAGTGAAGAAAGAACCTGGAGAACAAAATATACAATGACTATAATAATATAAATTAAAATAACATTGGAGATCATTTGAACTCAGATTAATTGCGATGGTCAATCTTAGTTCAGTAAAACAGATTATGAAAACCCTCCCCTCCTATGGAGGCACACACATCAGGCTTTGCTGATTGGTTTTTGCCTAATTGTAAAAATCAATCAGCAAAGCCACTACCTCTCTGAAGCCTGGAGTGAGGAGAGGCATTGAAGCTCTGAATGAAGGTGGTGGCTGGGCAAGTGGAGAGAAGATGGAGGGTGTGAAAACATGGGAAGCTAGAAATGATGAGATTTAGCAACTGATCAGCTTCATGAGGAATCCAGGATAATGTCAAGGTTATAAACCCATGAGACTGACGCCTTTGACAGAAATAGGGAAGTTTGGAAGAGCAGAGGCTTGAGGGAGAAAAACAATGAGTTTAGTTTTGGACATATTGAGTTTAAGATGTCTCCAGGATATTCAGTTTGAAATGTGCAATAAGGCCATTGGCCATGTAAGACTGAAGCTCAGGGGAGAGATTAGGGCTGGATTTATAGACCTGGGGCTCCTCTGAATTGAGATGATTGTCAGATCAATGGGAGCTAATGATGTTACCAAGAAAGGAGTGTATAGGGAGAAGAGAAGATAGTCCAAGCTGGAACATTTTTGGATGGTGTTGATGATGATGAGCCAAAAAAGGTTCCTGAGGAGTGGTCTGCCAGGCAGGAGCCAGATTAGGAGAGAGTCCCCTCCCTCCCTCTCTCTCTCTCTCTCTCTCTCTCTCTCTCTCTCTCTCTCTCTCTCTCTCTCTCTGTCACACACACACACACACACACACACACACACACACACACACACACACACCAGAGAAGAAAGTGTGGCCAAGAAGAGATGGTGGTCAATAGTGTCAAATGCACCAGACAGGTCAAGAAGAATGAGAACTAAAAAAAGATAACCAAATTTGACAAGAGATCAACAGTAAGTGTGGAGAGAGCAGTTTCAGTTGAATGATGAGGTCAGAAGCCAGGTTACAAAAGGTTGAGGAGTGAGAGGAAAGGAAGCAGAGATCTTGAATTCAGACAGCTTTTTCAAGAGTCTGGCCAAGAAAGGGAGGAGAGATATAGAACAGTCTCTACAGAGGATGATGGGGTCTAGTGAAAGTTTTTTAAGGTTGGAGGAGACTTGAGTGTGTTTGAAGGTGGTAGGATGGAGCCAGCAGGTAGAGTGTGGCTGAAGATTAGAGAGGATGATTGAAGATGCCACCTGCTAGAGAACCATATGTTACGAGAAATGGTGAAATGGTGGGGGGTGGTATAGTGTTTAATGACTGCGGTGTAAAAAGCAAATGGCATCATTGATAAAAAAAAAAACACTTCTAAAAACGCTTGGCAAATCTTTAAGTGTTGTATGACACAAGCTATTATTGGGGGTGAAAATCCAACACTGGGCAACTGAGGGAGGCTGTAGAGAATAATGAAAGGATGACCATATGGGGAGTCAAAATATTTGAGTTTACATCCTGGTTTTTCCACTTTATGGTTGTGAGGTCAAGGGCAAGTCACTTAATTCATGCAGACCTCAGTTTCCTCATTTGATAGAGGAAGAGGTAATCCCTAATGTCTCTCTTAGATCTAACATTCCATGTTCTAAGAACACTTCAAAGCTAACATTCTATGGTCTATGTTCCAAGTCCCTTCTAATTCTAACATTCCACGTTCTATGGTCGCTTCTAACATTCTATGTTCCAACAGTCCATGAGTGAATGAGTGAATGAATCAGGCATTCATTGAACACTTTCTATGCACTTACACTGGGCTAAGTGCTGGAGACAGTCCCTGCTCTCAATGAGCTCGCCGTCTAATGGGGGAGACAGCCAAGAGCTATGGAAAGTTTGAAGCCCAAGTCAGATGGAAAAGTCCCATAATCTTTGGGGGGCAGCAGCAAAATGGATGATCCTGCCTCTTCTTTAAAGTCATTTCTACTGTTAAAACTGTATCTGTTTCTGATTCTGAGTCATTTGACAATGCCAAGGATTTTGATGGGAAGCACTTTATTTTCTGGATCTTCACTACCTGTAGTTGCAGCCCCTGCAGGATCCATTGGTCCCCAGCCTGCCTCTCCACAAGGGCTGTTTCCCAGGAGGATGCTGAGGACCCTGGGATGGAAGCCTGGCTCTTGGGCTCAGGGTCCAGGGCTGTCCCCATTGGGTCTGAGGGGAATGGTCAGGAGTCAAGAAGAGTGGAAGTGGTCTGATCTGTCAGGTTTATGCAGCCTCCTGTCTCTTCCTCGGGGTATAAGGATGCCTCAGCTAGTCTGCCTGCCCTGTGAGTCTCAATTGATTGACAGTCGCTGGGGATGGCTGGCTTCTCCTCCGCATGAGCTGCTTGTCCAGATGATAGCTTCAAGGGCTCACCTGAAAGCAAGACAAACTGTCTGGGGTGGGGGTGGGGAGCTTCCACTCCCTGGGGTCATCTTTCTGATGGTGGCAGTTAATCAGTTGCTGCTGCTGATAATGAGGAAGGCAGGCCCCTTCTCCAAAATGATTTCTCTTCTCCAAGATGGCTGTGGGAGCTGGGCTGGAAGCAGGTCTGGTGGTTTGGGGGCACTGCTGTTCCCAAGGCTCTTAAGTAATTTCCAGCTCTAACATTCTATGTTACATATCCCAATATTCCATGATCTAAGGTTCTTCCAGCTCTGATTACCTACAATTCTATGATATTATTAAAAATAGAAGATCTGACTCGTGGCCCTGGGGGTAACTTTCCAAGGACAGAAGGACTGAAGCTTGTCACCACTGGACTCAGCTGACCTATAGACCTGCATTATAGTCCTGTTTGGCAGACTGAACTAAAATAGAAAAATGAGAAACTGAACTCAGGGTCTGTGGGTCTTGTGTGCAGGCCTGTGGTGAAATAAAAATGCAAACAAGAAAATTTCCCTTCTGATGGAGAAACATTCCGGTGACATGAAGGCATTTCTGGCTGGATCCGAGGGCCAGCTGCAATGACCACTGGCTTCACGGTTCTCTGCTGAAATTAAGTCTGTGCATTTTCTCCCCTTTGCTGCCAGGGCAGTCACTACCATAGATCCCCTAGAGACCCATCTGTCCATTGGGAAGCCAAGATACTGCCCCAATAAACTTATCATTTTGCTATTTAATGCAAAGTAATAAAGACACCTTGGGCAGGCAGGCAGATGCATGCCAGTGTCTGGGTGTGTCATATACTGGGATTGCTAATTTTTTTTCCCAAACAAACCAACCAGAAGCCACAAATGGTTTCCCTTTTAGAGTATCACTTCAGAATCCTGGAGACGGAGAGTACCTCAGAAGCCCTCTAGTACAAACCCTACCTGAATATCTATCAACAAGAATTCTTTAAACACCTACTGCACACAAGCACAGGGGATACAGGACAGCAGCAAGCCAGTCCCTGCCCTCAAGAAGTTTATGTTCTAATGCGGGGAAGTGATACCTGACAGGGAGCTGGAGAAGGGGAGAGAGATTCTGGATGGAAAGGACGTATGGTGATGACATAAGAGGAGGGAAGACTCATAGGCAGCTGTGCTGTACTGTACATAGTGCTGGACTTCATAATTAATAACAGCACCTACTATGTGCCAGGCACTGGGCTAAGTGCTTCACAAATATGATCTCCTTGATCCTCACAACAACCCTGGGAGGGAGGGGCTCTTATTATCATGTAACAGATGAGAAAACGGAAGCAAATAGAAATGATTTATGAAGTGACTTGCCCAGGGTCACACAGGTTGTCAGTGTCTGAGGGTCAAATTTGAACTCAGGTCTTCCTGACTCCCTGACCAGTGCTCTGTCCACTGAGCCACCTAGTTCCCCCAGGACTTAGAGACAATTGGACCAAGAAGTATAATTAGGGTGGGGCAATCAGAGCTTTTCCCTAGGGCATCAAAATTTAATAGGTGCTGAACACTGTTAGCTGATCCTTCAGCACAAAAATTTCTATGCCTGGGTTCTAAACATACTTTTGGAAAATACAAGCTATGTGACCCCTGGATAAGTGACTTAACCCGTCTGGGATGACAGGATCATACAATGTAACCATAGCCCCTGCCTCCCAGTGAGGATCAAATGGGATAATATCTGTAAAGTGCTTTGGAAACCTTAATGCCATGTGAATGTCGAGGAACCCTGAACTCCAGATTGCAGAGTTCTCCACATTTAGTCTCAACCTGGAGCCTGCACATTCTTCTCCAGCCATCTTCAATCCATGTGCCTTTCCCACAACCACCCCATCCTCCCCTACCATCACCCCATCCCCTTCAACCTCTGGCTCCAAGAACAATAATCAGATCAACACAGCTATTCCTGGAAAGGATGAGTCACTCAGTTGCCTTATGACTCCATTCATCATCCCTGTGACTTCCCAGACCCAAATACCCCTCCTTGGCCATTACTATCAATTTCACCTCTGCAACACCTCTCTTCTGACACAGCCCTTACCCTGGTGCAGACCCCCATCACCTCAAGCCTGGACTATTGCAATAACCTACTGGGGGGTCTGACTGCCTCCAGTCTCTCCCTCATGCCAGTCCATCCTTCATTCATCCGTCAGATTTCCTAAAGCACGAGTCCAATCACATCACCACCACCCCCCTACTCAATAAATTCTCATGGCTCCTTATTGCCTCCAGGAGCAAATACAAACTGCTCTGTGTGGAATTCAAAGCCCTTCATAACCTGCCCCCTGCCCTCTCCCACCTTTCCAGTCTTCTTGCACCTTACTCCCCAACATCCGCTTCTGCCCAGGGACACTGACCTTCTGGCTGTTCCAGGGACAAGACCCTCCATCTCTTAGCTCCAGGCATTTTCTCTGGCTGTCCCTTATGCCTGGGACACTCTCCTCCATTCTGACCACTGACCTCCCTGGCTTCCTTTAAGTCCCAACTAAAAGCCCATCTTCCACAGGAGTCCTTTCCCAAACGTTCTTCATTCCAGTGCCTTCCTTCTGTTAGTTATTTTCTATTTATCCCTTATACATAGCTTGCTTTGTATGTATTTGTTTGATGCTGTCTCCCCCATTAGATTGTAAGCTCCTTGAGGGCAGGAACTGTCCTTTGCCTCCTTTTGTATCCCACAGCACTTAGCCCAGTGCCCAGCACATTGAAACTCTCAATAAAAGCTTTTTCATTCAAGTGTCATGAAGACATTTCAAAACCCCATGATTCTGGTATTGTAGGTTCTCCCTAAACCAATGTTGATTCCAGCCCTTTTGTGACTTCATGAGGGGTCTTTGAGGGTTGCTGTAGCAGCTAGGTGGTGCAGTGGATAGAGCTCCAGCTTTGGAATCAGGAGGACCTGAGTTCAAATCTGGCCTTAGGCACGTCACTGAATCTCTTTCAACCTCAATTTAGTCCTCTGTAAAATTAGGAAGGGCTGGCTTCTGAGCTGCCTTCTGGGTCTAGATCCAAGATCCCATGAATTTCAACCATTTCTCCTGGTTCTGCCTCCTGGGGCCAAGCAGAACAATTCTCCTCTCTCTTCCCCCCATAAGATGGCTTGAAGCCAGCTGAACCCCTCCCCCTTCTCTTCTCTAGCCTCAACACTCCTAGCTCGTGCACCTCCTGCGGCTTGGCACGCTGATTGTGGAGCACTCGCTAGAGCTCAGGGGCACCCTAGCACACAGAGCACCTGGCTTGCACTCAGGAAGACCAAGGTTCAATTTTGGCCTCGGACACTTCCTAGCTGTGTGACCTTGGGGAAGTCACCCCACCCTGTTTGCCTCCGTTTCCTCATCTGTAAAATGAGCTGGAGAAAGAAATGGCCAACCACTGTAGTATCTTGGCCAAGAAAACTCCAAATGGGTCACAAGGAGTTGGACGCAACCGAAAGATGACTTTACAGCAACGATAAGGTCCCTGCCCTTTCTCTTCTTTAGCCTAAACAATCCTAGCCTCTTCACTTCACAGGGCATGACAAACGGACGGTTGAGAGCTCAGTAGAGCTACCCCCCATCCAGAAAGGCTGCTTTCCACAGCTTTCTATCCTCGCTCTGGGAAAGTGACCAAATCAATAGTGCTATAATTTCTGGGAAGGGCATGCCATGCAATTACTCTGTTATATCTCCACTCACCATTCCTCTGACTCAAGCCTTCCTTGGGCGCCACGCCCCTTTCTGTGTCATCTTCCTCTACTAGAACTATCCTTGAGGGCAGACACTTTCCTTCTTTTGCATTTGTATCTCTAGCTCCTATCACACACCAGGCAATAAATGCCTTTTCAATTATCCCCCTACCCATCCACCCTTCATTCATTCTTGGTCTCCAGTTCTACCTTCTTCTGGCCCGGTTTCAGTTCATCAATACCCTTCCTAAATATGGTATTGTTACCCAGTAGACTTGCTTGTTCTTATCCCTGAGCTTTTCCTCATGCTCTTTTCCTTTACAAGGTTTTCTTCCTGACTTACCCATAGTGGTTAGCAGTCTTACCACTTTGGCGTCCTTGGCAGTTTTAGGTGGCACCGTGTTACCATGAAGTTATTTGGAATGAGGGTAGGGGCCAAGGGAAGTGGTGGGGTTACTCACCCCTCACCCATAGGCTCTGTCCAAAACAGCATGCTTTGGAGAAATGGGCAGGGAGACGAGTTCAAACCCTACTGCAATAGTCAAGAATGAGGAGATGGAAGCAGGGACGGAGGTCGGTGACTGTGAGGAGACAAACAGGAGACACGTTATGGAGGCAGAAACCAGAGTTGGCAATAGACCGGATAAGGAGAGTGAGTTCAAGAAAGAAGTCAAGAATGACACCAAGGATGCCAGCCTGGGCACTTGGAGGTTGGCATCTATTCAGAGACAGGTGATGGAGAGGGGAGACCTGGTGTTAACTGGGTGGATCCCTTCTTCACTCAAAATTGATTTCTCCTTGGAAAGGGGACAGCTCAAGTCGAGCATGCCTTTCCACATTTCCTGGTCCTGTTTGGCTGCTTCTCCCGCCCTCCCTGACACGATGCTTGTCTCTGTTTTGCATCTCCCCATGTTTGTATCTTGTACATACCTCGTGTGCATGATCACGTTGTCTCCCCAGACAGAGCGCAAGCTCCTTGAGGGTAGGGACCGCCTTGATTTTGTCTTCGTATTCCCCAAACCTGGCATGGTGTTTGGCACCTAGTAGGCGTTTAATAAGTGCTTATTGATTGATTGATTGACTGATTGATTGATTGAGCTTGGAATGAAAGAAAAAATGTGGTGTTGGGCCTGACCCTAAGGGAGGGATGTCAGTCTTCAGGAAGAAGGAGGATAATTATAAACGTCCTTTGTTGCTGCTGTTGTTTGCCGGGTCGTGTCCAGCTCTTCATGACCCCAATTGGGGTTTTCTTGGCAAAGACACTGGCGTGGTTTGCCACTTCAAACAGAGATTAGTGACTTGCCCAAGGTCACACAGCTAGTTAGTGTCTGAGGCCAGATTTGAACTTAGAAAGATGTGTCTTCCTGGCTCCAGTCCCAGCACTCTATCCACCAAGTCACCTCGCTGCTTTAAATATCCTAGCTATGCCAAGAGAGCTAGGTGGTAGAGTGAATAGAATTCCAGGCCTGAATTCAGGAAGAATCATCTTCCTAAATTCAAACCTGGCCTCAGACATTAACTAGCTGTGTGACCCTGGGCAAGTCACTAATCCCTGTTTGCCTCAGTTTCCTCATCTGTAAAATGAGCTGGAGAAGGAAACAGCAAACCCCTCCAATCTCTCTCTCTCTCTCTCTTCTCTCTTTTTCTCTTCTTACCTTTCTTTCCTCTCTCCATTTGCATTCTCTCACTTTCTCTTTTTGCTCTGTCTTCCTTGAATTCTCTCTTCTCCTATCATGTTCTGTCTTCTTTTTACCCACATGACCATTCTCTCACTGTCTCTCTTTGTCTCTGTCTCTGTATATCTCTCTCTGACTTTCTCAAATAAACAAGCATTTATTAAGCACTCACTGTGTGCCAGGCACAATGCTAAGTAAGGCAATACAAATACAAGCAGAAAGAAAGATAACCCCTGCCCTCAAGGAGCTTACATTCTAATGGGAGAAGTCAACACATAAAGGGGAGCTGAAAAGCAGTGGGAGTGGGGGAGCCCCCCACTGGTGGTAATGGTGGCCAAGTCCAGAGAGTCAATAGTAGAGCTGAGGGAGGGGTGAAGGACAGCTGGCCTGATCACTTCCTTAAAATGGAGGTTGGGGAAGGAACCTACCAGTGGGAGAAGGAGGTCTACAAGGGTAGAGAGATATGTCGGGGTGAAAAGGCTGCAGGGAAGAGGGATCTTACTGGGTGAAAGGCAACAAAAGCCTGGAATGAAGCCAAGAGACTCAAGTGAGGAGCTGACCAGTCAAGGATGCATGGCCTTGACACTTCCTCAAAATGGAGACTCCAGGAAGAATTCACTAATGGGAGGAGGGGGCCATGAGGGCCGCGCACTTTTCTCCCCCACCCACACTTTTACTAATTTGCTACGGGGTCTGCAGCTGGGAAACCTATAGAGCCTGCTCATGATACAGGCGCAACTGGGGCCAGGAGGGGTCATCTAATTCCCTTCTATTTACAATAAATCTTGAGTCTTTAGCTCTGGCCTATTCTGAAGGATTACACTATCAATTTATGGCAGTCAGTTCTGATGGATTCACATGTTTATACTGAGCTAGAAATTCCCCCAAAATTCCCTGTGCTATCTAATCCTCATTAAATATCTTTCTTAAGTAAAATTGTCAGTTTAGTTTATTCAGCAGGTTCAGCCTGCCAAGAGTCCATCACTAAAAAGATCCCGAGTTAAAGAAAGTGTTGACCTTTAGCAGATGTGGGAGAGAAAGGCAGGCAGTATGTGCAAAGGTTCTAGGGCAGAAAGCAGGCATATAGGGTTTTTTCTTTCTTTTTTTTAAATTTATTCAACATTTTATTTTTCCCCAAGTCCACGTAAAAATAATTTTTAACACTTTAAAAATTTTTTTGAGTTCCAAATTATCTCCCTCCCTCCTCTCTGCCCTCATTGAGAAGGCAAGCAATTTGATACAGTTATACATAGGCAGTCAGAGGCATAGAGTTTTAAAGAGAGATGTCTGCCCTTACCACCTTCAGATCATTGATTCCTTCCCCGACTGCCATGTCCCATACCAGTGTCTCTTCCTCTTCTGAATTCTGGTACTACTTCGTGTCTTCACCAATGATTTGGCACTGCCCTGTGTTCGGTTTCATTTGACTTTTCATGGTTTTTTTTATACTTTGTTTTTCCAATTAGATTGTAATCACCTTGAAAACAGAGACCATGGCTCCTACTTCTACAAAAAAAAGGGTATTTGAATGTAACAGTTGGGAATGAAGATAGAAGAACTAATCAGTGAGGATACAGCCCTTAGAGCACGCCTGGTATCCATCCCCATGGAGAGCCTGCTTTTGGAAATGCAGGATGGTGAGTGATAGAGAGTCACTATCTCTGATTCAGAGCACATCCTTTGACTATTTCCTGTCAGCCTACTACAGAGTGATGAAAAGCCTTTTAGTTGGCTGCTGAGATAGAATTGAGTGTGCATAAGTACTTGAATGGATAAAAATGATTCTCTCTTCCACTTTTTTTCTTTCTCTCTCTTTTTTTTTTTTTGGAGAGGCAGTTGGGGTTGAGTGACTTGCCCAGGGTCACACAGTTATCAAGTGTCTGAGGCTGGTTTTGAACTCAGGTCCTCCTGACTCCTCACCAGTGCTCTATCCACTGCACCACCTAGCTGCTCCCTTTCCCACATTAATTTTTTTTTTAATGAGGAGGAAAAACTGCCCAAAGCCTGTGGGTATGTGGGTGGGTGGGTGGGATTTAGCAGCGCTGACAATATTACCTCCCTCCACTGGCTGCCATGTGGCCATGAACACATGATGCTGCTGTTTCTTCTGTCTCCATCATGTTTCTTCTTTCCTGATCTTAGGTGAATGGGTTTTAGAGATAGAATAGACTCAGTCAAGACCTTGTGAGCTTCAAAAGAACAATCGGAAAACTGGAGTACATGGCAGAGTCTAGTTCAGTTCAATTGTTTTCAGTCACATCTGATTCTTCATGACCCCATTTGGAGTTTTCTTGGCAATGATACTGGAGTGATTTGCCATTTCTTTCTCCAGCTCATTTTACAGATGAGGAAATTGAGGCAAACAGGGTGAGGTGACTTGCATAGAGTCACACAGCCAGTAAGTGTCTGAGACAAAATTTGAGAGTCTCCTAGTAGCCATAATGATCCAGCATGTTTAACCTGTCAGCTAAGGAAAGGGGTCAGCCAGAGAGCAATTAGAGAGCAATGAAAGGAGAAAAGGGCTCCAGGAGACAAGAGATAGCCCCAGCCCCACACGTTTCCTTTATATGTTCATCACTAACATGGCACTTCAAGTTTGAGCCTGCTCTCTCAGGACTGAGTATTGAAGAAAGAAGAGCATTTTATATCCTCTGTTCTGCTTGTGCAGGAAGTCGAGAGACGGAGGAACAGCAGAGAGGCCAGCATCACCAACTCCAGTATCCTACACACTGCACCATTATCCCTTCTCCTCCATGTCCATAATGGGGCACTGCCTGTTCTCACACACACCCTGTGTCTCTCCATTGTCTTTTGGAGTTTCAGTGTTTCAAAGACTGGGGGGTTCCATGGTTCATAGCCATATGGCATCACACGTAGAATAAGAATCGGTACAGAGATGTCACTTAAAGCTAGTAAGTGTCTGAGGTTAGATTTGAACTCAGGTCTTTCTGACTCCAAGGTGAGTGCTCTATCCAGCAGCTAGGTGGCTCAGTGAATAGAGCCCTGGACCTCAAGTCAGGAACACCCAGGTTCAAATCTAGCCTTAGACAGTTACTAGCTGTGTGGCCTTGGGTAAGTCATTTAACCTCTGTTTGCCTTAATCTGCTGGAGAAGCAATTGGCAAACCGCCCCAGTATTTTTGCCAAGAAAATCTCATGGACAGCGCCAGCATGCTATGTCCGTGGGGTCAGGACAGAACAACGACAACAAGAGGTATTGATGGGCCCCCTGAATGGGCCATCCATCCAACCTCATGTCATTACTGGACAAAAGTCGTTCAGCAGATGCTTGGGTTTTCCTGTGTTGGTTGGGAGGCATAACCTCTCTGAGGAGCTGGGAATTTCATTGAGAAACTATATAGTCTTCAGGGGCTTGATGCAATCTGGACAGTGTCACTCCCAAATAGGAACAAGTGGAAGATGTCCCTATCTGAACCAGAGGGGCTCTGAGGCTCCGGAGGATTGTTATCGCTAATGAGAGCCAGCTTTTCAAGCCCAGGAGGACCTTCTCTGCCTGGAGGTGACCTGGGTGCGAGAGACCTTGGGGGGGCCAATATCTTCTCATGATGACTCAGGAGTTTGTGTGTGCATACTGTACAAGGATGAGAAGTCTTCTGATTGGCTGCAGAGGTGGAAGAGCTGATGACTAGGAGGGACTGGGCTGGGACGCATTGTGTCTGTAAAAGGAGACGTGCCTGTTTCTCAATCTTTTTTGGTTTTTGCAGCTTTAATTGGGCAGAACCACGTGGAGCTGATCCTGAGAGTTGGGAGGGGTGGGGTGTGGCCCTGTCTCCCACCTGGATGTGAGACCATGGCCACCTCTCTCTGTGTATGTTTATTCTTTACTGAGTTAGGTGAATGAGTATTCTAAGACGGAAGGGTCCAGCTGGTCTTGTGAATTTGGGAAATCCAGAGGCGGCAATAGAGGTCCCACTAGTAAAGACAGTCAGTGGCAATGAGTGCTGGAGCGTTAGAAGCATCTCCTGAAGGAAATGGAAATACCGTTATCCAAGGGGGATGTCATGATCCCTCATGATGGAGAGAAGAGGGCTAGCTACAGACACTAGAAGGCTCCAATTCTTGGTCTCAGAGAGCTTTGCCCAAGGGGAACTGAATGAGGACTCTACAGAGGGGGAGAAGGGCTTCCATATCCAGAGGACTGTGGATTTACCCTTTGGCCACATGTCTTCCCTACATCCGGCATCAAAAGCACAAGGATTAAGGAGTTTCTCAGGCTTAATGGGACCACTTCTGCCTGGGCACATTCCCAGATGGAGACAGGGAGAACTGAATCCAACTGAACCATCACCATCTTTGCTCAACAGCCTTTCCATGACATTATTAAGTAACCTCCTTTTGTTAAATGGTCAATTAGTGTCTCATTCCATTCCATCCCTGAGCCTGAACCGCTGAGCCAGCCTAAGTCAGACCCTGCCCAGCAACACTCCTGATAGACCACTGGCTCCCAAAGCATCATCGTCATCACGGCCAGAGTTACATGGGGCTCTAAAGTTTGCAAAGCACTTTACAAATATTATCTTACTTGATCTGTGCAACAACCCTGGGTGGTAGGTGTTATTATTATCCTCATTTTACAGATGAGGAAATGGAGGCAGACAGAGGTTAAATGACTTGCCCAGGGTCACACAACTAGTAAGTGTCTAAGGCTGGATTTGAACTCAGGTCTTCCTGACTCCCGGCCCAATCCTATCCACTGCACCACCTAATTGCCTAAACATCAAGAAGTACACAGGGTAAAGGTTGCTCTCACACAGATGTGTAGCACCAAGGGACATTATTTCTATGCATTTTACATTTTTTATGATTTTTTAAAGCTTACCGCATTGTTAAACCTGACTCGTGATAAATATTTAGGATGCTATCTATTTCTTTTTCCTGGGAGAATGCTTGAGAGCACAGATTGTCCCTGTTGTTCTGTTTACATCTTTAGCTCTTGGCATGGTGCTTTGCACATAGTAAGCACTTAATAAATGCATTTTCACTCATTCATTGATTCATCTCCACTTTTATATGCAGTGATTCGACATTCCAATAGAAGGCAAGTTCCCAAAGGTCCAGGATCATTTCCATTTTTGCTTTTGTTCACCTACGCAGTACCTGACCCCTGCTCAAACACTCTCAGATGGATCTGTGACTTCTTGGTGTAAATATTTTTACAATGAAACAGATTGCAAACCACCCACATCTCCCCATCCTGTGTGACCCTCGTCCATCCCTGCTGCAAGTTCACCAACAGACTATTAGAAAAAAACAAAACTTTGCTGTTTCCCAGAGGTGATCCACCCTGCTCTCTTCCTACTGTTTATTTCTGGGCCCTCTTGCCCCTTTGTAACATCTGTCCAAGATGAGAGAGAGAGAGAGAGAGAGAGAGAGAGAGAGAGAGAGAGAGAGAGAAGAGAGAGAGAGAGAGAGATGGAGGATGGATGGATAGATAGAAGATAGATAGATAGATAGATAGATAGATAGATAGATATGGAGGATGGATGGATAGATAGAAGATAGATAGATAGAAGATAGATAGATAGATAGATAGATAGATAGATAGATAGATGGATAGATAGATAGATAGATAGATATGGAGGATGGATGGATAGATAGAAGATAGATAGATAGACAGATAGATAGATAGATAGATAGATAGATAGATAGATAGATAGATAGATAGATAGATAGATAGAGATGGAGGATAGATGGATAGATAGAAGATAGAGAGAGAGACAGATAGATAGATAGACAGATCTAGTTCTCTCCATACAGATATACTTAAATAGATCTGTCTACATCTAAATCTATGTACATATCTACATACATCTACCCATGCACACACATACATATCTGTGTGTGTGTGTGTGTGTGTGTGTGTGTGTACACACACACACATATTGATATATGCACTGGATAGGTTTTCCATCTAATTACATATCACAGTTTAGACAATAAGCATTCTTCATCACTCATTTTTTTTCTAGGAGTATAGTTATGGCAATCTCTTTGAAGGATCTTATAGGATCCTAATGTATGCAACAAATCAAGAAACACTTATTAAGCACCTACTATGTGGCAGGTATATTTGAGATACTGAGAATACCAAGACAACAACAGACACTTAAGTCTGGCGCTTCTAGAAGCTTACATTCAAATGGGGACTCAACATGCACATATACAGGGGATGTACTCAGTAAGCACTTAATAAATGCCTGTTGGATTGAAGCACTGGCTTTTGCCAAAGGATGTGGGTTCAAATCCTACCTTTGATGCTTACTGCCTGTGCGATCTTGAAACAATCATGGAAGCACTATGGGCCTCACTCACTCTTCTCCTTCGTAAAATGAGTGTCCCTCGAACTCTAGCTCAAGGATCTCACTAATTGAATTGATGGGCATAAGAATAGGCTTATGGTACGGTGTTAAAAAAAAAAAAGAAAATTTAATTATCAATTTTCCAGAATGAAGTAGGTCTAAACTTCACTCCATTACTATATGTCAAACACGAGGGGACACGTGTTTTAACTTGGTACAGTAGAAAACACACTAACTTTGGAGTCAAAGGACCTGGGTTCAAATCCAACCCTGACATTTAGTACCTGTGTGACATCAGGTAAGTCACTTCACGTCACCTAAAAGGAAAGCATTAGGCTGGACTGGCTCATAGGCCCGCTCTAGACTTCTTAAACCTCGAAGTGCTGACTGCGTGAAAATTAACACAGCTTTATGCTATAACATCCATTGTGTTTGTTTTGACGAGAAACAAACGTTATTCACTCAATTAAAATAACGTTCAAACTTTCAGAATTCCCAAAAGTTAAGAGGGATAAAGCACCGATTTTTCAGAGCAGCCATCTCCTGTTTGAATAGAGAAATGAGCTCCTAGCTTGAAAAGTGCCAAAGCCCACATACTTTTGCAAAGTGTTCTGGTAAGACTGTGCTTTCCCTTGGCTAATGCGGCCCCAGCAGCTCCGACTTGAATCATTTTTCCACATTTTAATCTCCCCATGCTTGGCAGCCCACTGATAACCTTGACAGGTTAAAAGCAACATCTCGTCGTATGGGTGAGGACGCTCGCAATTAACCTTAATTCGGGCCCAAAGCAGACGGCTCAGCTGCCATCACAGCAACATTTCTGAAGCTGTTAAGTGATGAACTCCAGAGAAGTTTGGATTGAAGGAAACAAATGTTGGTGCCACATTTCCTGCGCGACTTGTACAAGAAGAGTCCTAAGGTGGAGGACTCAGAAAGCCGTCTGAAAGACCCAAGATGAGTACTGTCTTTGGAGAAGAGGGCACAGTTTTATTCTTTATCCTACTGTTATCAATGAAGCAATCTAGAAGCCCTACTGAGCACCTACTATGTACAAAAGGTAGCTAAATGGTGCAGCGGATAGAACACGGAGCCTGGAGTCAGGAAGACTCGTCTTCCTGACTTCAAATCCAGCCTCAGATGCTTACTAGCTGGGTGACCCCGGGCAAGTTTAAGTCAACCCTGTTGGCCTCAGCTTCTGCATCTGTAAAATGAAAAGCAAATGGCAAACCCCTCCAGTATCCTTGCCAAGAAAACCCCAAACAGGGTCACAAACACGGGACTGAAACAACTGAACAACAAACAAAACATGCACAAGGCACTGTGCTAAGTTCTAGGAATACAAAGACAAAAATAAAAATGTTCCTGCCCTCAAGGATCTTACATTCTACCAGCAGGCACAGACACAATAGCTGCCAGGCAATTTGGGGTGGGCGGCAATGAGGGCAGGCTTCATGAAATATGTGATACTTGGAGCTGAGCTTGGAAGGAAGCTGAGGAGCCTCCAGGAATGGGAAACAACTGAGGCAGAGGCAGAGAGATGGGAAATGGGGCTCTGTATGTTTCTTAATAGAGACTAGATTGACTAGAACTTCAAGGGTATGAAGGAAAGTAATATGTATGCAATAAGGCTGACAGGGCAGGTTGGGGCCAGGTTGTAAAGAGCTTTAAAGACCAAACAGAAAAGTTTATCTTTATTCCTACAGGTAATAGGGAGCCACTGATGTTTATAGAGGAGGATACCACCAAGATCAGACCTGCACTTTAAGAAAATTACTTTGCAAACTTATGAATTATGCTCCAAAGAATACTATGCATGCTTTCTTAAAATGCAAATAAGAAAGTTCACAATAGACCACACTTAAATGTTTCTTCAACTTAAGACTGATTCTCCCCAAATGGGGGTTTCACTTGCAGATTCAATATATAATAGGCAATCAAAATTATACTGACGGTGATGGCTTGATCCACCATGCGACCTCATTCTGTCCATTGAAATTTATACATCAATGAGTACTTCCTGGAATCATGAATGGGTTCCAATTGTCAAAAGAAGGTACTGGCCGACTAAATAAGGACACCCAGGACACAGACGCCAGGCCTGATGTCAGTCACTGATGCTGAAACTGTGCCTGCCCTCAAGGAGCTTTCATTCTGCTCCAAAGAACATAATGTGTCCAGAGTTGATGGTCTGTTATCTCTCCCATTAGAGGTGAGTTCCTTGAGGGCAGGGTCTGCCTCTGGCCTTTCTTTATATCTCTAGCACTTAGCACAGTGCCTGGCACAAAGAAGGTTTTAAGAAATGCTCATGGATAAGTAGAAAATAATACAACAATAGCATCTTTTTGACACTTTAAGGTTTGCAAAGCACTTCACAAATATCACCTCATTTTATCCTCACAGCAACTGTGGGAGGCAGGAGCCCTCATGTAAATTCCAAGCACGAATAAAATTATTTGAAGAGGGGCAGAGGGTTAATAACTGGGGAGTCAGGAAAGGCCTCCCCAGGAGGTAGCCCCTGAGAGGCATTTTGAAAGAATGTGAGGCGGTGGAGGTGAGAAGGCAGCCCGTTGTAGGCATGAGGAATCGTTTTTGTAGTGGGTCAGAGACAGGAGAAGGAATGGCCCTGAAGGGAATGATTAAATAAGTGCTTAGGTTACATTTTCATTTTAGAATTTTTCCAGGAAAACATCTGGAAAGTAAAAGTAGAAGCACATAATTCAATTTTTACTGACAAACAAAAGATCCCTATTGGAAACAACCTTAAGGGTATAGGCACTTTTTGGGGAATTCAATTAGAGGCCCAAGAAAGGGCCTTTTCATCAATAGCAAGGCTGCATAGAAAATGTAAGGTACTAAAAATCAAACCCATAAAAGTCCTTTAGAAGGATTTTTTTTTGAGGATAGAATATTTTATCCTAAAATTTGAATTTGCCTTTTCTCTTTCTTCCTTCCTTCCTTCCTTCCTTCCTTCCTTCCTTCCTTCCTTCCTTCCTTCCTTCCTTCCTTCCTTCCTTCCTTCCTTCCTTTCTTCTTTCTTTCTTTCTTTCTTTCTTTCTTTCTTTCTTTCTTTCTTTCTTTCTTTCTTTCTTTCTTTCTTTCTTTCTTTCTTTCTTTCCTTCTTCTTCCTCTGCTCCAGGCAGTGAAGTTACATTTCTCCCCCACAAAACAATGATTTTGCTTTGGGCTTGATTCTAATTTCAGCCCAACTTCAGCAATCATCAGCATATCCAGAGTGGAATGCTACATTCTTAAGAGTTGACAGTCCTACCCCTCAGTTTCTTGCTACTGGAAGAAGCTTCAATCTGTACCTACTTCCTATCTACTAATTAACAACATTATATTTATCACCATATGCTCTGCATCTACATTAGAAGAAGGAAGAAAAAAGCATCATGTGTTAATGGAAAGTTATAAGCAACTTGGTGTCTCGTTGGAGAAGAGAGGTAGGGGCAGAGGTCCTCAGTTCCACTGGCTCCATCTCAGGGGTAGGGAACTTGTGGCCTTCTAGGTCCTTAAGTGAGGCCTGTTGACTGCATCCAAATTTTGCCAGCAAATCGTGGCCTTAAGGCTGCAGGTTCCCCACCCTGAAGCTTGATTCACTCTTGTTCTCAAGTTCATTTGCAAGACAATCAGGAGCATCCTGGGTGCTGAAAGGAATCTCATCACCACATTTCCACCCAGCAATTTTACCAAACACAGTTTGCTAAGTGGAGTCCCTGGGATGGTTAGAAGGATCCCAGGAGTCTGGACAGAACAGAAGTTTAGAAGAATTTATGGACCATAACTCAGATAAGAGTTTAAATTAAGTCTGAGCAGCATAAGGAGGGCAAGGAGTTACAACTGAGAATCTGAATCTGAGTCTGAGTTAGCCACTGAGCTATATATAGCCGTAGTAGCCCCTGGGGCATAGAAGAAAAAACTGAATCTTCCCCTTACAAGTACAGAGACGGCACAGAGGATGAAAGCCAGGAGAGAGCAGCAGCAGACACTGGGCAGAGAAGTCAGCACACTGGAGGTATAAGTTGCTCTGACCACATTTGTGTCCCTTCCACACACCATGACCACTCTTGGTATGGGAGAGTCTAACTATGTGTGTTCAAGGAGAAATCTTTCTTCTCCCTTAGACCTGATGACTGATTGATGCCTTTCATTTTGAACTAATGTGTCCCCTGGTTACCTAGTAAAAGAAGCACATTGGTGGGGGCTCACAAGCTATTGCTTTTAAGTGGATGCTCACCCTAACAGCTTGCAGAGGAACCATGACTGAAGATAGTCCTAGGGCTAGAGTATTCTCTTCACTCATTCAAAACAAAGACTGCGTAATACTGCTAGTGTGGTACTATTCCAGGGTGTTTGGTTTAGTTTCTTGGCCCAGAATGTGATATTATTGGTGTGGGGAGCTTGCAGTGTGAAAATTCTTTCCTCTACTGCAGATCAGAAACTGATTTTGTGACTAATTTGCCTGGGGGTCCTGAGATAGAAGCAATTTGCCCAAGGCCACACAGCTGTCACACAGTATCAGAAGCAGTACTTAGATCAAGGCTTTCCAGATTCCAGGACCAGCCCTCACAAAAGGCTAGTCCTTGAACTGGCCACAATCCCTGATGTTTTACAAAGTCCAGCAGTTTAATAGATGAGCATCCTGTTTAAGTCTGGGACAGATGACTTCCAGGTGGGCCCAGAAAGTGCTTGCTTTTCATTTGGGTAACAACTGTAATGCTTCCATACCCTTCTGGATTCTATTCAATTTAATAAGACTATTAAGTGACGCCTGTATGCCTGGCATTGTGCTAGATATTGGGATTCTAAGACAAAAAAAATTGAAATAGTTCTTGCCCTCAAGAAGCTTACACTCTGTTGGGGGAATATAGCATTTCATTCCATTCAACAAGTATTTATTAAGCATCCATTATGCCCATGCTAGCCATCAGAGGGAAAAAGACAAAAATACAAACAGCCTAGCCCTGAAGAAGTTTACATTCTACTGGGGAAGTGGGGAAGGGGAGAGTAACATAGACATGGATAAGTTAAAGTAAAAAATAGACTTCCGATAATAAAAAATGCTGCTGAGCCCATCGGAACTGCCCCCTCTTTCTCTCCAGCAAGGGGCTCCTTTTAGTTCTGAAGCCAGGCACGTGGACTAGTTTAAAACCCGAGTTAGCCTGACCTCCAAAAAGGGACATGAGGCCATTTTGTCTCATTGTCTTTTGATGTCTCAATGTCAGAGCCCTAAACCTGAGATCTGAGCTCATATCTAGGGTCAAGGAGTATAAAGGTGTTCAATATGTAGTTTAGGACGTGACCCTGCAGGGCAAGGAAGGAGGGGCAGAAACATGGGCAGGAGGTGGGGGGAACTGGCCCAGGCGTGGGGGTGACCCCACTTCCTCAGCAGAGCCCCTCTTCCCCTCATTCTCCGCAGAGAACTACTGGACCCAGCTAGGTGACCATCCTGGTCCTGGGCACGATCGTGGAAGTAAAAGACTCGGAAGACAAGTTTATTATTCCCGGGAGAGGCAGATTCACTTTCACTTCTCACACTCCTGGGGAGCACCAGATCTGCCTCCACTCCAATTCCACCAGGTTTCCCTCTTTGCTGGAGGCATGCTAAGGGTTCACCTGGACGTTCGGGACATGCTAACAACTCTGCAGAGATCGCTGCCAAAGCCAAGCTGCAGCTTCAAGTTGGGCAGCTAGCAGACCAAGTAAAACAGATCCAGAAGGAGCAGAATTACCAGAGGTGCCACATCAGTGAAAGCACGAATCAGTGAGTTCTGTGGTGATCCATCATCCAGACTCATGCTTGTGGCCATTGGTGTCTGGCAGATGAGACACCTCAAGAGTGTCTTTGTAGCCAACAAGCTGGTGTGAAGGGCCCAAGACACAGGGACGAGTGAGTTTCTTTACTTTTTCTTTTTCTTTTTTTTTTTGCTTTTTTGGTGAGGCAATCAGGGTTAAGTGACTTGTCCAGGCTCACACAGCTAGTGTCATGTGTCTGATACGAATTTGAACTCACATCCTCCTGACTCCAAAGCTGGAGCTCTATCCACTGCACCACCTAGCTGCCCACCGACAAGTGATTTTCTTTCCAGGACTCGTGGAACTGTCTTTGGCTTACCCTGCCCCAACATCCAGCCCCTCTGTTGGCTCTGATGGGAAGTGGAAAGCCAGGGACATTTTCCTGCCTCCCAGAGCAGGCTCCCTTGCTCCCATACAAAGTGGAGATTGGTTTCTTTCTGTCAATGCAAGGAAGAGGACGGATTTCCAACCAAAGGGAAACCCACTCTCCTCCCCTGGCTAACTTTGCCTCTGGCTTTCAGTGACTCTTTGGAGACAGAGTCAGAAGGCAGCTGGTATCCCCCCCCCCCCATAGAGGATGCTTGCAAGTACCTTTCTTGTCTAGCTCCCCACTTGGGTTCAGTGCAACCCCCATCACATACAAATTTAAAGTCCCCTCCCCTCTGACATTACTCCCTGTTTACACTGTGTGTCTCTTGCGTGTATGTATTTCTTTACATGTTGACTCTCCCATGTTGAACTCCTTGAAGGTGGGAACCATGTGTGTGCCCTTCGTACTTAGCAGCTCCTGGAGCATAGTAAGGTCTAAATAAATGCTTGTTGACTAACATAAGGAAATGTGAAGTCCATACAAAGTCATTTTGGTGGAGGAAAATCACTGACGACACTGGGAGATCAGAAAAGGTCTCATGAGTTCGATGGAGCACTGATGTAGAGCGAGGGAGGTCCTTAGAGGCCACTCTCTCCAATTTCCTCATTTGTACAAAGCAACAGAAATACCGGTACCTCCCGATTGTGCCCAGCGTCCTGGTCAACCCCAGCACATTCTGAGCATGTGTTTCTGACCCTCTTCTTATGGGACAGTGCCCAACTTCCGCATTCTGTCACCTGCCCTTGCTCCCACCTTCTGCACATATCTGCCCGAGGCCCCTCTGCACCCGCATGGATCTCTAGTCAACTCCTCTCTTTGGTCTTATTGGCCTTCTATGCTTTAAGCTCCATGAGGGCAGGAACCCTGTCTGAGCTACACTTTTTATCTCCCGCAGTACCCAGGATGATGCTGTGTGTATAGTCGAGCATCTATTAAGCATCTACTTTGTGCCTGGTACTGCGAAGAGTTCCTGCCTTCAAGAAGCTTATGTTCTATCCCCATATCATCTATCAACAGAGGCAACATGTAAACATGTAAATATATACGACACATATAAAGCAGACCCAAGACAACTTTGGATGGGAAGGCATGAGCAGGAGCCAGCACTGAAGGGCCAGCAATGACCCTGGGGAGAAAGAGGAGTTCGAATTGAGTCTTAAAGGAAGTCATGGACTCCAAGAGGTCAAGGCGAGGAGGGGAGTGCACGTCAGGAATGGGGTTCAGCCAGCGCTAAGGTCGTGAGAGGGAGTTGGGATACCACGGATGAAGAACAGTACAAGCATTTATTAAACACTTCCTGTGTGTAAAAGGGCACCTCTAGACCAAAGGGGGGAAATGGAGATGGCATTTTGGGTTTGGTTATAAGTACGCACGGGCAGGACATCTTAATTTAGTCATATAATTAGAATGCTCTTACAAGCCTGCTGGGAACTATTAGTTAGACACACAATAGTAGCGGTGAGCATGCATTAGCTAATTCTGCGCATCCAATGAATTTTTAACCTCATGAATGCGAGCATTTCCTTCCAGGGGACCCACGGTGGGCACCCGTCATTGTCCATGCCCTTCCATGATCTGTCCCCGGGGGTTTCACCCAGACCATTGGGAGTCCTCCCGCAGCTCTCTTGCCTTGGCCTGGTTACCGCTGGTGCATGTGGGCTTTTCCATCCCTGGCCCCTTTCTCCTTCTCTTGCAAAATTCCTTATCTGCAACATGCTGAGCCATTTCACACCCACCAGACACCTCCTTATTGCCCTCGGATTGAACCTCAGTTTCAATTTTTCAGGGACAGTGGGATTCCATGACTTATCACCATATAACATCTAAAAAAAACCCCTCTTACATGTTATTATAAGGAAAAAAAGAAACTGGGAGAACAGCCACCCATACATGTACTTACCCAACTATCCACACCGATTAGTTAGGAAGACTTCCTTAAGACACTTACCAGCTGTGTGACCCTGGGCAAGTCACCTCATCTGAAAAATGGGGATAATAATAACACCCACCTCCCAGGGTTGTTGTGAGGATCAAATGAGATCATATATGGAAGGCGTCTTGCAAACCTCAATGCCTCGTAAAAATGCTAACATTATTATACAAAATGTTAAGGGAATACTTTTCACATGCTTCGAAGGCAATCCTTGATGAAGGCAGAGGACACGAAAACATTATTTCACAGTAAATTGCATCCTTACCATCACAAAAGTGAAAGGCTAGTTAAAGACCCCAAAAGCTCTCGGTGCTCATAGGCTCTAAGAAAGCGTTTGAGTGGAGAGAGGTGCTGCCTGGGAAACCCTCCTCCAACAAGACATTGCCACGTCCATCTCCAGGATCTGGCATCGCTCCTGAACCCAGTGGGCCCCGATGGCTTGGGAGGGAATGAAGGCAGAGGCGACCCTCTGTCTGGATGGGCTGGACCCATTCTCCTTGGACCCCAGGGTGCTGGAAGAGTGGAGCTGTCCAAATCTGTGATGGGCTGCCTTCAGTGGGAACTCTGCAGAGTGAGTGAGAGGTGGGAAGAACTCTACAAAGTCAAAGGAGTTCAAGCCCTCGTTTTACAGATAAGGGAAGAGAGCATCAGGTGGGTAAAGGTCACTCACCCAAGTGGCAGAACAGATTTGGGAGGTAGAGTCAGCAGTACCTGGGTTCAAGCCCTGCCTCCTCCTAGCTGTGCGACTCTGGACCTCTTTAGTGCCCCCAGGCCATTCTCTACCACCTAAGTCACCTTACACAGGATGTGCAAACCTGCAATGTTCGGGGAGTTTCCTCAATGCGAACGGGAATTCCCACTGATGAAAACAGAGGTCCAGACAAAAAACACAATATAACTCCCCTCCTTGCTTTTTTTTTTGGTGAGGCAATCAAAGTTAAGTGACTTGCCCAGGGTCACACAGCTAGTAAATGTCAAGTTGCCTAAGGCCAGATTTGAACTCAGGTCCTCCTGACTCCAAGGTTGGAGCTTACCCACTGTGCCACCTAGCTGCCCTAATGTAATTCTTATTCCTATTATTAATTTTAGAGGCACCTAGGTGGTACAGTGGATAAAAGGGCTAGAGTCAGGAGATGTGACCTGAGTTCAAATCTTACCTCAGTTAATAGCTGTATGACTCTGGGCAAATCACTAGGCCTACCTGGGCCTCAGTTTCCTGAAAAATCTGTAAAATGAGATAAAAATTGCACCAGAGGGTGGTTGTGAGGACCAAATGAGGTAAGTAGAGCACGTTAGAAATCTTAGCGCTAGCTACATACACGCTAGCTACAATGATGAGAATAATAAAAATAATAATAATAGCCACCAGCCCTTGTCTACTGTCCAGGTACCCAGACTCCTAGATCTCTTGGCCCTGAAATGCACACATGCCCTTCTTTTCCTTAGGTCATTGAAGATAACAATGACTTTTAAAGGACTTTAGTGTGCTAAGGTAAACCAGCTAGCTGTGGTCAGAACCTGTGAGGGTCAGAGGACCGATGCTCCTTATCCTCACCTCTTTGATCGGTGGGCGGCAGCCAGGGCCAGCCCCTTCCTGAAGCCACCACCACGCTCCTTCCAGAGGCGACCCTGGCCACCCCTCCAGGGCCTAGGAGAGGAACAGAATTCCTGGACCTGTTCAGGACCGAGGACGGGGAGGCTCCAGGGGCTGCCACGGCCGTGGGGGCACTCATTATCTGTTCCATGCCCCTCTCTTGCCCACCTCCAGACATCCTGCACAGGCAGGGCTGAATCGGTAGCTGGCGCCACCAGAAGCACAGAGGGCGAGGTTTCAGCCTTCACAAGCACAAATCCATGACAGACAGAGCCAGGCTGCCTCAGCCCTCCCAGGCGAGCCAAAGTACTTGAATATCCCTCCTCAGGTAGGTCCGAATGCTGCAGAAAAGGGGCTACACCCCAAACCACAGAAGTGAAATTTGGTCAAATAAGACATGAAGCAATTAGACTTAAGAGTCAGGGAGAATCCCAACTCAGAAACTTACTAGCTGAGTCATCCTGGGCAAGTCACTTAACTTTGTTCAGCCTCAGTTTCCCCATCTATTTTTAGAAAAACCTCCCTCTAGACACACCAGTTGCTTTTATTAAGAGTTGGAGGGGAACTTAGTGGTCACTTCACCCAAGCTCCTCATTATAAAGAAAACTGAGGCCCAGAGAAATGAAGTCACTTGTCCAAGGACAGAGAGAGAGTGAGGAGCAAAATAACCATCATTCGAACCCAGACCCCAGAATCAGAAGACGGCTCCATTCAGACTTCTAAGGATTTTCTTTCAAAAAGAAAGCCCAGAAATGGTGTGAATGAATTATACTCAGCAAAGAAGTTATTCTATTACTTTATTTTGAAGAAGGAAAAATGACAAGCCACAACTTGCCTATGGAAAAGGTATTTGGGGTGGGACAGGAAGGCGGGCAGGTGGGTGAGAAAGCCCTCCAAGGGAGACAAGAGGCCTCAGAGAAAGTCTCGAGTGAACCAAATCTCAGAATAAAACATCTAAAAAAATCTCCAGTAAAAATCACATGGAAGCAAATGAAGTGAGCTGTGCGGACAGGGACGATGAGAAAGCCTGGGATGCATGTTCTGGAGCGCTCTTAAAATCAACGAGGCACAAAACCTACAAGAAAAAACAGAATCAAGTTAAAACGGCTTTTTGAAGTCCACAAAGTTACTGCAGACACCTCCTTGAGCACTGATGGGCTCTGCTGCCCCCAGCCCCACCCTCCTCCTCCTCTTTCCCTGTCCTCCTCCTCCTCCCCCCCTCCTTTTCCTCTTCCCCCTCCCACTTCCCTTCCTCCCCCCCTTCCTCCTCCTCCTCCTCCCTTTCCCCCTCATCATCCTGTGGCCATTCCTCAATTCTATTCTTGCCAGTTTGATGGGAACGAGCCACCTCAAAGTTCTCACTTCTCTGACAATCAGTGAGGCTGGGCATTTTTCAAGTGATGATAAACAATCTGAGATTCCTTTTCTGAAAACTGTTTACTGTATCTTTAGACCACCTGACCATGGTGGACTGGGAATTGCCACTGGGACTTCTAAATATTTCCTTATATAGTTTAGATGTCAAGTTTCAAATGTCATAGGTGCCACAAACATTTTCTGTTTTTTTCCTTTTAATTATGTTAATTATGCAGAATGTTTTTAAATTTTTCACAAAGTCGAGGACATGTATCTTGCCCTTAATAAATCTTTCCATTTCTTGAATTTTAAAAATATCTTCCTTCCATAATTTACACACAGAACATTTCATTTTCTTCTACCTTTTTCCATCTACCATGCCAAGCTGCTTGTCATTACATTAAATACATAAATTAATATTCATTATCATTTATTGAAAATTTTACAAAATTGACAAATTTCCCACAGTGAACTTTTGGGATCTTTACCTAACCTTTCACTTTTGTGATGGTAAGGATACAATTTACTGTGAAATGTTTCCACGTCCTCTGCCTTCGTCAAGGATTGCCCACGAAGCGTGTAAAAAGTGTACCACAAATTTCAGGACTGCCATTTTTTGATGGGTTAATCCAACCCATCCATGGACACTGAATGTCAGTCATTAATCCCCTGCTGTGTGCCAGGCCCCATGCTGAGCTCTGGGAACACAAAGACAGACCCTGCTCTTCAAGAGCTGCGGCTGCTGACCCTCTCCTGTCACGGCAGGGACGGTGAAGGTAGAGTAAAACAAGGTACCAGCTACCAAGCTCTGCACGCGGCCCTCACCATCGAGCCGTCTCCTCAGTGTCTAGGGGTACTTCTGCGTTTTTCTGAACGTCTCATTGGTGATGCTCAATCTTGTGAGTCTTGTCCCATAATAATCGATAATGTAGCTGGTGCCGTCAGAAGGACCGACAATCTGAAAAAGGAAGGGAGGCGAAGTACAAAGGTCATTTCTGCAGTATTTTGAAGGCTTTTGTCCTTAGTTATCTATTCCACCACATTCTGTCTATTCCAAAACCACCACTGGGGAAAACATTTCCTATGAAGGTCAGAAGCTTTTCAACTGGCGTTTGATTAGAATTAACACCTTCCTAGGTGCGATCGTGAAGCCAAGTATGTTAAGGAGAAGCTGACAAACATGCTCCCTCCTTCCGATTGTGTCTCATTTTGAGTCAACGTGGAAAACAGCTGTGGGTATAAGAAAGGAAATCTGTAGAGGGAAGACCAAACAGGCTCAGGGCCGCAGTGCGGAATCAAGCGGCAAAGTCCAGGCAGAAGAAGTGAACCCTATCCCTTCGGCCCTGAAGACAGACGTTGCCAGGGCCCCCTCTGAACACTCTGGAGGCCAGATCCTCCCCCAAGACTCAGAGAGGATGCTTGGGCCACCTGCAATACAGACTAGGGAGTTTGGCTCGTGGCTTCCATCACGACTCCCAATTTACCCACTTGGGCCTCTTGAAATGCCAGACTGAATTCTGGAGCCTAACAAATATCCACACTCTACCTTCTGTGCCACCCTCAGGCCCCCAGGCCCTGGAATAACCCCGCCAACACCGAGCTCCATTCGTCTTCCTCCTCAAGGAACACAACCGTTATTTTCTTTGGAAAGGCAAAGTCTGGGGTACAGATTGGCGTCTCTCAAGGACAACAAAGCATTTGGTTCCAGCCACGGAATGGACACTGCCTTTGCTTTAGAAATTCCATTACCTTTGCTCCTGTGACCAAAACTCCAAGTATAATCTAAAGATTCGAATTTAGGCCTAAGAGACACCACAGACCAAAGGGGCAGGTGACTTCCTGCAATGAAGAGAGTGCTGGGGTGGAGGGCAGGAGAATGCAGGGTGCCAATTCTGCTTAGGGCCACAGGCAAGCGACAGGATCCTGAATTTACAGAGGGAAGAGACTCGAGCATTCTTCTAGTCCAACCCATTTCACAAATGGGAAAATGGAGGCCCACTAAGGTTAAATGACTTGCCCAAGGTAACACAGGGAGCAAGCAGCAGAGCCAGGAGCTAAACCCGGGTTTTCTGGCTCCTGAGTGACTTAACCCCAGCTGGGCCTCAATCTCCTCCATGTAGTGAGATAATAACGCCTGGATTGGTTGTAAGAGTTGAATGAGATCTACCAACTCCCCTGATTCTCACGGCAATGGTAAATGCCCATGGGGAATGACTAGGCGGGCCAACGAAGGTAAATGTTAGCATACCTTCCCTTCACATGTCCCTGGGCAAAGACTCCATGGCTGACCCCCTTCTGAGCCAGGTGAGAGGGCAAAGCTCACTGACCCCGGAAGAACGGGATCTCTGGCCTCGGACCCACGAGCAATCAGTTCTATTCTAACAGAGCACAGTGCTCGTCCTGGAAGTCGCTTCATTTCATGTTGCCATCCCAGTGGAAACAGGGCATCCTTGGAGAAAGCAAGTTATTAGAGCGCTCTCTTCCAGCCACCGTCAGGCACTGTTTACGAGGCTCTTCCCATGCTTTTGTAACCAGGCTTCAGAACTGACTGGCATCTCGAGACCTGGAGCTCAGAGGACCAGTCCTCGTCTCTGTCCAGAGACCCACCTGGGCCTCCCTTGAGCCCGAATCATGCCACGGCATTTTACCTAGACACTCTCAGTCACATACCTGGAGGACCTCAAAAGTGGAGCCTGAAGAATGAGCAGCACAGGGGCAGAGAGGGGGTGGCCAGCCCTCACCGGCCTCTGCGTGAGACACTTGGGCTGTTGTCACTGAGTCATTTCAGTCATGTCTGACTCTTTGTGACCCCATTTGGGGTTTTCCTGCAAAGACACTGGAGTGGTTTGCCATTGTCTTCTCCAGTTCATTTTACAGCTGAGGAAACTTAAGCAAACAGAATTAAATAATTTGCTCAGGGTCACACAGCTAGGAAGCATCTGAGGCCACATTTGAACTCAGGTCCTCCTCACTGCAGGGCGGGCGCTCTATCCACTGAGTCACCTAGCTGAACTCTTCACTGACTTGAGTTTCAGGAACAGGCCTCCGCCCCCAGGTTCCCTCACCTTCCCATCAGCAGACTCTGTAACACGCACACTTGGCTTGTTTCTTGACCCCAATGTTTCTGGTAACCTGAATTTTTGCCTTACCAATAAAGAGGCCAAGGCTTAGCTAGACACAAACATAGATTTAAATTAGGTCAGAGAGCCAAAACTCTGGCTAAATGTTAGGAATTGTCCTAATTGGGCTCTGAGCTAAAGCTCATAGTCCTAAATGTTTTGTTTTGTATCAACTCCATAGAACAGCAGAGAAGGGGACCTCAAGGACCCCAGTACTGCCACTAGTCTAAAACAAAACAAACAAACAAACAAAAAGCCAGTTAACTGCTGTAACAGGGTGTGGCTGATTAAATCAGCAGAGGCAAAGGCAGTGGGAGAACAACGAAGGGTGCTACCCATCTGATTCACTATTCCTCCAGGGAGGCGCCACATCACTTCCTAGGCTCTTCCAGCAAGGGAGTGACCAGCTGAGACATCCGTCTGGTGCCAGGTCACACTTTTCTGGGGAGTGCCACCAATATCCCAAGTCTCGGGCCCCATCGTCCGACTAGCCTGAAACCCAAGCCAGACCCACAGCTCAGGCCGAGTTACTGCCGTTGCCTGCTCCGTGATCTCTCGGCCACCCGGTCACCAAGGGGTCTCGCCCAGGTGTAGAGCACAGGCAGACCCAACCTCTCCTTGAGGATAAAGCTTGACTTCTTCGGTTTGCCCACTTCAGCCTCACTGCACGTTGTGCCCCCAACTCTGGATCTCTCAACTCCTCCAATACAACACTCCAAGCCTCATCTCGGTGCCATCTCGGGCAGTCAGTAAAGACTTGTTGGTGTCAGGAGAGAGGGGTCTGAATCCCAGGTCTTCACCTTACAATGTGAAAAGGTACAGCCTGCACAGGTGAGGCAGAGGACCAGTCCTGCAAGCTCTCTCAGGACCTCAGTTTACCCATCTGTGAAATGAGGGGACTAGAGAATCTCTTCAATCCCTTCCAGCTCTAAATCTGTGACTCTACGGACATTAGGCTCAGGGCCAAAATGAGCGGCAGAGAGGACATCTGACAGAAGTCTGTGCAATGGATGGAGGGGACACAGGCTGGCGATAACAAGGCGCTTCTGCAGCAGCGTCGACTCAGAGATGGCCAGGGCTCGCCAGACACAGGAGTGAAGCAAGCAAGGCTTCTCAGACCATCAGAACTATCTCAGGGAAGCAGAGGGACACAGAGGGGCTCCTATGGACTACCCACAGAGCCCATGTTCGCACTCGGGCCCCAGGTGCCGAGGTAATTTAATATCTTGTACCATTTCACATCCCCCGATGCCATCCCTATACTATTCCACGGATACTCCTTTAACACCGAGCATCTGAATATCCTGGCTAGGTTTGGTAATGAATAGTAGATACAGTTTCTGGAACTGCTTGAGCTTCAAGTTAAGTCTAGTTCATTTAGCAACAGATGCACACAAGTGTTCTGCCATTATTTAACATCAGAATACAAGTCTCTAGACTTATTTTTTTCCCTAGGATGGTTTTTCTGAGTTTTCATTACAAACTACGAAGTGTAAAAGAAAAATCATAACGTGTGTTTTGGGAGGTCGTGAGGCCATGCACGATGTGTTTCTGGGATCACAGCCCAACAGAAAAACACTGCTAACCACTGGGGAGGAATATTTAATAGTTTAAAAAAATGGGCAACGAGAGCAGGAGGAAAAGGGGAGCAGAAGAACTCCACACACAAAAAAGCAGGCTGGAAACATCTGTAATCAACTGGAACAAATCTATTCCTGCCATAAATATTAACGTACCCTGATAATGCTCGTAGTTAAAAGTTACTCATACTGTTTGAAAATGACGCATCATCAACACGCCTCACTTCAGACGCGGCCACACGTTAAAACTTATCGTGGGCATGTAGAATGCTGCTTGGCACACTCGGAGAAGGGACTCCTTCTTCCCCAGGTGACAGCGCTTCAGGGCTGGTCTTCCATTCTTATAACTACTGCAGGGTCCATGGGCGATTCTATCCCCAAACAACTTCCCTGGAGGTCTGGAGGAGGGGAATCTAGGCATTCAGCCACCTCAAGGCAGAGGCTGAATCAGCTGATGATTTCTTGAGGTCCTTTCCAAGTTTGTGATTTTATGTAAATCAGAGCTGTAAGGAAATGCTACAACCAAAGACCGAAAGATAAAACTCCTTCTAACGCTGTCAGACAGATGGTGGGACCGTGGAGCTATGGAGTTTTGGAAGTCTTAACTCTAAGAATCCCAATGATACATTAAATTTCTTTGAATGTCATTTAACATGAGACACCACTTTCCTAACATATGTAAAATGTTACCTTAGCCTCTTCATGCCTACTTGCCTGTCCCACAGTCAGAGGAGGAAGGGCATATGCTGGTGGGTGAATATAGTAGAATTTCAAATTCAAAACTAAATATTTTCTTTGTTTAATGCTGCTGGTCTTATTCTTTCCCCAGATGCTGCCTCCTCCTCACAATATGGCAGCCTGCATATTTTCCTCCTAGCTCTATGCTTTTATCTACAGACTAAAGACTGACTGCAAGAAACAGCAGGCAGGCAAGGCCTGGAGACGCTGTATTTCGGGGCAGGAGCACAGAATGAGGGTCGTAACCTGCAAATTTGCTGTGAGTTCGAGGACAGGCTTGTTCCAAGGTCAGGCACTTAACAAACGTCTGATGAACAAAGGAAGAAATGTATTTTGCAAGTTCAAATGCTAACTATGGGCACTTATCGTTTAAACTCCATGAACCCTACATCTGGGACACAATACTTTGCAAAGTAAATAGCCGGTGGTATCTGTGAGTGCTCAGAAACATAAACACGGCAGTCATCTGGTAGGCCCATTTTACGAAGCAGATTTGGAAAACATAAATAACTGTCAACCTCTTAGTGTGATATGTGATAGAAATCTGAAATGTATTATTAGTTCAGACAATGTGCAAAAGACTTTTTAATACTTATGCTGAACGCCATCTTTTTTACCCCCCTAATTCTACTACATTTTAGTCTGTGAATGGGTATATCCAGAGGCGCACGATTTAATAAATTACTTCAAGGCTCAGAGACAGGCCATCTACAACGAAACGATGTGTCATAAAAGCTTATGGAAACATCTATCACTGGAACAAAGGTGTCCGGTCTACCCAAAAGACAACACCAAGAAGGGGCAGTTAGGTGGCACAGTGGATAAAGCTCTGGCCTTGGAATCAGGAGGATCCGAGTTCAAATCTGACCTCAGACACTTGACACTTAACTGGCTGTGTGACCCTGGGCAAGTCATTTAGCCCCGATTGCCTCCAAAAACAGAAAAAGAAAAAAAAAGCACCAGGAAACAAAACCAAATGAGACCAGTTCACATTCTACACGGATTCATAGTGCATGGACCTACGTGGCTAAGCCAAAAAGAAATAAGAAATGAAGTCTAAGTACCAGAGCCTTTAAAAGAGGAGGGTGAAGGAAGGCTGTTCCTCCTTTCCAGTCTTAGAGAGTGCATGAAGGAGAGGAGCCTTGTCAGAGACAATGTGGAAAATCAATTATCACAAGACTGAAGTCCTTGGATTTATATACGTTTTCTCTTCTTGGGTGAACACACACACCCACACACCCTTACAACTCAAGCGCGTATACCTGGAAGTCAGCAGCTTACCTGCATTGAAATGAGAATGAAGTCAATCAGACTGCCGATTCCACAAAATCCCACCGTGCAAAACTTTAGCAAACCTAAAAATGAAACAAAACAAAACAAGCGATTAGCCAGCACTCTCCGAGGCGTTCCACAACACGAACAGCAATTCTGGATTCTGCAGGGGATGTGGCAAGATACTCCACGAGGATCCTTTTATTCCAAGAATTTGAAACTGGCAGAAGAATTCATTTCTTTAACAAAAGTTCATGTCATCAACATGAAATATACTTAAAGAAAGAGTAAAAGTCTAGGGTTTCTTAACTGAATTAGCAGACCAGCATCAGGAAATGAAGAGAAAATGTAATAAAATTTGCAAAAGTTCTTCTGTGCTAAAAGTCTAAAGAAATAAATCTTTAAATCTCAGTGTATTAGAGTTACAGGATATTTGTAAAACTGAAAACATTTCTCTATGACATCTCTATTTGATCTAGAATCAATATGATCTGTTCCCTAGTTTTGATGTACATAAATTCATCAGAAAGACTTCAAACAAAAAAATGTGGAACACCTACAAAAATGTAGCCAACTGGAGAATAAATATGGATATCACTCTGAAATACCAAAACTATAATAGGACAATTGCAGTCATGGCACACAGCGGCCAACTAATAAATGCTTACTGATTCAATTAATAAACCTTTATCAAGCACCTACTGTGTGCCAGGCACTGTACTAAGTTCTGGTTAACAGACTGGTTGCTTGAACCTTAGAGTTAGAAGGGGCTTAAGAAGTCATCTAGTCCAGGGGGCAGCTAGATGGCTCAGAGAATAGAGGTACCGGCCCTGAAGTCAGGAGGACCTGAGTTCAAATCCAGCCTCCGACCAAACATTTGACACTTACTAGCTGTGTGACCCTGGGAAAGTCATTTAACTCCAACTGCCTAAAAAAAAAAAAAAGAATTCATGTAGTCCAACCTGGATCTGAACAAAAAAGAGCAATGTCTTTAGGAGTCAGAGAACATAAGTTCAAATCCTGCCTCAGTCATTTAATACTTACATGAACACTCTGGGCCTCAGTTTTCTCATCTGTAAAATGGAAGGGTTAGACCTGATGGCCTCTATGGTCCCTTCCGGCTATAAATCTATGACTCTATGAAGGCTTCCGGGGGGGAAAACCCATATCATCCCAGGCTATTTCTTTCTTTTTTTTTTTTTTGGTGAGGCAAGGGGGGGTAAGTGACTTGCCCAGAGTCACACAACTAGTAAGTGTTAAGTGTCTAAGGCTGGATTTGAACTCAGGTCCTCCTGACTCCTGGGCCTGTGCTCTATCCACTGCACCACCTAGCTGCTCCCATTTTTTGTTTTTCAATCAACAAGAATATGCCTTCTTCCTGCATCCCCTCACCCCAAAATGAGAAAGGAAAAAAAAAAAGCCTCTGTTACAAACACATACAAGCAAAACAAATTGCCATACTGGTTACATTAAAAAAAAAAAGTCTCCGTGTGCACTCAGAACCCACGGCCTCTTTACCTGGAGGCAGGTGGCATGTCTCATCACGAGCTGGTCTTTGCTGAGTCTTTCAGAGCTGTCTGTTTTCACAACGTTGCTGTCACTGTATAGACCTTTTTCCGGGCTCAGCTCACCTCACCCTGTGTAGCTCATAAAAATCTTCCCGCCGATCCTGCCATCACTTCTTAGGGCACCACAGCATTCCCTCACATTTCTATACCATAACCTCTTCAGCCTTTCACCCTTTAGTAGTCAAACCCCTCAGTTTCAAATTCTTTACCTTGGCTAAAAGAGCTGCTGTAAATATTTTTGCAATCCTTAGTTGGAGCCTGGTTTGCCTAGGACTAATCCCTCCCTCAATCTGCCTTCCATCTTATTTTCTCTGTTCCCTGTCAAATGAAATGGAGGTTGGATAACCAATTGTCAGTGATGCTGTGTAGAAAATTACTGCTCAAGAATGGGTCAACAGCCTCTCTGAGGTCCCTTCCAACAGAGAAATTCTATGATTCACTATTAGATTCTATTATTTCATCTCTACTGCTGATAGATTAAGATCACAGATTTGGAATTAGAAGGGTTTTTGGAGGTCACCGAATCCAACCCCCTCATTTTAGAGACAGAGGAAGTGAGGCCCACAGAGTTAAGTCGTTTGTCCAAGGTCAGACAGGTCACAAGTGGCACACCCAGGTCTTCTGAGTCCAAACCTAGCTCTCTCTCCAGGGCGCCATGATACCTCCTAATTTACATCAAGCAGAGGGTTTGGGGCCATAGAAGTCTAGTTGTAAGTAGTACACAAGAACGGGGGATTAGGATGCAGAACCTCCTCCTTTGAAAATCTTTCCACATGATAGATGGGCATCCACCTAGGACGGCTGAAGGGCAGATGTGCCTTAAACTGGGAGTGATGGCCTGCACCCAGGACCAAAGACTCTATCAAGGACAGAAATAAATAAAAGACAAAGGGCTAAGAAACCAAAAGGGGGGACCACAGTCAAATAACCGAAGAAGGAAAAGAACAGAAACCTTCTTGCTGTCAGTATCCTTGACCATGGAGACAAATGGAAATGACTCACAGAAATGACAATTAGAAGACTAACAAAACCTCAGATTTAAGTGGCACTTAAAAGGCTTGCAAAGCGCTTTCTCAGAACAGCCTGTGAGAGAGGGGATGCAAACACTGTTCCCATTTTGCAGGTGAGGAAACTGAGGCTGACTCAGAGTGCCATGGTCAGTAAGAAGCAGAGCTCAGCCTGGACAAGCCACCTGCATGGACCAGGGGTCTTCCCTTTACACACGCTGCTTCTGAAGGAGGAGGTTAATTTGTACGTGATGCCTTTCAGGAAGGTGGAATTGCCTTAAAAATGTACTGAGGCAAGCTACCATCTTAAGGGCTGCAAAGAAAGGTGTTAATGCCACTGGTCGAACTGTGAGCTGGCCCAACCTTTCTGCAAATCGGTTTGGAATTATGGGGGGAAAATGAACTACACTATTTGAATCCTCTGACCTGGTGATCTCGCTCCTGGGCATACTTAGGAAGGGCAGTGCTAGGTATAAAAAAATATTCACAGAAGCACCTGTTTGTGGTAACAAAAAACTGGAAACAAAGTGGGTGCCCACAGTTAAACAAGGTGCGGTATGTGAATGGAATGGAGTAGCACAGTGCAGTTAAGAAGGACGAGTGAGAAATCCGTCTGTGTTAACTGATGCAGAGGAAATGCATGGGGCCCAAACAACAAAAAACAAAACGACTACACCCTGTAAACTAAAAGGATGCCAACTTCTAAGTAACTGAAAAAAAAAATTTGCCCTAAAAAGAGGGCAATGAAAGTCTGGCCCACTTCTCGTCAAGAGGCGGGAGATGCCAGGGCGCGGTGACTTTCCCATCCGATGTGGTCCTCAACAGGGCTGCTTTGCTCACAGGAGAGGGGCAGAGAACAGGTGAAATCATATCCAAAATCAGCGATGTAAAAAGTAAAGCACATCAATGAAACTTTTAAAAATGTATAGAAGTGGGAGTAACAAGTAGGAACACATTCAGATTAATTATCGCATGTTTCTCTTCAAAAACAAATCTCTGAAGGCCTGCTAGGATACGCAGAACCCCACAGATGCTGGGCTATTAAAACAGGATGTCCTTTCCTTTCTACCAGAGGCTCTGTGCACCCTCCCATCTCCTTTCCGAGGGCGTTTCAGAAGCCTCAGGTGACCTTAGCTCAACAGATCCCTCTGCTGCTAATCTAAAACACTGACGTGGAAGGACACGTCCATGCTTGCAGCTTGGCAAATGTCAGTATCAATCCATTTACAGAAGCTACAGAGTAGCCATAGTGCAGTATGGCACAATGGTTAGCACACTGGGCTTGGAGTCAGGAAGACCTGGGTGTGAATCCTGCCACACACTCATTAGCCACCTGACTCAGGGTGAGTCACCTTCCTAATCTGCTACCTGTAAAACCAGGGACTGAACTCAATGACCTCTTTCCACTCTAAATGGATGATCCTATGAACCAGGAAGCCTGGTCCCACTCCAAGTCACCGACGTTAATTAGCTGTGTGATGCCTCTCAGGCAACTCCAGGAGCCATCTTCTCAGACCAGGTGAGAGCTCCCAGTAAAAAGATGAAACCGGCCTTTCCACACCTTCTATTCGGGGTTGAGGGGGCCAAGCCCAACAGCCCTAACGGTGCCTCTGACCCCAGGCAGGACCCGCTCACAAGTCACAGGTCGCTCAGCTACCCTGGCGGGGGCATCTCTTGGCCAAATCACATCCTTGGGGATAGGGGTACGTCCAAGGTGATACGTCGGCCACGGGAGTAACGGGACTACAAAGAATGGAGCGGCTGAAGCCACAGGTCCTTTGTTTCCCTCTGCGCTGTTTCTCTCCCTCGAAGGCAGAGGTCACCTCTACTGACAAAAAAGAATGGCAGGAGGAAGGCACCCTCATCGGGTGGGCCCTGCCTGGGGTCAGGATCCCGGGGTGTCCTTTCCTGACCTCACACATTCGATGCATCTGCCGCTTGGCTTTTGACTTTCTGTTCTAAATTTTTCAGTGACATCGTCCCCAGCACACAGACGCTGCAGACCGTGGGGCAGTCCCTCTGTGGGCGGGGGCCTCAGCTTCCCTTAAACAGACATAATATCAATCAGTCAAGGAGCACTTGGTGAATGCACTGTGCTAAGGGCTAACGATCCAGGAGCTCCACGACAGGGCGGCACGGGCAACAGCCGGGGGTGTGCGCGCGATCCGGGCAAGCGGGGGGAGGACAGCCATCTCTGAAGGCCAATGCGGGGGGAGGGGCGGGTGTCACTGCGCTGAGCTGCGACGCCGCGAGGGAAATCTCTGTTACAGCTGTTGCCGTGCATGACTGAAGTCTCACCTGTATCAAAATGAGCACCATCTCGGGGAAGGAGAGATGAAGGAAGGAGAAAAAAAATCTGGAACTCAAAATTTTTAAAAAATGAATGTTAAAAATTATCTTTACATGTAACTAGGAAAAAAATGTTTTTAAAAATAGTTGTGGTTCAGTTGTTTCAGCCAAGTTTTGACTCTTCGTTTTGGGTTTTCTGGGCAAAGTTACTGGAGTGGCTTGCCATTTCCTTCTCACTTTACAGCTGAGGAAACTGAAGCAAACTGGGTGAAGTGACTTGCCCAGGGTGTCACAGCTAGTAAATGTCTGAGGCTAGATTTGAACTCATCTTTCCGACTCTTGCTGGGGTTTCCCACCAAAGTACACGCCCAGGGGAGCCGCGCTTAGGTTCCACTCACAAGGCTGCTCTGCACATCACATGAACTGGACTCCCTGGCACGCTAATCTGCAGAAGCTCGCTGGGAATTCCAAACCTAGAGAGGACGACGGAACACCACTGAAAAGCCTGCAGGAAGCACCCACCACAAGCCAGGCGCTCTGGGCATTCTCATTTCAACTCCCAGCCTCAGGAAGGCAGCTGGCAGCATAGCAGACAGTGTTGGGGTTGGAGTCAGTAAGACCCGAGTTCAAATCCAGCCTCAGACGCATACTAGCAGCGTGGCTTTAGCCAAGTCGCTTCACCTGTCTGCCTCGGTCTCCTCAACAGCGAAATGAGGACAATAATGGCAACGACCCTTCAGAGATGAGGATGGAATAAGATGTTTGTAAAGGGCACAGATGAAGCACTCGACAAATGGTGGCCATTACGCTGTCCCAGCAGAACTTCCACCTTCTCCAGGAACGCCTCCGGTGTGTCCGGGGTGTGTGACTGGGGCGGGCACAGTGGCTGGCATGCTCTCTCTGCCACTAGACTGTGAGCTCTTGGAGGACGGAGGCGCCCGGTGTCCTTCCACATACCCCCATAGGCCTGCACATAGCAAGTGCCTAATAAAGGCTCATTCACTATGCCCCAATTGCCCGTTCAAAGCCAACATTCTACCAGGGCAAACAACATGGATGTAAATTCCAAGTATGTACAAAATAATCCAAGCCAAGGTCAGTGCTGGTTGATGAGCTGGGGGTGCCTGGGTGCAGGAGGTGGTGTTCAAAGGAAACCATGGCCTCTAGGAGGTGGCGGCGAGGAGGGAGGGCAAAGGCGCTAACAGGTGGGAAATGGACAATGGATTGGTATTGCTGCCAAGTTCACAACAGGAATTTGTGTTTATACAAAATCTTCAATGACTGTGCATAGAAATGATGATAGAAACTCATCTGTGAAGCACTGTCATCCCAACAATTCGGTATGTAATGCAAACAATTCCACATCCCCTTTCTTTTTTGTTTTTTTTTGGCTAGGCAATGGGATTAAGTGACTTGCCCAGGGTCACACAGCTAGTAAGTGTCAAGTGTCTGAGGCCAGATTTGAACTCTGGTCCTCCTGAATTCAGGGCCAGTACTCTATCCACTGCAACATCTAGCATCCCCATTCACATCCCCTTTCTGCAGATGAGGAAACTGGGGCTTTCAGTGCTGAGCTGCCCCACTAGGAAGCGTCTGAGGCAGGAGGTGGACCCACAATTCCTGCTCCAAGCTCAACGTTCCGTCCACTACTTCTTGTCCTTTTTAGTACACAATACATAATTAAGCACATTAATAATGGAATGGAGAGTGACAGCAGCCTTCAGGAGAGGAACCCAGCAGGAGAGAGAAGCAAGCCTCTGGTTCCCACGTTCTCCATACACACACACACACACACATACATGCACACACACACACATGTACATGCACACGCACACACGCGCACACACACACACACACACACACACACTCTCAGAAGCTTCCACTAACTTCAGTAAACAGAACTTTTCCAGGTAACAGTAATGCACTGGTCACAGGGACCCTTGTGGGACAGTTCACAGGGACCTCCTTCCTCTCCCAGCGTCCCTCAGTTCTCTGCCGAGCGGTTCAGACAAGGAGGGGCGCGGGCAGAGAACAGAGAGCAGATCCGGGGGCTGCCTATGTGGGATTACCGAGTTTCTCATTCAAGCTTCGGCTCTGGCAGCTGCAGCTGCACCAGCTCGCTGCTTCCATCTGCCTGTTCCCGTCTCCCCACAGAACTGAAGATGTGTGAGGAGGCAGATGGCCCTGAACCCCAGATCCTAGGACGGCAGAGGGACAGGAAGAAGGAAGGAGGTAGGGAATGATCACAAGCAGCCGGCCAGTGTAGAAGAAGGAGCACTGGCTAATAGTCCCCAGGCCCCAAACCGAGCCAGTGGCAAACATCTGGCTGGGCCTGCAATTGAGTCCAAGCAGAAGCCTGAGATCTGGGGCAATTCCTCCCGAACTTGAGGAAGGTTTCTTTGGCAAAAGGATGCCTTGGGGAGTTTTCACTGTATACTGGTATAACAACATGGAGAATCCTTTATTAATCTAGCACTGTGATTTTTCACCACATTCTTGAGCAGTGTGCTTACTCAGATTAATTTTTTTTTTCACTTTTTTGGGGAAAAAAAGAAGCTTCCACCTCATCGTGATCTGCTATCTTGTGACATTTGAGTCTTCTGGTTCTGAAAACTAAGTGTCAGAGAAGAGGTCTGGCCCCTGGTTCTGTAAAGGCACCACTGGATAGCAAAAACACTTCAGAGCTCCTGTGCTCCTGAGAGTCCGGCGAGGAGGCCTCAGCTTCCTTCTGAACCGTGACTCCACCGCCCAATGCCAGGCTGATCCAGAACAATGCTGCCGCCTGACTAGTAACAAAGCAAAGCCCAAACACCAGCTTTACCGATGGATTAGTTAAATAATCAGACTTCACATCTTAAAAATAGGAATTCAATAACAGGATTTAATCAGCTGCAAAATAAGATGGCGAACACAGATTAATTTTTTAAAGTACCCTGCTTTGTTACAGGTTAGTTCTTGCATCCACACCCTCAGTCTAAAGAGTCTCTTTTCAGACTAGAGATCCTTTCTTACTTAAGGCAGCCTCCTTGCCAAAACCCTGGAGAGTTAGATAATAAATCTGGACATTAGTCACCAGGATTCCTTTTGCTCATACACCTACACAGAGCAGCTTTCAATCCTGGGAGAAGCTTAACTTGCAAATCTTTTTTATTTGGGTTTGAGAGCTCTCCATTATATGCCAGGCCAGATGGATAACTTCAAACTTACTTAATAATCATATTTTTAAACCATCAGAATACTATGGACAAACCTAAGACTTCAAACTCCAGGACTAAGACTACAACACATTGTTATTCTCATAATAAGAAAATATTTACACTTGAAAACGAAGAGCATTAGGAAATAGGAGGCTCTGCAGTCAGCGCCTCCAAAGGAGGCTTTCTTGTCAAGAGCCATAATCTCTTAATGCAACAGATGGGCAAAATAAAATGTGCTAGTTATAGCATATCAGAAAAAAATGTCACAGATGTTAACACAGAATTACACATAAAGACAGAATATTATTAGAAGAACGAGACTTCATATTGAGCAGACAAATGAAAGGGTTCCAGATGAAACAGCCTTGATGTATTCTGTATTAAACACAGAACAGACTGAAGGGGATGACGGGAGGCCTAGAAAGGAAAATTTCCTAAGATTGAGCAAAGCAAATTTTCTAAATCTCCTGAGACTTTATTGGGAAAAAGGGCTGACTTCCCTCACTCTCTGCTGCTGGACAAGAGTGAACCAAAGCAAAGCCCCTAACATTGAAAACATGTTCTTTCTTTTTTTAAATTGCTTTCCTTCGTAATTCTCTATTTTATTTTATCCATTTAAAAACATTATTCTAAGGAGGAATCCATAGGATTCTCCAGACTGTCAAAGGGTCCTATGACACATATAAGGTTAACAACAAAGGCAGGGAGAAGTATTTCTTTAACTGCGTACTATGTACCAGGTGCTTTACTAATGTCTCATGTGACCCTCACAACAACCCTGCTATCATTATTCCCGTTTTATTTTTTTTAAGCACATTTCCCATCAGTCATGATGTAAAGAATTACAACTAGTGGAAGGAACCACGAGAATGAAGTAATAAAACAAAACAACCAAAGAGAAGGAGAGCCAAGAGTCTGCTTCGATCTGCACTCAGACTCCACAGCTCTTTCTCCGGGTGTGGATGGCATTTTCCATCATGAGTCTTTTGGAGATGTCTTAGATTCCTACATTGTTGAAAAGAGCTAAGTCTATCAAAGCGGGTCACCGCACAACGTTACTGTTGCTGCATATAATGTTCTCCTGGTTTTGCTCACTTCACTCAGCATCAGTTCATATAAGTCTTTCCAGGTTTTTCTAAAGTCTGCCTGCTCATCATATCTTACATCTTCTTTCTTTTTTTTAATTTTCTTTCTCTCAAATAGCAGCCGTAGTACCCCACTCTGGGGCTAACCCTTCAACTCACACCAGAAGGCTGGCTGCTCCTGCGGATAAGCACCCCAGGGTCCAGGGTGACCCAGTGACTCTGGGGGCTGTACTGGCCTCCACCTATTTGTTCACCTTCAAAAGTCATTCAGAGGCTACGATGAGTTCATATCACAGGTATTTACTGCAATGGTGCATGGCAAGAACAGGACCTCAGAACACCTCTCCCTTAAACACACACATCATCAGTGGGAAGAAGGAACACAGACAGTGAGTGCACAAGCAGATACACCGGCAGCATGTGAACGCTGCACATGGCGGGGCCTGGCCAGCCACAATGCTCTTCTTTCCTTTTGATGACCTCACGCTCCTCGCCCTCACAGCTGCATGGCTGTGCTTTCTGTAGGCCATGAGTCTCCTGTAAGACGCCACTGCCAGTGGGAAAGAGAAGAGAGAGGCCATTTTCCTCCTCCCAAACCCTGCTGCTCCACTAGGATAGGGGGATTTCTATTGGGAACTGGGTGACTTCTCTGTAGCTGGCTCTCTTCTCAACTGCCAGGGCAGGCTGGCTCCTCCATCAGAGGCAGGTTGGCTGAGGCTTCTTTCTGCCGTTAGTTTGCCTGAGGAACCCTGCTCACACCTCCTAAAGGACTGTAAAGAAGCACCCACATCTCTTCCCACTTCCCTTATCCTGGCCAACTAAACTCTGTAAGGGGTAGCCCTTTACCAGACAGTCTGAAACGGGTGAACTTTATCTCTATTACCTACCCCTTAACATTCTACAGTTTCACCACTGTCTACTATAACATTCAATATATAACCGTGAAACACCTTAACAGGGCACACCTGAGGAAAAATACCAATTAACTTACAGAGATTTCCCTCCTTAAAACATACAATGTCATAAGAAATTCATGAAGACTGATTGTTTTTACAATGTGAAAGGCAGTGTGGCCCAGCAGCCAGACACATTCTGACCCAGGAAGCCCTGGCGCAGGCCCGCTCCTCCTTCCCCCTCACCTGCTACCGACGTTGGCCGCCACTCCCATCCAGGGCAGCACCTGGCCCCTTCTCTGCCCCACATCCACCAGCCTGGGTCAGGCCATTATTTTCTAGAAAAAGCCTCCAAAAGCTCTCTGTACAGCTTCCTCAAACACATGCTGAGGCCCTGCCTCCCAGAGAACCAGGCCTGGAGTCAGGATGATCCTCAGCCACTTCCTGGTGGGCAGCTGTGGGCCAGTCACTTTGCCTCTATCTGCCTCAGTTTCTCCATCTATAAGATGGGGAGAATAAGGGCACCTCCCTCCCAGGATGGTGGGCTTTGCCATCCCTTACAACGCCATATGATGCTAACTGCTGTTGTTTTTCTTTTAGGATAATTATTCCTCTGGCCTTAAGGTCTGGCTCCAAGCTATCTTTCCCCAATGAGTCCACACAGTATGTACATAACTCCCCCCATCAAAACATTCCTCCTTGGTACCACTAGCAAAAGTCATTTTTGCCTTTCTGAGGACTATTCTGTCCTCTGAATCTGTCTCCACAGGGCTTGGCAGAGTGCCTCTCACATGGTGAAGCCACAACCAATTCCATTTTCATTCATCCACTGGCTGAAAAAATTTCAAGACTGGTAGGTAGATGATGGAGAAGAAACTGTAGGTCCAGTAAGCCCAAAATTCAGAAAAGCATTTGACAAATTTTCTCAAAGAAGATAAAGAGGTATGGGCTAGATAACTACAGCTAGGTAAGACAGTGCTTAGAACGTTAGGCCTGGAGTTGAGAAGATCTGAGGCCAAATCCGGCCTCTGACACTTGCCAGCTGTATGACCCTGGGTACGTCACTTCACCTTGTTTGCCTGAGATTCCTTATCTGTAAGAGGCAGATAATAATAGCATCTACCTTCCAAGATCATTATTGATCAAATGAGATAATAATAGTAAAGCGCTTCGTCCTGGGCCTGGCACACAGTAAGCGCTATATAAATGTTGGCTATTATTGGTCAAAGCCAATTGAATAACTAAAACCACAGAGCAGACGTTAATGGTTCAGTGTCGGTGGGGCAGGGGAAGTCTCTACAATGGCCCTGTGCCACGTAACTAGAATGAAGCCAAAGAAGAAGCCCTCCTCAGGCTCACTTATACAGCAAAGACACTAAAGTTGGAACAACACAGAGAAGGTGAGCACGGATGTGCTGAGCCTTGTGCCAGGATTCCACTCAAAGCCATGAATTATTCTGCATTTTTCTGTTACATTTCAGCAATCAAGATCTCAGACAAATCAAAAGAAAAAACAGACCTAACTAAAACAGATAATCAGAGAAACTACACTTTGCTAAAAGTTACCAAAGACAACAAATTAATATCACTACTAAACAAACATGTACCAAATGTATCTAAATTCCTAAAGGAAAAGTCATATATGAGTTCCAGGAAAGAATAAACAGTGGCACTAGAATAGTGGGGGAATCCAATTTACCTCTCTCAGACCTAGATAAACTGAACCAAAAAAAAATAAACAAGGAAGAAGGACCTCAATGGAATTTCTGAAAAGTTAGACAGGCTAAACCTCTGGAGATTACTGAACAGGAACAGAAAGAAGTACACCTAATTATCAGCTGTATGTGGCACAGTTACAAAAACAGACCACATACTAGAACATAAAAACCTCACAAACGCAGAAAAGAAGAAATACTAAATGCCTTGTTATCAGCCATAATGCAATAAAAATAACATTCAATAAAGGGCCTTTGAAGCACAGATTAAAAATTATTGGAAACTAATTAACTCAATCCTAAAGAATGGGTGGGTCAAAGAACAAATTACAGAAACCATCAATAATTTTATTAAGGATAATGACAACAATGAGTCAACATACCAAAATTTGTGGGATGTAGCCAAAGCGGTAATTAAGGAAAAATTTATATCTCTAAAAGGAATGCTTCCCATATTTGCTGATGACTTAAAAGTTGAAGCTAATCGGACTAAATAACATGCTGAATGACAAGTTCCAAAAAGATCTCAAAAGGCAAGAATGGATCAGATTTAATAATATGAAAATTTTAAAATAAATGTAAAATTCTAGATTTGGCTTAAAAAAAAGAGACATTGTATTGCAGTGTTTTAGAAAAGGGCATTGCATTTCTTGTCTGTAAATTGATGGGTGTATGTGCACTAGTCAAAGTTGTAATCTCTTGACTGACTTCCCTCACCCTCACCTGGCATATCTAATCAACTATCCGATGCTGTTGGGTCTATCTGAACTTCTTATCTTGCTTTCTTCACTGGCTCCTTTCACTTTAGGATCTTATCTCTTCTAATCTAGAGGACCAGAAAAACCACCTAACTGTTCTTCCTTCTCGTCTGTCTCCAATCCATCTTTCAAACTGATGTCCAAGTGAGCCTCCCTGCCAAAAACCCTTCAGTCCTTTCCTACTGCCTACAGAAAAATGTATAAATGCCTAATCCTTGAATTCAAAGACTTTCACAATCTGGCTCCAGTCTGTATTTCCACACTTATCTCATGTAGTCTAGGTTCCAGCCAAGGCGACTTGTTCCATTTTTACAAAGTTTTCCATTAGGAAATTTTTCCATACCACAAATCTAAGTCTGCAGCTCTACAAAATTCTCCATTCACAGATCTACCCTCTGGGGCCAAACAGGACAACACAACAGCTCTTCAGCTGTGTCGGTGGAATGAATGAATGAATGAATGAATGAATGAATGAATGAATGAAGACTTATTAAGCACTAGCTACGGACAAAGCACTGTTCTAAGGGCTGTGGAGAAGAAAGTCGGATGGTCTCTGCTCTCCAAGATCTCACATGATCTAACGGTGGAGAGAACACAGATGGGGGTTCCAACTGTAAGTCAGATGGAAAAGTCCCATAGTCCTTAGGGCTGGGCAGCAAAGCAGATGGTAATGAGGCCTCTTCTTTCATGTCATTTCCACTGATACAATCCTATCAGTTTCTGATGATGAATCATGTTTCAGGGTCAAGCACTTCCTTCTCTGGGTCTTCAGTAGCTGTGGCTGCAGCCCCTGCTGTAGAGGACAGGACAGGGGCACTGGAAGGGGTGGGGGGGGGTTTCTGACCTGCCTGGTACAAGCCACCTTCTGCCCTTCCCTCAGACTGCCCTACTGCTTCAGCGAGGCTGCCCTGGCTGCCCTGTGGGGACAGCTGACCTGTTCTTTCCCTGGATAATGGTTGTGAGGGCTAGGCTAGAAGCAGAACCACTGGAATGGGGGGAGCCACCACACCCAGGACCTCTGTGATTTTCTATGTCTGTTGATGGAAAGTGGGCAGCAATTGCTGCTGGAGGTAATGGGGAAGGCAGGCCCCCTTCTCTACAATGATGGTTCCCAGGATTGGGTTGGTAGCAGGTCTGGTGGTCTGGGGGCGCTGCTATTCCCAAGGCTCGTGGGTTCAGGGTCTAGTCCTAGGCTGCCTCCACTGGTGGTCTAAGGGGAGATGATGGTGGTGGTTGTGGTAGTCTGACTGCCTGGCCCGAGATCTCCCCCTCAGGATGCTCCGCTATCTGTTGAATTCAAAGATTTAAGGCTGGAAGGCCCGAGAGGCATCTCATCCAATCCCCTCCTCTTCTATATGAGCAAACAGGATCTGAGGGGTGCCTGGTGGCACAGCCCAGGACTCAACCACAGGCCCTTCAGCTCCAAATCCTACAGTCTTTCCTCTGTACCTCGGTGCCTCTAGGGCTCAATTCATCTTTTTCTTATTTTAAGATATATATCAGCCACCACCTTGGTTCAGGCTCTCATTCCCTCCTACCTGAATTAATGCAATGGCCTACCTCAAGTCTCTCCCCACAGAGATTCCAAGTCTGACCATGTCACTCCCCTCTCCTCCATAACCTGCAATGGCTCCCTATTGCCCCCAAGATAACATATAAGCTCCACAGCTTGGTTCTAGAAGCCTGCCACGAGTCCTGAGTGGGCCATTCTGCATTACTCCCCTTCCAGCAGTCGACAATCCCTCCTTTCTGTCTATTCAGCATTCTGCTCTATAACTCCTCACCTCCCTGCCCAGAATGGCTTCCCTCCCTCTCAGCTCTGCCTCACAGAATCCTACACTTCTTTCAAGACACTCTGGAGCACCTTCCCTATGAATTCCTGCCTGATCCCCCAAGGGCTTGTGCCCTCCCCACAACTACCACACATTCAGCGTTCCGCACTTATCTTATGTCCATTCTGTGTAGATTGATCCTCTGAGGTGATGAGAGGTAGCCTGGCTTAGCGGTTAGGGAGGCGGCCTCAGAGCCAGGAAGACCTGGATGTGAGCTGCACCTCGGACCCAGAATGGCTGTGTGACCCTCTCAGTGCTTTGGGAAAATCACTGATACTCTAGTTTGCAGAGAAGGTGCCAACCTGGGTGAGAAGTTTCCTCCCTCAGGAATTATCAGGACATGGGAGCTGAAAGAGTACAGACAGAGTCTGGGCGTCCCCCAACATTAGTGGGCACAGCCTGGATGAAGATCCAGCAAAGGAGGTTGAAAAAGAGGAGTCAGACAGGTCCAAGGGGAACCAAGAGAGAACAGTAACAGGAAATCCTAGGGAGAAGAGAATCTCCAGGAAAAGATAACAGGGCCAAAGACTACACAGAGGTCGACAGAAGAGGACTAAGAAAAGTCCCTCGGATCTGGCAAGCACGAGATCATCGGTAACTGTAGAGATCACGGGTTCTGTGGAAGGATGAGGTCTGGAGACAGACTGCTAAGACTCCTACAGCTCCAGGTATTCCCCTGAAACCAGCCTGGCTCCCAGAGTCAGAGGTCCCAGGATTCTGGGAGCCAGAGCTAGGGACCCCCAAAGAGCCAAAGGGCAGGGACTGTTGAGCTGTCAGCTCCCACAGACAGTAGAAGATGCCACGGGCAGCAACCCTGAGCTCCACAGCCCAGGGCAGGAGGAGGAAGGCAGGGGATAGCGGCAGTGGCCATCTGGTGAGAAGGCTGTCTCCAAATCAGCCCTTCTAAGCAGAGAACTTCCTGCGTTCCACCTATCCCTACATGCTTTCTACGAAAGTGTAAACACGGCTCTGCAAGGAAACAGACGGGCCGTGCAGACGCGGAATGGCCAAGCAAATGCAGGCTCTGTTCTTGCTGCAGATGTCTCCCCGCTCGATCCAAAGCAGCATATGGAGACTGAACGTTCAGAAGAGTTGAGGGTCCGTCTAAGAGAAAATCTTACATACATACAAATGCAAGTTCCAAATCGTTGCGTTCACTCACCTAAAGCGGGGTATCCCAGGTAAAACCTGTCTGCTCCCAACCAGCCAAGGAAGAGAGAGAGCGCCACTGCCACGCGGTAGGAATAGCCGTTTCTGCCAGAAAACAAAAACCAAGAGTCAAAGACTAATATTTCCGAGAAGCAAATGGCATTTTGAAATCATATTGTTAAATAGTATAATTAAAATGGTCTGTGAATCAAAATAAACTGGGCTCTAGTTAAATATAAGTATTTAAACTACTTGGCCCATTTCTAAAAGTAGATTCTTATTGGTCAGCTAGAAATACATGCTTTTCAAAGCTACTCAGCCAAAACAGAACATAGTATGCCATGCACACAGTAGGTCATTAATAGAAAAAATTCTGATAAAACTTAGTATAGTTATAATTTAATAATAATTAACAATGGCAGGTAAAGATAAAATCCCAATACAATGTCTGGTTGAAAAAGCTTTGGCATAACAAAGATCATAGAACGAGCCCATGCCACCACTGGATTCCCTCCTCTCCCTCCCAGCCCCCGCCATAATTCTTCCCATTGAACACTCAAGTTTCCTTCTGCCATTTTCCAAAGCTCCCCTGCTTCATCTCCCTTTGCCCTCTGGTCCATCCACCTGTGTCCTGTGTCCAGTTCCTTCCCCTTCCTCCAGGCCCTGCTCCAGCAGTTGTCCTTCCTCTCCCCTTCCTCTTCGATCTCTCCCTCTTGATGGGTACCTTCCATCACCCCACAACTGTGCTCAGAGCATCCAAAAGCTTTAAAAAAAAACTTCTATCTCATCTGTCTCTTCCCTTTCCCTGATAAACTTGACAATCTGACCTACATCCAATCTCCACTCTTCTCAACCCCTTACAATAAAGCTCTGACCCTCAATCTCCACCATATTGAGACTGCACTCTCCAATAACGTCAAGAAACCCAATGGCCTTTCTTCAGTGTCCACCTTCCTCGATCTTCCCCCAGTGCCGGACACTCAGCTGACAGTGCCCCATCTATTTGTATGCATCCTTTATTTACTTACTTGTGAACATCCTGATTGGCCCAAGGGACGTAATATCCCTGAGGTCCAGGGCCAGAATCTCACTTTTGTTTCTGTATCTCTAATACCCAGTACAGTACCTGACATACGGCAGACCATTTAAAAACACTTATTGAATATTCTCTATTGCAATGGTTTCTGAGACACCACCCACCCGTATTCTCTTTCTGCTCCGCTGACTCCATTCCCCCCCTCCTTAGGAATGTGCCCCCAAGGCTCTATCTTCGTCCTTTTTCCCCCCTCCCTTAAATTAACCACAAGCATGCTTCTGCTCTCTCTTCCTAACCCTGCTCTCTTCTGACTCCACAGTCTGTGGAATCTATCACAGATTGCCAGTGATGATGAAGTCCTGAGCAAGAAACAAGATCACAGAGGCACAGGCCATGGTTCCCCCGCTGTTGCCCACTGAAGGCAAGGGATGCAGAAGAGAAAAAGTAATTTGGGAAGTGAACAGCTGGCTGAGAAGGTGGGGTCTGAGAACTGGAGGTGGATTTTCTGAATCACAGATCCAGAATTCCTGGCCAGAATGGAGCACACATAACAAAGGCTGATCAGAACACATCTAGGGGTCTGGAAAACCTAGTCAACAGGACCTTAAACTACAAAGACTTGGGGAGGGAGAGGAATGCCTACCTCTATCCACAAAGAAGGAAGAAAGCAGCTGGGACACCCACAAATTCACAGAAGAAAAAAATCCAAAAAAAGGAGCAGTACCAAAACTCACAAGCCTTGACGTTTACATACAAATGTTCAAAGTATAGGCAATAAGCAAGAGGAAATAGAAGTCTGAACGCAATGGGATAATTCTGACCTTGTAGCCTTCCCTGGGGCAGCTAGGTAGCGCCATAGTGCACAGAGCACGGCTCTGGAGTCAGAGCATCCAAAAGACTCCTCTTCCTGAGTTCAAATCCAGCCTCAGACACTTCCTAGTTGTGTGACCTTGGGCAAGTCACTTCACCTCATTTGCCTCAGTTCATCTTCTGTAAAATGAGCTGGAGAAGGAAAGGGAAAACCACGCCAGTATCTCTGCCTAGAAAATACCCAATGGGGTCAGAGAGAGTCAGACGTGACTGAAAAACTATTCAACGTCTTTTGGTTTCAAGTCCGGCTCAAGGTTGAACAAGAGTCCTCTCTCTGATGCTCCTAGTCCAGCTGGTGTCTGGAGACCTCCCTTAAGTGGCTGCTCATTCACAAGTCTTATTGCAATGTGGTCGGTTTTATGGGGGCATGGAGTTTTATCTCAAAAACCACCGGAAGCAATTTTTAGACAGAAATTGCCATTCTGACTAGCATACGCAAAGAATCTTTAGTACTGCAAAGACTCAAATGACGATCTTGAACGCCCGTTCTTGGGAAGACAGGAAGATGAAACGACCCCAAAAGCCACTTCACTTAGGGAGCTACATGGGTAACGAGCATGGACCCCAAGGTGCTTCGATCACTTTGCTTACGTTCCTCTCCAACGGGGTCAAATGTATTCGATGAAAGTGCTTCTGATGCACGTGCATCTGTGTGCGCTGCTACGTCACAGTTACAGGCATATAAAAAGCAGGTGAGGTGGAGGGAGCTCAAAAACCCAGGGACACCAATCAAGTGTGTGCACTTGTACCCGAGGGCTCGCAGGCACTCGATCCTCAAGCCCTGTCAGGTTTTCTAAGCTCTTCACAGTAACCGTCACATCCTCGTAGTTCTGCAGGGATGCATAGGATGGCATCTGTGCTGGCTAGCACGTGATGTGAAGGCAGTCATGACGATCACTGGAGGCTGTTTACATGAACCTTGGGTCTGGTGTTTTGGAACATCTCCGACAGACGGAACAGCTGGCACTCAGCATCACTTCGTAGACCTTCCTTTAGAACGTCTACATTGACTCCCAACTTCTCTCCAATGCCGAACTTTCCTTAATATCATCCAAACCATTCATTTGCCACACTTATTTAACACCTGTAAACTTCCTTTCAAACTAGCATAAATCACCTTGCATTTCACGATTTCCGAGTACCAATACGAGGTAGAATGTGGCATCATACAAATCCTACCAGCCACCATTCAGGGGCAGCAACTTCACAAAAGACAGGCAGGGGTCGTCTCCAGTATCACCAATGTGAAGTCACCCACTGAGATCTGCTTTCCTTCCTCCGCCATCACTCAAACAGAAGAGAAGGCTCTTTCTCTTTTTGCATCTCCTCTTGTGTTGATGTCCTTCCTTTGATGTCATTAGATGCCTGGACTTCATTCTCAGTTACTCCGGAACCACAGCGCCCAAGACAGTGGAGGCTGGCTGCCCACTCACTGACTCATCAAGGTCTTTGTCCTGTCAGCGTCCTATGAACTGGTAGTGCGCTGAGCTTCCTCCATGTCTATCCAATCCAATGAAGGCATCTACCCTTTCTCTTTAATACGTCATCTCGGTGGCCTCAGGTCAGGGTTCAAGCTTCCCAAGGCTTCTGTCATTTCTGGGATTAGTCATCCTTCCTACCCCTGTGACCCCTGAAAATGGGATGAGGAGCCCAGTAAGAAATGTTGTGTGACTCCACGTGACATCTGAAAGCTGGAAGTTCCCCAGCATTTTTCCCATAACCACCACAGCATTACAAAATGAGGGTCAGAAGCTGGGACCACCTAGTCCGGCCCAGAAGTGTTCGAGAACCACACAACAAGCCAAAGACTGTCTAACTTCTCCTTAAAGATCCAATGACTATAATACGTCACCTGCCAGCTCAGCTGCTCCTTGCACCCACATGACCCAGAAAGAGCCACACCAGCGCCTGGGCCTCCCTTTCCCCATCTGTGTCAAAGGAGGGAGTTGGAATGGGTGACCCCAGAGGTCCCCTACAGCTGATGATCCCATGGCCTTACCCAAGAAGATGCAGCTAAAGAGTGAATCCAAAGCGGATGAGGAAACCTCAGAAACCAGGGGGCGAGTCCTCAGTGGAAGTCTTCCCCATGGGCGGGATGGCCACTCACTGGGATGTGCAGTGGAGAGGACTTTTTTGAGGATGTGGCTGGCTCCATAAATCCTTCCAACCCTGGAAATGCATGTGCGTGCATGCGTGTGACCGTACATGCCGTGTATGGAGCAAAAGCTAATGTTTCCTCCTTATAAAACTAACACACTTCTCATTATGTCATGCTAGACATATCCTCATGACATCTTGGGTCTGATTTTCAGGGCAGCAGTTTAATTAAAGTCAACCAGAAAAGAGGATAAAGGCCTTGGTTTTTGCAGAGCAGGAGAGGGGAGGATCCTGCAGGTATGCTGAAGAGTTGACTTCAGCCCCCCACTGAGGCCGTGAAGCTAGAAAGGCCACCAGGCGAATGAAAGCATCTATGATCTAGTACTCACTACTCTCACTACTAACGAGAAACACCAAGCAGAACCCAATATAAAATGTTTCCTAAGTCCCATTAGTTCTACATGTCTTCAATGTCACTAACATGCTTTTGTCCTGAAAAGCACATGGTGCCAGGTCCCTGAACCAGAGCCTTATGAGGCAGTCATCCTGGGAGTGGGGCTAGATTCATATTATTCTCCATCAATGACACTTACTTTAGGAAACTTTTTCCATGGACAGGTGTCCAAAGGAACATTCAGCAATGAACTCAATGCGCAAACAATTATTAAACTGACCATTTCCACTTTGGTTCATTCATACAATTTATAGGATAGTTTGCATTTCAAACACTGAAGTTATTTTGTACAAAGGAATATGGTAAAGTCCTTCAGTGCGGTTGTATCCCAAAGAGATCATACAAATGGGAAAAGAACCCCCATGTACAACAATGTTCGTAGCAGCTCTTTTTGTGGTGGCAAAGAATTGGAAATTGAGAGGATGCCCATCCATTGGGGAATGGCTGAGCAAGTTGTGGTATATGAATGTAATGGAATACTATTGTGCTGTAAGAAATGATGAACAGGCTGACTTCAGAAAAACCTGGAAGGACTTGTATGGTCTGATGCTGAGTGAAGTGAGCAGAACCAAGAGAACATTGTACACAATAACAGCCACGTTGTGTGATGACAAATATTGATAAACTTAATCCTTGTTAGCGATACAAGGATCTAAGACATCTCCAAAGGCCTCATGATGGAAAATGCGATCCACATCCAAAGAAAGAACTGTGGAATTTGAATGCAGATCGAAGCAGACTATTTGCTATTTTTTTTTCTGTTGTATTTTGTTTCCTCTTTCTGGTGGTTCCTCCTATTGGTTCTAATTCTTCCTTACAACATGACTCATGTGAAAATAGGTTTAACAGGAATGTGTACATATAGCCTATATCAGACTGCACACCATCTTGGGGAGGGAGGTGGGAAAGGAGGGGGAGAAAAATTTAAAAATTTAAAATTCAAAAGCTTATGGAAGAGATTGTTGATAAGTAAAAATAAATTAATTTTTTTAAAAAGTCCCTCAGTGCAAAGAGAAGAGCAAGCATCACATGTGGACCCCAAAGAACTGAGTTCAAATCCTGGTTCTGCCCTTATAACCACATGGCTGTGGCTGGGTCCCTTCCCTCCGCTGGGCCCCACTTCCCTCATCTATAAAATGACAAGGTCCCTCCCAGCTCTCCATCCAGGATTCCATGACTTGAAATCACCTTGCCTCCTTGACCTTTGAGTTAGATGAGGGGTTTGGACCAAATGACTTTTAACGGAACTTCCAGGGCTGAATTTATGATCCTAAGTCCCATTAGTTCTACATGTCTCCCCTAAGTTAATTCTTCTTCCTCACACAATCAAGATGTAATTATTAGTCAAATAATTTTGAGATGAAAACTCAGGTAAATGTTTTACTTACACATTACGGCAAGGTATGGTCTTGAAAAAACCAACTTCATTTCCAGTAAAATGGGTTTCGTTGCCGCTAAAATCCTTACAAGTTATGTTGGGTGCTGGGTAACATGATGCTAAAGGAAGAAAAAGCCAAGAAACAATTATCTTTTCTACAAGCAAACAGGCTTTGTAATGACACAACACTCTTGCTCAACAGTCTGGAGAAGGGCAAGTACTTCCCTCAAACTAGTGAAGATGTTCTTTCTGTAGACCACTGGGCATATGGTGATGGTTTAGTTATGAAATAGACACTCAAAGGTATCCGAATTAGCAAACGTTTATCTAATATCTACTGTGTACAAGGCACCATGCTACCAAAGTGAGAATAAGGAGTCCCCTGAAGTGGTCCCATGTACTTGGATTCACACTATTTGAAATGATGATTATACAAAATATGGTCACTGGTTCCAGCTCAGTGGAAATATGCAGTGCAACCCTTCATGGGATTCACTGTTTGATCTAATCTGCACCTTGGACCTCCCTGTACCCCTTTCTTTAAGTTTACATTCTACCAGAACAGAGGTTCTTAACCTGGGGTCTGTGAATTTGGCAGGTGAAAAAGTTACATCTTCATTTCACTCTAACTGGATTCCCTTGTAATCCTCTATCTTTTATCTAATGCATTTAAAATTAGGATTCTAAGAAGGCACCATCACGTTCATGTGATGCCAAGAATGCTAAGAATCCCAGTATTAGGAGGACACAGCATAAACACAAATTAGTAAATACATGGCCATTTGAGGTGGGAGGAGGCATTAACAGATGGAAGGACTCAAACATATCTTGTATTGATCTGACTGTAGCCAGGTTCATCCCCACTCAGAAGTCATACTGCTAGAATGAGATCTTTTTGAAAGGACAAAATTATACACAGGACCATCTATTACAATTCTATTTCACGTAAACTGGGTCTACGATGAATCGTAACGCTGATCATAAGCCACATCTGGGGGTGAGGCAGAATAGGGGCCCACAGGGATGCCAGTATGTCACAGTGACATCCAAGCTTATGCAAGTTTAGTCGTTAACACATCTCTTTGTCCCCATACCTATCACTCTGCTACTATCACTGCAAGAACAGATGGAAGTCACACAGGACTGTAGCGCATTCTGTCTCTTTCTTTGCCAGCTCACTGGTGATAAGCCTCTCCCTGCTCAGAGTCTGGTCCTTAGAAAGCAAACAGCCTATTGGGATAACAGAATCACAGAAGGGATCTCGGAGGCCAGCAAGTTGAACCTTATTTTACGGACAATGGGACATACAAGGGACTTGCTGAAGGTCACAGAACCACAGATCTAGAGCTGCAGAAGCCCTGGAGGCCATTTAACCCAATCCCCTCATTCTACCGTTGGGATCACGAAGCTGTGACAACGTGACGAGCCTGGCAGGGCTCAAAAGTGATAAGGGTCACTCCCATGCTTTGACACCATTTATTAAGCTCCTACTATGTACCAAGCACTGAACCAGGCACTGGAGATACAAGGACAAAGGCAAAACAGTCCATGTTCTCCAGGCGCTTAATTCTATACCATGAAGAGGCATCAGAGGATTCTATGTTTTTTCCTAAACACAGTTTAAGTCTCCTCATATTTTCAGCCCCTAAAACTTCTAAGGAGGTTTTTTTTTAAAAAATCATTCCCACCTACACGAAATACTTTTTGTATGTTTTTAATTTACCACTTCAATATTTCAGGAATCGATAAACAAATCCGGGTTTTCTCCTTAATGATACTCTTCATGATATTCCAGGCTCTGGTGATTGCCCTTCATCATTCTAGTATTTTTACTATTGTCATACAGCAACCCCTTCCCTACCCCTTTTCCCCAACTCCTTTGATCATTTTATTTGAGCTATCTAGCTCTCACATTGCGTAATGGCAAGGGAAAGGAAGGAAAGCCCCCAGCACACAATGGCCCCCTCATGTGAGACTGACAGGAGATGGACAACAGAAGGAGCAACCACTTACGACTCGCCACTGAAGGGAATACTATGGAGGCGAGATCCCAGACCCACCTGACTAGTCGAGCATCCAGGTCTATTACATCATTCTTCGGGGGGGGGGGCGCAATCTGAACGTGCTCTACACGGTAATGACCAACCTTGGCCCCAGAGAAGACAGAAGAAACTGGCCCTCCTCTGTTCTTTGCAGAGATGGAAGACTACGGATAGGGAATCCTATCGGCACTGTCAGAATGTGCTGCTAAGTTTCCTCAAACTGCTTCTTTCCTCTTTTTTGGATGGCTCACAGGGTAGGAGAGCAGGAGGGCTAGATTCACAAATGAAAGTGATATAAAAAAATATACAGTAACAACATTCTTTAAAACTGTGCTCTAGATGTGACAGCGTAGTACAGAATGGGAGGAGGGGAAACCTCGGTTGTGTTTCCATTTCTCTCCTGAGGGATTTCCTGATACACACTGTAGTTGCACCGTAGGAGTACGTGGCAACGTCGTCTCACTGTAGTCTATGACAACCTGCAAGTCCCCTTTCTGGGTCATAACTGAAAGCTCAGAGTCCTTCAGTCAACAAACATTAGCTGAATACCTACTATGTGCCAGGCACTATGCTAAGCACTGGGGATACAAAGGTAAAGGACAGCACTTGTTCTAAAGGAGCTCACAACCCAGAGGGGACAACATACAAATAACTACGTATATGTACGAGTCATAGACAGGATAAATAGGAACTAATCAGCTAACGTCCCATCAACCTAAAATATGTAATTGCTTTTCTCCAAAAGCATCCCCACAAAGTCATCTGCCACACCACTCTGCAATCTCTTCCTAGAGTCTTTTGCAAGCCAATTACAAGAAGGTGATGCTACAATACAAATACTCAAATGATTTGTTCCATTTGGGGCTAGGATCCAGTAGACCCTGAAGAACAGAAATTCATTCTCTCTGTATTTCCAACAGAGAAAGTTCCACCATATTTATAAGTTGGGAGAAGGGATGGCTCTAGCCTGTGAGTCACTGGTAGAGGCAATCCCTCCCAAGGAAACTGTCTCTCCCAACGCAGAGTCAGCTGCTCGGGATTCAGAGCGGACAAGTAATAGTCATATGGTGTCAGAGATTGTCCTAACTCAGAGGCTGGGTCTCCATCTACTACCAAGCTGCTACATTTTCCAACTCTAAGATCCATCAACTAGCAGAAGAGCCCACACATTGACAATTTAGATTTTATTTAAATCAATATTTGTCAAGTTCCTGCTTTCTGCTCTGCGTGCTTTACTGATTAGAAAGTAGGTGACAGAGCCCTGCCCTCTAGGAACTTAGGAGCTCTGGAAAGGTAAGACAAATACAGCAAGTGAGATGCTAGACTGGCTAATGATACAGGGTTAGGGGTATAACGGGTACCCAGAAGAATTTCTGCTCTGAGTGTGCCAAGGGACTACTTACTAAGAGTAGGCAAGAGAGACAGACAGGCAGTGGTCAATCACTAGCAGCACCACTGCTAAAAAATTCATGTGACTTGCTTTATTGCAATAGTCTGGAACTGAACCCACAATATCTCTGCAGTATAACTGTAAGGTGAAAGGTTTAAGTGTATTTGTATCCAAGGTGAAGTAAGTGAAAAGGCCTAAACAGAAGGATATTTTATGTTTTTCTCTTAGACCTCTAAGCTTACACTAAGAAAGGAGCTTGAGCTCGGAGTCAGCAGTCCTGGATTTAAGCCCTCTCTAATCTAGTATTCAGTTGTGTGCTATCAGGTAAAGGCATGTAACTTTCATCTCCCTCAATTTTCGCCACCTCTAAAAGGGAACTAGCTAATGCTACCCAAGGCCTGACAAAGATGAGGAAGATTGAAAGTTATCATCTCCTTCCAGACTCTCTTTCCTCTCTGGTCTTTATGACTCTTTTCTCTCCAGGGTCTCCTATCTTTCTAACCATTTTCTCAGTGTTCTTTAGTGCCCCTTCTTCCCTGTCACATCCACTAAACCTGGGTGTCCCCCCAGACCCTACCCTGGGCTGCCCTCTTCTCTCTTCCCCCTCAACACTTGGTGACTTCATCAACTCCCATGGGCTCTGTCATCTCTATACAGATGACGCCGCCTAGATCTATACAGCCACCCCCAGCCTCTCTCCTGAGCTCCAGTCCCACATCACCAACTCTCTTGGACATCTCAAACTCAACATGTACAAAACAGAATGTATTATCTTCCCCCAAAAAAACCCTCCTTCTCTCTTCCAAAATGTCCTATGGCTACTGAGGCCACTTCCATCCTCCAGGTATCTGAATTTAAAACCTTAGTGTCAGCCTCAACTCCTTCCTCTCACTCATCCTACAGATGCAACCCATTGCCAAATCTTTTCAAGTAATAATGCTTAATTATTGAATTGATACAAAAATAAAAACAAAAAAGAAATGAGAGTCATTGTAGCATTTGTTTAAAATGAACAGAAAGAGGTAAAAGAGATAAGTATAGGCAGGAAAGGATATAGAAGGTATAATTTTGAAAAAAAAACACAAGCTGTATTTTATAGAGAAGCTAGGTTTCATATGTATTCCTTCGTTTCTGTTTTTCTACATATGTAGAAATATTTGTGTCTACTGCTGCTTGCCAAGTTAATAAAATTTTATTTTAAAAAGTAATACCATTGGAGCAGCTAGGTGGAGCAGTGAATAGAGCTCTGGCCTTGGAGTCAGGAGGACCTGAGTTCAGATCCAGACTCAGACACTTAACATTTACTAGCTGTGCGACCCTGGGCAAGTCACTTAACCCCAATCACCTTACCAAAAAGAAAAAAAAAAGATTAAAAAAAAGTAATAAGCCCACATTGATGAGACTATAGGATAAAACACAACAGATACAAGAGCTACAAAAAGCTTTAAAAATAACACCACATTCAAGATCTCCCTTTTGTCTACAATGGAATGTCACTACCCTTCCATAAGGTCAGGCAATTATTCACCTGATGGGAATCATAAACAAACGGCCATGGGCTCCAAGATGCCAGTTCACATGTTGGGGACCCTCCCTCGTACAGAGGAAGAGTGGTGAGACAACCCTCAGGACGAGCTTGCTGCAGCTCGAGCCTGGTCTCGATCACTAAAGAGGCAGAGGCTGGACCCCTCGTTCAGGAATTTTTTATTGTGTTTTGTTTTTTCAACATTGAAAATCTCTAGCACAAACAAACACTGGAGACAAATCAAGTCCAAGAACCCGAGCCTATGCTTTAAAGCAGCCCCTGACTAAGGGGGCTTCTTCACCTGTCATACAAGAAGGGTGCACAAGACTGTCTTCCGGTCCCTGCTGGCCCTGAAATATCTATGGTTCTCTGGCTTCCTCACGGAGGAGAGCCCGCTCTACAAGCTGGCCCCCAGAACCCAAAGGGCTTTAGGGGCAGCCCCAGAAGTTTACCAGCAGTCTTTATTTACAGGTCTGGGGCAGTTCTTAGACTGCCAGTGTTGTGCATTTGTACAGTTTACACAATGGCCACTGCAACACATCAGGGCTTGATTTGCTTTTATCTAGACCTTAAAGTGTTCACGAACTGCGCAGCACAGATCCGCAAGGTGTGCTGCTCCCCAGTGTCCGAGCTCGGCAGGGGGGAGGAGGTGGCTCGGGGGAGGAAGCAGCTCCCAGACTGGTGACCTGGTGACTGTGGGCCAATAGTGACGAGAAGAACCACAGCAGTAACAAGGACTGGCATTTTGATAGTGCGCTAAGGTCTGCAAACAGCTTTGCCTCCCTTCTCTTTTGAGCATCAAGACACCGCTGCGTGGGTCTGAACACAAACCACAGGCCTCTCCCCATCACCTCAGCCTTCAAGTGGCTTGCACAAGTTGTTACTGTAGCTCACGGCCTCATCCTTACAATTCTCAACTGGCTTTTTCTCACAGCTAGAGACAGCTATGTACACACCGCTGGGGAGACAGGAGAGGAGAAGGAAGGGAGCAGGGTCCATCAATGGATCTTTTGTAAACCTGAATTTTAATGCCGTGGGGCAGAACTCTCTAAATCTATCATCCAGAACTTCCAAAAAAAATCTAATTCAATGGATAGTAACGAAGATGACAATGTGGGATCTGGAAGAGTGTCAAAGACAGCGAATAAAACATCTTTATTTGAACTGAAAGAAATGGAGGGAAACATTCACAGCCAATTTTTTATAACTAAAATATAATAATAAGCAACTAACTTTTTCAGTGTATGCCTTCACATTATTCATTTTTTGAAAGGGGTCTCATTTCAGGGGCTGAGTCTGTATTCATCTGGACTGTGAGCTCCTCTGGTGTGGGGCCTACGTACACTCTAGACCACTTCACAGAGTGCTAAGAACACAGCAGTAACTCAAGAAATACTTGCAGAATAAACGGATCTGACAGGGAGAAGAAAATCACTTGCATTTATTAAGAACCTACAGGGTGCCTCAGGATAATACAAGCACTAGCACAGGTACTGACGATGCAAATACAAAGAACGACACTACCAAACACATCTACGTTGTGAGTGATACCAGCTGCTTCTAACTTCACCATTTTTTATTTGCTTTTACAACATTTCCCTACCCAAAAAGCCCATGCCTTTAAACTTGCTATTTTTCCTTGGATCCTTTGGAGTCATTCTAGTTCGAAACAAAGATGAAAGTTAACTCTGCCCCAAATCAGTAACAAAAGAAATCTCAATTGCTTCACACGCAATTTCTAGAAGTTGCAATCATGCCCTTTGGGCTGTGCGCTCTACTCTCACTCACTGCCCAGGCACATCCTTCACCTCCCCTTCACTTAGGGTTCACCTTGGGCAATCTCTATACACCAAAAATGACCATTCCCCAAGTGGAAAAATCCACTTCCTTTCTTGCAGAGTCTCTCTTTTAGAGCACAAATTGGTAAACCCTCTCCTCTGAGAATATTTTCCTAATTAGCCCGAAAAGCTTCATCCTCCCTAATTTCCTGATTATCTGCATGTATTCAGTCAAGTATTAATTGTTCTTGAAAAGATTACCCATGGTGCTCAATTTGTAGGCAGAGCCCCTACACCTGTTCAGCTCCTATCGAGCTAACCCCAAGCCACAGCCACCGCACAGGGCTGACGAGGCTGAACTCCCCTGCACTTCCTGGCCTTCCCCAACCCCCTCCAGCCCTTGGATGGGCCTTGTGGCCCTCTCTCATCTCCTCCAAGCTGCAGGCTCTCACCTCTCACTCAGCAGAATTCTACCACAGGTTCGAGCCAGCAAGGCTGACTGTTCAGTGTCCTTGGGGACCTGAACAAGGGTTTCACTGGCCCAGGGTACAACAAGCAAGGGGACTGTTGCCATCAACCCCACAGCTGGCAGTCTGGGAGGGCTGCAGTGTTCCTTACAGATGTGAATTCACAGCCTCACAAACCGAGAGCCAGAAGGGGCTCTAGGAAGGCCAGCACTTCACAGAAGAGGAGATTGGCCCAGACAGATCAATTCAATCAGTCTGTAGACATTTGTTGTTGGCCTCCAACATGGCAGGGACTGTGCTAAGCTGGAAAGGCAGAAGCGATTTGCCCTGAGTCACACAATTGACTGGTGCTGGGATTCCAACCTGGGCCCTCCGCCTCCAGACCAGGCGCACTCAGGACAATGGAGGTGCTCCCAGCTCTTTAACCCCAATCCTGTCCTTCTCCTCCTCAGGACACAAATGCAGGGACGCAACAGTCTAGACGGAATCTACGTGTAAAGGACCCCAAGAAATGGCAAGAGCCAAGGCAGCGTGAGCTTGCGGCACCAGAGCATCGAGGAGGACCAGAAAAGGGGGCGGTCACTTAGCAGCAGGAGACCAGCAGTTGACAGGAGAGCCAAGCATGGGGTGGGCATCAATGACATGATAAAAGAGCTTCCAGGGCGCTGGACCTGGCCCCAGCCCCTTCTGGCCTCCATCTACAGCCAAACGGCTCTGCCTCTTCTCAGACCTCGGGATGTCATCTCCAGCCTCCACGCCTTTGGGAAGGCGGTCCTCCAGACCTGCCATATGCTCCCCCTCCCTCCTCAACATCTGTCACAATCCTCTTCCTCCTTCTGGGCTCAGCTCAAGAGCCAACCTCCCCTTCCTCCTTCAGGTTTTCCCTCATCCCCCAACTCGAAGCATTCTTCCACCCACACACGTTTGTTTCCTGCACACTCAGACCATCTCCTCTGCCTCAATGACACTAATGAATTTTATTTGGTCACGTGAGCCCCAAAGGGGAAGGGTGTGTGCCACACTTCAGTTCTATATCCCCAGCACCTACAGTAGTAGAGGCAAGAACGCTTATCGAATCTAATCAAATTTAGGGAAAGAAGGGCCATAATTGCGCAGATTGAGCAGGCCTCCACGGGCTGCACTCTGCACTGTCGGAAGCCAGACCGATGAGAACCCTGATGTCCCTGAGGATTAATGCCCATGGGGGTAGTGGCACCACTGGAGGGGAGCGATGGAGAAGAGATGACCGCCATGGAGGCAAGTTAGAGCATGCTGAGTGTGCTTCTTTGGCTAATAAACGATTTGCAGAGTTCTTTTCTATGGCCAGCTCCCACAGGGCACAGAACACGTGACTCACTCGGCATACATTTCTAGTCCTCTAACATACAGATGCAGCAAATGTGCTTGCTCTGTCATTTCTGCTTCTATAGCAGAATGTCACTCATTTTGGAGGCCCCCCCCCTAACAACCTCTTTCCCAAACAGTGAGTGGATTCTAACTCAGGTCCTTCTGTCTTCAGGACCAGCACTCTACTGATTTCAGCACCCAACTGCCTGTTAAATTTAAGACTTTCAAAGACAAATCACAATTTCTGCAAGCAACCAGGAGAAATACAAAGAAGGAGATTCAAGTCACACGACTATTCTGCACCCACCAAAAACTGCGGGAAGGAGTGGAATCACGTGCTAAAGAACAAAGGAGCTCCAGCTGCAAACCAAGGTGGCAGACACGCCCAGGGGAGCCTTCTAACCTGCCCCCCCAAACACAAGAAACAAAAATGACATGAGTTTTACAAATGCCCCGGCCAAAAGAAAAAGAACTGCAACCAAAGAGAGTAGGATGGGAGAAATCATCATCCCACCACGAAGGGGGGAAGCTAGCAAGACAGAGACACACCTAAGTAGCACTAAAGGAGAGAAAGGCGAAAGCAGAGTGTAAGCGACAGACCCAGCGGTGCAGAAGAGAGCTGAGACACCTGAGGCTGACCCTCCCAACACCCAAGAGCTTCTTGTTTAGTTCTGGGGGACAACACCATACAATGAGAGAGGACACAAAAGGGGAGAGGGGAGGAAGATAAACGGGAATGTGTGACTGCACACGTGTCAAGTCAATGGTAAACAATGAAGGAAAAATAACTCTGCTAACACCTCAAGAAAAAGACAGCCTCCAGGAGAATAGATGAGGTGACAAAGGTAGGGGGGAGTGGGGGCGGAGGTTAAAATGGGGGGAAGTAGGTGAGGGGAAAATCTCAATTCCATGATGGAAAGGGAGCCTGCTGAAGGACACTCCTACAGGCCAGAGAGATGTTATGGGAGGAGAAATGGAGGGATTTAGTGCTTAGAGAGACCACCCTGAGAAAGTGTGGTGCCTCAGCAGACAGCATTCTGCCTAAAAACAAACAAACCGAGAACTCCTAACGGCAACTGACATCCACAAGGACGGGAGGCATACATTCAGAGAGATTTCATGGCAAATGGGCAAAGAAAATATCATGACAGCAGGGGACAGTACTTCACTACACAATCAGATCTACCACGGGGCAATACTTCTGTCCTCTCTATCTCCTATAGCAATTGATACTCCTAAGAGTGAGGCACAAGTTAAAAAAAGAAAAGGGAGAGGGGACAAGATGTACAAGGTAATAACAAAGAAATTGTTCATAAGGGGTAACTCAAAGTATGAGAGAAGCTTTAATTCCAAGAGGAACAGAGATTAAAGAAGAAATAAATATAAGGAGTATGAATCAAAGAATAAAAGTCCAGAAGAGAAAGGGAAGAGAACAAGGGAAGTCTTTTTAGGAAAAGCTGCTGAAAATGAAAAAAAAAAAAAACTAAAAAGCAAAAGGGGTTGAAGGGGCCAACACCAGGATTATACTTAACTGAGATGGAAAAAAGAGGGAAAGAATTAGGTAACTAGATAAAAGAAAAAGCTGGATGTGAAATAAGGGAATCTGGGTTCAAATCCATGCTCTGCTCCACACAACCAGCCTGACCTAGAAAAAGTCACTCCTGCAGGGCCCAGTTTGTTCGTCTATCAAAAGGAGCTGAACCGGCCCCTTCTGGCCCAATACCATCTCCTCCTGGAAGCCTTCCCCAATCCCCTCAGGCAGACACGAGCTTCCCTTCCTCAGATCCTGCACTGGCTTGGACTTCTCATGCATGTAACACAGCCCACATTATACCAGCAGTTACTCTATTAGGTTTTAAATTCAATGACAGACCTATTTCTAATAGGATACAAGCATACCCATCTTCAGAAAATGAAAGAAAACAAGCCAAAAAAGGGCACACAGGTACAAACATCACTGTTAGGATCCTTAAATACCTCATCCTTAACTTAATGCAAGATAAAATACAGGTAATAATGAACAAGACAGTGTATAAATCGAATAGCCTTACACAATTTTAATTTTAAAGTGTCTCCCCAGCTATATACTATCAGTGATCTGCACAAAGAAGGACCTTAATGTTTGCCAAACTGAACCAACATGTGCAAAGGTAAATATGGACCTAACCTTGACACAATTAATAAAATGCATAATTACGACTTTATTTTAAATTTTATTGGTCATTCGCATCCACCAGTGTTTAGTGAATTAGATTAACCATGTGTGGGTACTTCTGTACTAAACCTAACAGTTTAACTACATTAAGGACACATCAAAAAGGGTGTTTCTTTCATTATTCTACCCAGACCCAAAATAAATAAGCTTCAGAAAAGAGAATTAACATAGGCACAATCTATTTTATTAGTCAAGAAAAATCATTTTGATGTAACTTGCCAACAATGGACCACACGTCTACACTGTTGGATAACTTCAGTGATCATCTAGCCTGAAACAAAAATCCTGTCCTCCCCCTTTCACAGGAGTGATCACCCAGCCTCTCACCTCTGCTGAAGAAGACTCCTAACGGGCAGCCTCCCAGGGTAATCCACTCCACTCGGGGACAGTCTAAAAATTTGTGGTTTTACCTTATATTGAACTGACTCTGTTTCCTTGTAACTTCCACCCAGTGGTCCAAACTCTGACATCCAGTTAAGAACCAGCCCAGCTTCTCCTCCATATGACAATACCTCAAATACTTGAACACAGTGATCAGCTCCCCATTAAGACTTCTCTTGCCCAGGCTAAATTTGCCTGGATCTCTGAACCAAACCTCATAAGGCCTGGCTTATTATTCCCTCTTCATCCTGGTGAGCCCTTTGAATGGGCTGGGTTTTTTTTTTTAAATTCTTCATTTCCTTGATATGTTTTCTGGGCATCTTACCATGAGCTGTGTAATTTGTACAGTTAACAGGTTCCTGAGTGGCCTCATTTATTTCAGGATCTTTACAAAAATATGTTAGAAGAGTTAAGGAAAGCTTTGAATTGCATTTTAACACAAAGTATTGTCACATTAATAATAAACTTCTAATACAATACAAGCATACACATATGGAGAAAATGAAAAGAAAACAAACCAAAAAAAAAGAGCACACAGGCACAAACATCACTGTTAGGATCCCTAAATACCTAACTCTTAACTTAATGAAGATAAAATAAGGGTAATGATGAATGAGACAGTATATAAATCTAACAGCAAAAACCTGAGTTTCAGGATACAGAATATTAAATTTCTGAGTTTTTTCTTCTTTATTATTATTTTCTTCTTGATTCTTTTTGGGGGGGGCTGAGGGAGAAGAGGAAAACTTGGTCTGGCAGGACTCCTGGCTGTGAAAGGCATGACATCCAGGCCCACCGTCAGAAGTTTCTGAATCTCTCGGAGTTCATTCATCTCCTTTGGCAGCAATACCAGAGGCCTGCTAGGTCCTTTCCCCACATGGAAACAAAGACTCTCAACCTTTGCTATCCAGACTTCAGAAAGCACCCCTCCCTGCCTTCCGCCCTGTTTTCTGTAGCAGCTTCCCAAACAGACATCCCCTGGCCAGCTGGAAGGCCTGATTCCTCGCCTGGACAAATGACAGAATGGGACTCTCTCCAGTGGTGATCTGTGTATGCGCCTTGGCTCCCTACTAGAATACAAGACTCTTGAGTGCAACACCATTTCTTATTTATTCTTTCATCTCTCCATGTGTTACTCTGTAATCAAGTGCCAGATTACTTGCTGATGGGAGAGCCTAAATAAAATTCAACTTAAACAGAATTTGTACAGATCTAAGATGTGGAAAGACAGAGGTACAAACTTTGGTTAAGACAACCCCTGGGGAGTTCATAGCTGAGCAGGGGCAAAGGACGCATACACATGGAGAATCTCGTCCTTCACTCATCAAGGCCCTCCCTCCAAAGTCCCTCTCCACCACTCCTCAGACAACGGCCCGGTCCTCACATGACAGACCTAATAAACAGGGCAGTTCTCTAGCCAGGCCTTTTCCTTCGAAATCCCAGCATCGCCTCCGCACAGCAGCGAGGCTTAAAGGGAAAAGGGCACAGACAGACTCTAAGAATTCTGTCACTCGACAGCTCTGGCGGCATGAAGACACAAGCTTAAGGCACACGGATTTTGGCAGCGCGGGCTTTGGAAATGTTTGTGGAATTTAGCTGAATGAGAGGGAACACTGGAGGGAAGCTAAAGCGCTGAGAACTAGAAAGAGCAAAAGAGACACTGAACTACTGCAGGGCCACAGAATGGAGCTGAAAGGGGCCGTGGAGACACCGCAGCACAAACGTGGCGGAGGAAGAGAGCCTGGCCTGACGGCACATGGCGGGGAGGCCGTGAGCGGACCGGGTCTCGGTGGCCTGTGGGAACTGGAGCCTCCCGAAGGGTGCTGTGAGAACAGGTCACTCGTCCTCCACCACAGATGACCCCCCAGAAACAGAGGATTTAGCTGCAGAATCTCCAGGGTCCATTTCCACTCTAAAGCTGAGGCTGTTAGAAGCTCCCTCCCAGCTTGGACATTCTATGACCTAAGATTCTTCCCCACTCTAACTCTCTGTGTTCTAAGCTCCCTCCCAGCTCGGACATTCTGTGTTCTAAGGTCCCCCCTAGCTCAGACATTCTATATCCCAGGGTCCCTCCCAGCTCAGACGTTCTGTGTTCTAAAGTCTCTCCTAGCTCAGACATTCTGTGTTCTAAAGTCGATTCCAACTCTGACATTCTGCATCCTAAGATCGCTTCCAGCTCTGTTATTCTATGTCCTAAGGACGCTCCTAGCTCAGCCATTCTATGTCCTAAGGTCCCTCCCAGCTCAGATATTCTATATCCCAGGGTCACTCCCAGTTCTGACATTCTATGTCCTAAAGTCCTTCCCAGCTCAGACATTCTATGTCCTAAGGTCCCTCCCAGCCCCAACATCCTGTGTCCTAAGATCGCCCCTAAATGGGACATTCTAAGTCCAAAAGTCACTCCCAACTCTGACATCCTATGTCCTAAGGTCACTCCCAGCTGTAACATTCTATGTTCTAAGGTTGCTCCCAGCTGGGACATTCTACGTCCTAAGCTCCCCTCCAGCTCTGGCATCCTGAATCCCAAGGTCCCTGCCATCTCCGACATTCTTTGTCCCAAGACTGCTTCCAGCTCTGACATTCTGTGTCCAAAGGTGGCTCCCAGCTCGGACATCCTGTGTCCTAAGGTCGCTCCCAGCTCGGACATTCTGTGTGCTAAGGTCACTTCCAGCTCCGACATTCTATGCTCTAAGGTCACTTCCAGCTCGGACATTCTATGACCCAAGGTCACTTCCAGCTCGGACATTCTATGTCCCAAGGCCCCTCCCAGTTCTGACATTCTGTGTTCTAAAGACCTTCCCAGTTCGGACATTCTATGTCCTAAGGCTGATCCTAACTCAGACATTCTGTGTTCTAAGGTTGCTCCCAGCTCTGACATTCTATGCTCTAGGGTCCCTCCTAGCTCTGACATTCTATGTTCTAAGGCCCCTCCTCCCAGCTCCGACATTCTCTGTTCTAAAGTCCCTCCCAGCTCTGACAGTCTATGTCCTAAGGTTGTTCCCAGGTCTAACATTCTACGTTCTAAGGTCGCTCCAAGCTGTGCCGTTCTACGTCCCAGGGCTCCTCCCAATCCTGACACTCTATGCCCTAAGGCCCTCTGCAGCTCCGACACTCTGTGTTCTAAGACACCCTCCAGCTCTGACATTCTGTGTTCTAAGGTGCCTCCTAGCTCAGATATTCTGTGTTCTAAGGTTTCTTCCAGCTCTAATATCCTGTGTTCTAAGGTCTCTTCCAACTCTGACATTCTGTGTTCTAAGGTCCCTCCCAGCTCAGACATTCTGTGTCCCAAGGACCCCCCCCAGCTCAGACATTCTGTGTCTTAAGGTCCCTCCTAGCTCCGACATTCTGTGCTCTAAGGTCCCTTCCAGCTCTGACATTTTATGTTCCAAGGTCCCTTCGAGTTCTGACGTTCTGTGCCCTAAGGTGTCCCCCAGCTCTGACATGATGGTTTCCAGGGTCCCTCCCAGCTCCGACATTACTGTATGTCCTAAGGTCCCTCCCAGCTCCGACACCCTGTGTCCTAAGGTGCCTCTGAGCTCCGACATCCGGCATTCTAAGGTCCCTTCCACCTCTAAATTTCTATACTGTAAGGTGACTCCCAGCTCTGACATCCTGTATTCTAGGTTTCCGACCAACTCTGAAGTCCTGTGCAGTGCTAGCCTGTGTTCTAGGTTCCCTCCCAGCTGGGACACTCTATGTTTTAAGGTCCACCCCAGCTCTGACATTCGGTGTTCTAGGGTCCCTTCCAGCTCAGAAGTCCTGTGTCCCACAGTTCCTCCCAGCTCTGACATTCTATGTTCCAAGGTCCCTACTAACTCTGACATCCTATGTTCTAAGATCCCTTTCAACTCTGAAATCCTATGTTCTAAGGTGTCTCCCAGCTCTGACATTGTGCTCTGGATTCCCTAACGACTCTGAAGATCCGCGCGCTTTTATATTTTCTGGGTTCCCCCCCTAGCACTGATGTTATGTTCTATGTTCGGGGGGGGGGTCCCTTACGGCTGTGATCTAGATTCCCCTTCCCACCCTGACGTTCTAGGGTCCAGAAAGGTTCCACATTTTAGGGTCCCCCTCCTAGCTTTGGGGTGATGTTCTAGGCTCCCTCCCAGCACTAATGCGCTGTGTACTAGAAGCCCTGTCCCAGCATAAACGTTCTAGGTTTCCCACCAAAGCTCAATACTCTAGGTTTCCCTCCCGGTGTTTGACTCGCTGTGTTCTAGATTCCCCAAGGGGTGCGGATGCTACCCCTCCCACCACCCAAGCTCTATGTCTCCGGCTCCTCTTCCCCAGGGCGGGCAGGCCTAGGTTCTAAGCTCCCCCTCCCAGGGCTGGTGGGCCTAGGTTCTAGATCCTCTCCAACCCCGACGGGTGGCGCTAGGTGTGGCGGAGGTCCCCCCGCCCCACCGGTAGGCCTGGGCTCTAAGGCTCCCTCCCCCGGCGGGCCCAGGTTCTAAGCGCCGGGTGCTAAGGTTCTAGGTGCGGGCCCCTCCACCGCGCCCCCGCCTCTACAGAGGATATTGTCCCACTCTCAGGTCCTCGCACTTGTCCGTCTCGTCGCCCCCCGCGGCGGCGGCCTCTGCCCCCCACGGCCCCGCGCTCACGGTCACGGACACGAGCCACAGGACGCCCAGCAGCCCGGGGGCGGCGGCGGCCGCGGCCTCCGGGGCCGCCATGATGGAGCTGCCGCGTCACCCGTGACGCACTTCCGCTTCCGCTTCTCCTTCCGGCAGCGGGACCTCCGAGGGGCGGGGGAGCGCAGAGATCCTTAAAGGGACCTCGGCGGGAGGAAGAGGGGCGGGGCCGGGGCCGGCCGGGGGCGGGGCCATCTCCCCCTCCACCCCCGCCCTCCTAATCTTACTGAGAGGACAGGGAGGGAAGTGCGGGGAACGGCCCAACGTCATGTGGTTACTCAGTGGGAGAGACCGGGCAGGATTGGCACCCAGGTCCTCTCACTTCAGGGCCAGTGCTTTTTGCCCCCCTCGCGGCCGCCCCCTGGATGGCGATGGCGATGATTACAACAGTAACTGTTCGGGGCCATTCATCCCTTTGCTTCCCAACCTTTGTGGCCCAAGAGGCAAGGCATTCCCTGGCTGTAGGGAAACTGAGGCACACAGTCCGAGTTAGTGATGAAGAGGAAAGGCCCCCGGACTGACCTCAGCTCCAGCCCTGCCTCCCCAGCCTGACGCCCAAGAGCGAGGACTCACTGACCCACTTTGGTGCAGGACCCTTCACACCCGGAGTGCCTTCCAAGGATGACGTCACAAGCCCAAACTCAGCCCAACCCCCCCCCCCCAATGTGCAGGGCACTATTTAGGGTGCTGGAGATCAAAGACAGAAAAGCAAGTCCTGCCAGAGCTGGTTTTGTCTACCCTGTTCTTACAGATGAGAAGACTGAGGCCCAAAGGAGCCTGACGTCCCGGGTTACTAAGGGGACGCTTGAGCGCTAGGACTGCAAATCCCGATTCATTCCTTTGTCTGTCGCACCGTGATCCCTCTCCCAGCGAACTAATGGAAAAGCAAAACACAAAAGAGGTAGAGACATCACCGTGCAAGAGGTGTTGGTGCGCGGAGAGGAAACCCCGTTTGCCCTATGCTTGTGATGGCTTCAGGTGGCACAGCGGATAGAGCGCCAGGCCTGGAGTCAGGTAGACTCATGTTCCTGAGTCCAGATCCAGCTTTAGACACTTACTAGCTGAGTAACCTTGGACAAGTCATTTCACCCTGTTTGCCTCAGTTTCTGATCTATAAAGTGAGCCAGAGAAGGAAATGTTGAACCACTCCAGTATCTCTGCCGAGAAAACCACAAATGGGATCACGGAGCCTCGGACAGGACTGAAACAATAGGAAGGGATGGCTCAGTTTCAGGGAGCCGGTCTGTGTTCACTGAGTGGAAGCGTAAACGCTGCAGCACAAGGACCGTCTGGACCTCGAGAGCAGGCGTTTCTTACGCAGGCCAAGTTCTAATTACTGGAGAGACGGAGTTACCAGGTTAGTTCCTAGATGTTGAGAGAAATCTTGGGACGGTGGCTTTGTTTTAAAATTGCATTAAGCTCCTTTAGTCCCAAAATCTAGATCTAGAAGGCCCAGAGAACTGAAGTGACCCGCCATGGGAGCATAGGTCTAGAGCTGCAAGTGGCCTTAGAGGCCGTCAAGTTCACCCCACTCATTTTACAGGTGTGGAAACTGAGGACAAGTGAAGCAATTTGCCCAAGCCACGCAGACCCCAAAAGTTTGTAGTTCTTGTCCAAAAGATTCTGAAAACCCTGGTGTGTTCCTGCCTCTTAAATCTAATCAAAAATGGAAAAAGAAAAATTTCTTTTCAGAGGAGCGTACAAAGAAAATCGAAAGAAAGAAAGGAAATTTCCTTGACTCAATCATAATAAAAGCTATTATTAAACTTGCTGGTTTCCCAATTATTTTTCAAAAATAAGTGTTATGGGTGCCTTCTGTTTTTACATCATAATCATTCCCACTGCACCATGATAACTCCTTCATGTGTGTACTCCCTCTTCCTGGTACAGTCGCTAACCCCATCAGGCCTTCTGTTCAGTCCATATCCTTCCTACATGGGGGGACCATTCCTCCAGATGTCTTGACTTTGCACAGAGACCAATGAAGCATGCTTCTTATCCAACAGTTTTCCTTCAGTCTCACTACATGACCGCCATGATTCATTTTCACATGTGTCTCCCTAATGATCCCAGTCACAACACCTCTGTGAAACCCTGTGTAAGTAACACTTGCTGCTTCTTCACTTAATTAGACTGTGACTGGGAACCCTGTGAGGGCAGGGACGGGTTTTTGCCTTGCTTTGCATCCGCAGCGCTTAGTTCTACCTGGAACATAGTAGGTACTTAATAAATCCTAGTTGACTGACTCAAGCTATGTGCCTCTCCATTACCCTTTGGGTGATCTAAAGATGACTCATTCTTTGTCAACTGTGATATTGAATGACTTGCTGCCCTGTAACTTGAGGTCATTAAAAGCACAACTTAATTTCCCAAAGGCATCTAGTCCACTTTCCTTCTCTTGTACATCTCTGAGCCCAACACATTGTTTGTTGATCTACAAGCATCTGTTAAGTGTTTGCAAAATGTCAGGCACTATGCTAAGCACTAGGGGTACAAAGAAAGGTAAAAGACAATCCCTGCCTTCAAGAAGCTTACCCTCTAATGGGAGAGACAATATGCCCATGAAATTGTTTCACGTGAGCTACATACAGAGTGGATAGAAGCCTATCTTAGAAGGGGCTAGGAAAGGTCTACTGCAGAAAGTGGTGTTTGAGCAGATTCTTGAAGGAAGCCAGAGATTCTAAGAGGCACAGGTGAGGAAGGAGAGCGTTCTAGGCTTAGGAAATAAAGGTGCAGAGACAGGAGATGGACCATCCTCTGCAAGGAAGAGTAAATGGGCCAGTAAGGCTGGGTCACAGAGGGAAAGGTGGAAAGGGGCCAGGTTGTGAAGAGCTTCAAACAAAGGCAGTGTTCAATGTTTCATTCTAGAGGTACTAGGGAATCAGAGGGGGTTACTGAATGGGAGAGAGAGATGACTATGGTCAGACCTATGCTCTGAGAAAATCACTTTGACAGCTGAGCGGAGGAGGATGGATTGGCGGGGAGATAGAAGACCAATTAGGAGGCTATTTGCAGGGTTTGCCCATGGCATATGTACTGTTAGACCAACTCCCTGGGGTGTCCATCTGTGTGCCATAGTCTAGACAGTAATTGTTCACCCCCTTGGTTTTCCATCTGTTGATAGGTAGGCTGAAATCCTTTTAGGGACTAAGAAATGATGACTTGTATAGCATTCCTCTCCAGGCTACACTCTTGACTCTCAGGACTTGTTTGATCAAGCCTTCTCCCCCTGGAAATTCACTCCGCACCTCTGAACTTCTCCCATTGGGAGTACAGGCTAGCCCTGCAGTCCCTTCCTCTGATTGGCCAGTTCACAGGCCTAGATCAACTGTGTCTTCTTTCCTCTACAGGCTCTACTGCTGACTCTCTGGAGTGTCTTTCCCACAGCTCTGTATGGTACCTTCTCCCTCCCAAACCCCCTGCCTTTCAGCATCTGTTTCTATGTTCTCTTCCCCCATTAGAATGTAAGTTCCTCGAAGTCAGGGACTATCTTTCTACTTGCATTTTTATTCCCAGCACATAGCATAGTATCTGACTTGACTTGCTAGAAGACCACTTGATCCCTTCTTAAACTTACCAAGGATGCTCTCAATGTGTGCATAGATTATTCTGTTAAAGATTTTGTTGTGATGCCCAAATGGGCTACTTCCCCATGTGTAAGTAATTATCAATATTTTCTCAGTGACTTTTTTTTCAGACTAAGATACATGATTTTTCCCAAGCATAGCATATTTACCTCTTCCAGAGAGCTTAAAAATTGACTTCTCAGTGCCCTCAAAATTGTGTTGCTTCCAGCACAAACATCCCCTCCCTTTTCGTGTACTGGGACCTAGTTCAGGGGTTCTTCCCATCTTGATTTTACTTCTTACCATTTCTTCTTACTTGTGTGGAACGTCAAAGACCGATATTAAAGCCTGGCTATGGTGATTCATTCTCATTGATGGACAAAAGAGTTTCTGATAGGAACTTGACAAGTTAGAGCATTAGGCTGAATCTAATGAGATCACATTATTTTTAAAAATTCAATTTTATTTTTAATTCTGAATTTTCTCTCTCCCATATCCATTGAGAAGGAAAGAAAAATCAAAACTCATTACAAATATATATGTAGTCAAGCAAAACAAATTTCTGCAGTAACCATATCCAAAAAAAAAGAAGAGAAAAAGAAAATAAATTTTTAAAAAAAGAAGAGAAAAGAAAGGAAAATATATTTCCATCTATCCTCTCTATGTAGAAGTGGGTCGCATGTTTCATCATGAGTCCTTTGCAATTGTGATTGTTCACTGTATTATTCAAAGTTGCTAAGTTTTTCAAAGTTGTTTAATAAGATGGCCTTTAATAGTGTTAAATGCAAAGTCTTGCACAGGTTCAAAAAAAATCTAGTTTGGTATTGACTTTGATCTTTGTTCTAACAAATTGATACTTTGAATGTAAACAGACATCTAATTTGGAAATGTTTCCCATAGGGGCAGCTAGGTAATGTAGTGGGTGGAGCATTGGCCCCGACATTAGGAAGACCTGAGTTCAAATCCGGCTTCAAACACTTAGTAGCAGTGTGACCCTGGGCAAGCCACTTAACCCCATTTGCCTCAAAGGAAAAACATGCTCCCCATAGAAGTAACCCATCACTTCATATCTGTGAAAACAGACTCCATTTCATTTTTTGGGATATGTGATGCTCTCACTGTTCTGTGTCTCCCAATTGTCTCACTGAAATCTTTATTATATGGAGGCATGAGGCATATGGGTAGTCTACACAAAAGCTTTTGCCCTCATTTATTTCTTACTCCAAAACATGTTTTCCAACACATTCATTTCCTACCCCTATGCAGTCCTTGTGCTGAAGTCACCAAGAATGAAGTCAGTTACATGTCCCTCATTTGGAGGGTCTTCTTGAGGTCTTCATCAAATTTCCTCTTAATTCGCCCTCCATGATGGTTATTGTAACCAAAGTGGCAGTTATCTTCATAATTCTTTTCAAAATGAGCACTTCAGTGTGAGATGAGAAAGTGGCCTAAGAAATGATGTTTCTTGTTGCCTTGGGACAAAAAGACAAGCCAGCTAAGCCAACTCCCTTATTTGCCTTTCTAAGAAAAACCTGTGTGCCATCCTTCCACTTGACTACAATGTCCTTTTGTCTTCTGGTTTCATTTGCAGGGAGAATTTCGAGATTAACCTAACACAGTTCCAGCAGGAGTGTGTCTGTGTGTCAGTGACTCCAGTCCCATGTTTGAGAAGCCAATGTTTATTGAAGACTTAAAAACAACATAATTCTAGCACACTCTGCTCCCTTTTCTCTCTTGTCATGGCCAGGGCTAAGGTCCATTTAGTACTACTCTTTTTTTTCCCCCTGGGGTCACTATAACCAAGAACGTATCACCAAAGTACCGGTAGTGAACCCCACTGTAGTTAGCTAAATTGCGTCTCAGAAAGCAGAAACTGGCTGTTGCTGGGACAATTCTTGAATCCTTTAAAGTGCGGAAGAAGAGTTTGCAGCCCCCTGGCCCAGCCTTTGAGACCCTAGGGTAACTTGCATGTCATAAGGAGGCATCAGTGCAAATTGGGCCTTATGGAGGAATAAGCCTACACATGTGTATATGTATATGTGTGTGTGTGTGTGTGTGTGTGTGTGTATGTATATATATGTATATGTATAAGTGTCTGTATATGTATATGTATATGTGTATATGTAGGCTCATTCATATGTATATGTGCTTACTCCCCTATAAGGCCCAACCTGCAATGAGATATACATGTATATGTATATATAGACATATAATTATATATCGATATATATATATATAAAATTATATATATACTATATATATACATATACACATATGCAAATTCCAGTGAAAAAAAACTCACAGTCATTTTTTACTATCAGATTTATTACCAAGTATTGAGTATTTCATGTGAGCTTCCTTACTGCCTTTTAATCAATCTTCTGTGTGGGTGAAAGGATGAAATAAATATATTGTCAAAGTTTGGGTCCTACAATAGTTTGTAGTCCAGAAGGTAGATAGAGGTATCGTGATCAAACAGTTGCTAAATCATCTAGTCCCAGTCATCTTCCTGAATAATATCCCCTGCATTTTCAAAGAGTCTTTTCCAATCTCAGTTTTATTTCTACTATTTAGAAAGTAAAGGGCTAAAAGTGTATGCATATAAAACACTGGATACTATAAAAATCATGTTTATCCGTCTTATACAGAAAGTCATTTTTCAGTTGTGTCCCCGTTGGTCACCCCATTTGGGATTTTTTTTTTTGGCAAAGATACTGGAGTGGTTTGCTACTTCCTTCTCCAGCTCATTTTACAGATGAGGAAACTGAGGTACCCAGAGTGAAGTGACTTGCCTGGGGTCACTCAGCTAGTAAGTGTCTGAGGCTAGATTTGAGGTCAGGAAGATGAGTCTTCCTGACTCCAGGCCTGGCTCTCTATCCACTGTGCCACCTAGTTGCTTCTACGAAAACATGCCTTAACTAATAAATTATACTAATGACGTATCCACTTGAGGTTGATGTGGATGGTGAGGTGAGGTGTGGATGGTTAGATCAAACTCTTTTGACTTATGCATCTCATCCAGAAAACCCTACGATGATGTGAATTTAATAAATCCAACAGGCTATGATACCCACATAGGCTCATCTAGAAAAAAAATTTCTTGCTACCTTTGCACTGTCAAATGGTTCAACATCAGAAACTGATATGATTTTATCAGTGGAAGAGGCTTTGCAGTCTGCTTTGCTGCCATGCCTCAATGGAGAAGGGCACATTTTCATTTGACTTGGAGCCATGAGTATGTGAACTCGCAGAGAGCAGAGACTGTCTGATTTATCTAATTGTATCCCTAGTGCTTTGCACACAGCAAGCACTTAATAAGTGCTTTACCCCTTTATTCATTCGCCATCCTTAGCAAGAAGTTCTGAATCTTTTTGGTGACATTGATTGCCTTATTCATCTCCTGAAGCCTATGGACCCCTTGTTAAAATCATGTTCTTCAATGCATCGAATTTGTAAAGAAAACCTTGAAAGAGTTATCAAAATTTCTTTTAAAAAAATAAGTTCATGACTCCTGGACAGGAACTCTTGATCGTGGGAACTGAGTGTGATTTATAGGGAATCTGTCTTAAGCTGGCCCTCAGCATTTGATTTTCTCCATTACAGAGGCAAATACCTCTGGTAAGCACACATCTCCCTGTTTTATGCCTTGCTTGGTATTAATGATCAGAGGGTCACGCAACAAAGCTATCTCCATCATTTTATCTTTCAAGGAACATTGCATGAATTTGATGGAAGAGCACATTTAAGGCAGCATTTTTCTCTCAAAAGTTTTTTCATAGCCAACAAAAAAGAATGCTTATTATGACATGCAGTTGGATGGATAATCTATAAAATTCATCCATCAGTACGGATATTGGAGACAGACCCTGCAAATGGATAAGGATGTGGACCCAGAATTAAATAGGAGGAGGAAAGACTGGATTGCCTTTGGGAAACTGAAAAGTTTCAATAATGACTCCTAACCTTCCTCAGAAACAAGAGGCCTACCTTTTAAATGTCAATATTCCACTGATGTTATTGCATGGTTATGAAATATGGAACAAGAGTCTAAAAAAATAAAAATGAGTATAACATAGCTAGGTGGGGTATAGAATAGAGTGCAGGGTGTACAATCAAGAAGACCTGCATTCACACTATCACTTATTTTTACCTTCTGCTGAGTTTTGTTTCATCTTTCTGATGGTTCCTCCTATTGGTTTTCATTTTTACTTACAACTTCACTAATGTGAAAATATGTTTAATAGGAATGTAAATGTAAAGCCTATATCAGATTGTGCGCCATCTTGGGGAGGGTGGGGGAGAAGAAGGGGGAGAAAAATTTCCAACTCAAAAGCATATGGAAATGATTGTTGATAAATCAAAATAAATTAATAAAATTTAAAAAAAAAAGAAGACCTGCATTCAAATCTCCCTTTACTTAGCTACTAGTCTGGTGACTCTGGGCAAGTCCCTTAATTTCTCGGTGCCTCAGTTTCCTCATCTATAAAAAGAGGATAATGATAATAGCCCCTGCCTCCCAGGATTGTTGTAAAGATCAAATGAGATGACATATGTAAGGAGCTTTGCAAATCTTAAAGAAATGTGTGTGTGTGTGTGTGTGTGTGTGTGTGTGTGTGTGTGTGTGTGTGTGTGTAATGTATATTCTGTTAATAGTAGTAGCATCTAGATCTACAGCTGGAAAGAACCTAAGCATGAAGAAGAGCAAAAGATGTCATGAAAGAAATTCATGACAGAAAAATAAAACAGAGCCAGTCCTGCAGTAGAAACAAGAGCCAGTGGACCTACTGTGTGCTTCAGTATTATCCTTAGAATGTTCAAGAAAATGAGGAAGGCTTCCTAGCACATTGAATGTACTGCTGCTTGGGGAACTTATGGGAGAACTGGACATGAATTGCAAAGGCTGAGAAAGCTGGGCAGATGGACAGATGGATGGATTGGTTGGGGTCTGCCTCATCAGAGAGGAACGTCTATGTTGATGGGAAGCCAGGTCCCTTGGAGTGTTGGAGTGTTAGTAATGTATGCCCCGGCTCTCTCATTTAAGAGACAAATCCTGGCTTCAGGCTTTGATGATGGAGTATGTGGTATTTCTGGTTGAGGAGAAGGGGGAGAGGCTGGAAAAGATTTCCTTTCCCTTGCAAAGCATTGGCTTTGCCATCTTTGGGGGCCGAGGAAAGGAACCTGACCACAAGGTAGTAGGCTGGAGGGAACCATTAAAAATATTTTTTAGCAAAATTTTGTGGGTTGGATGTCTGTGGGGTGGGGGTAGAGGAGTTTGGAATTTAGATTCATGCTTGGTCTGAAAATGTACATAATGCACGCCCATCCCGATATGATACCATAACAGCAAATTCATGGTTACCCTTTAGGGGACAGGTTTTTCTTTTTTTTTGTATTTGCATTTTCCCAGGGTGTTCCCATCCTAAGGGTACCAAAGAGACCATCTTGGGGTTAAAATACCTGTGGGCAAAGCTTCCCATCATTTTGGTGCTTTCAGATTTGAAAGAATGTAGAAGAATGCAAAGGAAGAGAAAAAAAAAACCCAGCTAGCAGGCATTCCATTGGGCTGATGCTGGCAGATCCTTATCCCAACCCCTTCTGGAGGGAGAGAGCAAAAAATCCTAGGGAAGGAGGAGGAAGGAGGGGGAGGGAAACTGACCAGCAGGGTGTGGAAGCTGACTCTTGTGCTCAAGGACTCTGCAGATGGCATGTTTTTCATTCTATAACCTAGAGTCTTCAAGCAGTCAATCATATGGAGAGCCAGAGTGGCAGCACATCTTTCTCAGTAAGGCCCTATGTCCCCTCCTGCCTCAGTGAAAGAAAGCAGAACTGAAGTGACATTGAAGGCTACCTGATCCTGTGGAAAGAATCCTCTATTTGGAGTTGGGTGACCTGGGTTCAAATTCTATCCCTGCTCCTTACTACCTGTGTGACAATAAGAAAATAACAACCTCTCTGCGTCTCCATTTCCTCATCTGTAAAACGAGAGCTTCTGAGGACCCTACAACTCCAGAGCTATGATCTTAGCACCCGATGACTAAATATTGGTTCGAATCCCAGCTCTGCCCCTTACTACTTCTGTGTCCACGTGCAAGTCAATGAACCTCTCTGGGACTCAGTTTCTGCATCTGTAAGATAAGAAGGTTGGCCTAGATTTTCTCCAAAATCCCTTCTAGCTCTAAATCTGTGGTCTTTTGGTCTTGTTCTCAGGGCCTTCGTGGCAGGATTCAAACAATCATTTATGAAGCTCTAGGTGCTATGCTAGGATGTAGGCATACTATGACAAAACCAAAACCCTACTTGCCTCCAAGAATCTTGCATTCTACTAGAGTTAGGTTATACAACCTACACACAGATAGTATATAAAAATATAAACAGAGTATAGACAAAGGAATTTTTTTTGGTTGGGAGAAAAGAGCACCTATAACCGTGGAGATCAAGAAAGACTTCCATTTAAACCAAATGAGCATTTTAATTATACACACTGATCCTTTTATTTTTTCTTCTTAGGTGGTTAAGAAAGACAGAGCCTCTTTTGTAGCCTTATAAGACCTTGAGACTGAGACTCTTCCCAAACTATATCACAGCCATCTCTCCGACATCCAACATCAGTACATGCTGAAGCCTCCATGCTGATTATTCCCAAATCCAAATGTATAGTCTAATGCTCTAAGCTCTAGTTATTTCGATTTAGATATCTCATGGTCACTGTCAAATTACTTTGATACATCAGTATGTCTGGTATCTCCTGAATAAGCACATTTCCTCCAGAGGTGCTGATCATAATCCATCTATGCCTTCTCATGCCATGGAACTTCATTACACATTCTCCAAAAATCTGCCACCAAGACTCTGTTCAAAATGCTTTCCTTCCTTCCAGGTCTTCTAAGCCTGGGGCCTATAAACTTTTCTTTCTTTCTTTATTTTTATTTTGATAATTGTACTTTACTAAAATTGGCTTCTTTTATAAGCCTAGCTATTTTATTTTTTACATTTACAAACATGATTCTGAGAAGAGATTCATACCCTTCACCACATTGACTGCCCATGGGGTCCAGGACACAACAAAAATGAAGAACCCCAGAAGTAGATCTCTTGACAATGAATGGGTGCCAAAGGAGCACACAGGTTTTCCATAGGATATCTGTCCCCACATCACATGCCTGGGCCCAGCCCTATTTGGAACATAGGTTTCCTCAATGGTATTCCTTATACTTCTGCTGTGGATTTTTTTTAAAAATAGACTGGTACAATCAACTGAGAGGTGAAAAGCTCGAGGTGCAGAATAAGACATGGCCTATGTGAGATTTGTTTGACTACTCTTATCTAAAGGCAGCTAGGTAACGCAGTGGATTGAATTCAGGACATGGAGTCAGGAAGACCTGATTTCAAATCAGCAAATGCTACAAATCAGGGCTTGATTTATTGTTTTATTAATTTGTCTAGACTTAAGAAAGTGATGGAGAAAATGTTATAATCCAGATTAATCTTTCAGGAGAGCTGGTTGTAAAATATTTACCAGCACATCGCTGAGCGTAACCATCAATTACAGAATGACTGAACCAGTTGCAGAAGATAAATGAAGTGAAATTTTGTAGTAGCCTGAGAAAGGATGATTATGATGGATTCAGAGAAACCTGGGAAGATTCCTGTGAACTCATATGGAGTAAAGAGAGCAGAAGTAGGAAAATTATTTATATGATAACCACAATAATAATGTGAGCTCTAAGGGTATCAGAACTCTGACCAAAGCAATGACCAATCATGACTTTAAAGGAGTGATAATGAAATATACTTCCCACCTGTTGGCGAGAGATGACGGCCTACAGGTTCAGAATAATTCTCGGACGTGGTCCAGGTGCCAATCTGACTTCTTTGCTTATATATGTTGCCTAAAAAGGAAAGGCTTCTCCTTGATTGAGGGGGGAAGGAGAGGTGGGTTATTGGGTAGTGCTAGATGTAAAGAAAAGAGTATCAAGAAAACTTTTTTTTAAATGCACAGGAAAAAAAAGTGAAGAAGGGGACACAAATAGAGTATAATAATGTGTTTTCTTGAACCATTCACTTGGCAATCATCAACTTGCTCTCTCAAAATACACCTACTTCTGCACGTTTTATCTTCTCTGATATGGAAACCTGGCCTTGTAGACCAAAATCTGAAGGCAGAAAGACCTGGGGTTGAGGCTCATCTTTGATACTTACTCACCAGAGGGCTGCGGCCATCTCACCTCCCAGAGCCTCAGTTTCCTGATCTGTAAAATTGAAATAATGCCTTAACAAGGTTGTCATCTTGAGTGAGGATCAAATGAAATTGCTTTGCAAACTTTAAAGCACTAATTGTCAATTATTAAGATTACCACTCCACTAAATTCCTTGGGGTCAAGGATTATGTTTTCTCCATTTTCCCATTCTACCCTACCCAACTCCTACCCCCTTCCGACTTCCAAACCAGCGTATCACATGTTTTTCCTTGGTCTGGCTCTATGACTTCATCACTGTAAGGAACTTCCAGGGCAGAAACTCCATCCACAGATGTAGAACAACGCGTCTTCCTTAACTTACAGTCTTAGGTTATTGTCCAAGAGCTGAGGCGACCTGCTCATGTTCATTTGACTAGAATGTGTCAAGTGAGACACCACATATACAATGCACTGCAAACCTTACTGCCTTATGTCAAGGTCAGCATTTATGATTATGATTATGATGATGCATCAGAGACTCTAACAGAGGCCTTTTTGCCTCCAAGACCAACCATCCATGAACCACGGCAAACTACCTCTCTATATAGGGGTGTTCCAAAAGTTTTAGTGCAGTTTTCAATTTACTAAGACTTTGGGAAAACCCTGTGTATCTCATACATAATGTACCTTAAGAGGCATTAGATAACTTGTTGCAGAATCAGTGAAAATACTTGATTTTGTCCCTGTTTGAAGTATGATTATAATAATGGAGAAGTATTAGACTCTTCGCCAGAAACCTAGGATTGATAATGGTGTTAATAAAGTAGAATCAGTAGCATTGTGAGGTTTTGCACACAATTCCTTGATGAGAAATTATGTTGCCGAAGGAACAGGACCAACAGCTCAAACATTAGGTCAATGATTTGAAGCTGGATGGGACCTTTGAGGACAGCTGACCCAACCTCCTCACTTTACAGGGGGATAAACTGAGGCCTGGGGGCGGGAAGAGGCTTGCCCAAGGGTACACAGGCAGTAAGTATAAGCATCAGAATTTGAACCCGGATCTTCTGAATTCCCAATCTTGTTTTGTTTCTGTTATACCATGCTTCAGGGCGAAGGTGTCAGTGAAATGAAAAGAAAAAATCTGAGAACATAAAATTGTAGTGTTTTTAGTCTCCGTGTTGGCATTGGTCTGAGTGTTTAGATCAAAGGAGATACAAGGCATGGGCTCCATTGGGACAGGGCAGTGCAGCAGGAACATCATCTCCACCCCAAGACGTGTGGCAATGAGAAGCAGAGGAACAAAGGCAGATGGGCAAGTCCTTCCCCGCCTTGAACGAGACTTCCCCAGGGGAGAAACCAGGGGGCCACAAAGGGCCCCCAGAGCTTTGCTGGGGCTCTAGGGGACTCCATTTTGACACACACAGTCAGGTGTGGAGTAATGGCTGGTGACCATCATTCCCTGACAGCTACATGCAGAGGAGAGAGAGGGGCTATCCACACACAAATGAGACTTGGGTGGGCTGGGAGCAGCCAGACGCCCTAAGAGATCAGGGCAAAATGGCCTACCATGAGACCCCCGCTGCCATCCGTAGCTCCTTTGATTCATTCCTTTCTCTCTGGATCATTTCCTAATGAAGCCATACCATTTTTCCTATATGATCTCACTTCCTGTTTTGCTTCCAACTGGTAGGAGGAGGGGTGGGGGGGGAGCACAGTAAAGACATTCATCCCCACTAAGTGACAGTCATTGCGGCTGGCATTTGGGAGCCTTTTTCCTTTTATAGCTCATTTTTGTTATGATGTACATGAAACTGCTGTTAAACTATATGACCATTCTCCGTGAATCTGTCTCTGACTACACTGTTCAAAATTGAGAGAGAGGAAGTTAACCCAAAGAGAGAATGGATTTTTTCCTCCAGCAAACTGGGGTGGGGCATAACGAGCCAATTAGAGTGTCTGAAAGCATAGTAATAGTCAGATGGATTATCACCTAAACTGCTTTAAAAACAACAACAATAACTCAGAGAGAGACTTGGCAAAGAAATGAGCCTGTATGAGGAGGGGTGGAGCAGGTGCGTCCACTTGGCCACAGCTGAAGCCGGCCAACTCTCCTTGTCTGGTGCTAGAAGACCTTGGCACCCTCGGCTACACCTCCCCAGCCAGCCCCTCAGTCAAATGGTGGAATAAACAAAGAGGCAGCTAGGGGCTACAGGCGACTGAGTGCTGGGCTTGAACGCACAAAGATCTGGGTCTAAATCCTGCCTCAGACACTTGTTAGCTATGGGAATCAGCTATAGTAATGTGAACGCTTGCTGTTTTTATTATCTGGAGGCAGAGGATTTGGGTTCCGATCTATACCCGGGTTGACATGAGGAAATCCATTCCTCTTCCCTGGGCCTCAGTGTCCTCATCTATAAAGTGAGGGCATTGGACTAGATGACCTTTAAAGTCCCACCCAGGCCTAAATGTATTTTCCTACAAATTCAACTGTTACTACACTGGGAAAAATGGAAACGTGATGGAGAAATGGAGTCACAGGAAAGGTCTGAGGAACAATGAAGCCTGCTCCCAGCCGAGAGGGGATGGAGAAGGAGACACAGACTTCTGGGCATGGCCAGTTTGGGGATTTGTTTTGCTTCACTGTGCATATTTGTTACATGGATTTTTGTTTTCGTTTTTAGTGAGGAGGCAGGTGGAAATAAATGCTTATTAATTAGAAAAATTAGAAAAGGACATGTAGCAGGAAATAGCTAACAAAAGGGAGAGCTGTGGAGGATGGGACGCAATTAAAATTCATGTTTGACCAAGTCCATTCATTTGTTCATTCAGTAAGCATTTATGCCTGCTGTGTGCCAGGAACTGGGTTAACTACAAGTCTCTGTCTTCAAAGAGCTTTTGTTCTATCTGGGGAAAGAACACACAGACAGATAAGTAAATATAAAGTAATATGGGGGTAGGGAAGCATTACTAGGTGTGAGGAATCAGGACAGATATCTTAGTCAGGAAGCACTTAGTTAACATCTACTGTGTCCCAGGCATTTTGTTGTGCCAGGTAGCTAGGTAGCTAAAAGATTGGGGCAAAATGGCCTACCATGAGACCCCCACTGCCATCCGTAGCTCCTTTGATTCATTCCTTTCTCTCTGGATCATTTCCTAATGAAGCCATACCATTTTTCCTATATGATCTCATTTCCTGGGCCCAGAGTCAGGAAGACCTGAGTTCAAATGTGGCCTCAGACACTAGCTGTGAGACCCTGAGTGAGTCACTTAACCCTGTTTGCCTCAACCGAGCTAGAAAAGGAAATGGCAAACCACATGCCAAGAAATCCCAAAATGGGGTCACGAACAGTTGGTCATGACTGAACAACAACAAATGTGCCAGGCACCTTGCTAAGCTACATAGGTGCCTCCTGTAGAAAGTGACACTTGAGCTGAGCCTTCAAGGGAGCTTAGGAGCCTTGAGAACCAGGAGTGAGACAAGAGGCAGGATCTCCTGAACAGCGATGGGGGACATGCAAGGTGAGGGTTATCAGACCAGAAAAAATGGCCAATGCAAAGACCATGAAGGGTTTTATTTTTAATCAAGGTCAGGCTCTTGCTGTTCTGCCCAGGCTATGACAGTGAAAAATTGTCCGTTAAAGTAGAAGGTCGACTAGTTTGTTGTATTCCAAAATCGCTGAAGGCAAAAGAGCAAATTTAAAGATTTAAACGTGAAAAAAAGATGAGAATACGAGACTTCTTCAGTGATTGCCGCAGGTGTGATCAATTCTGCTGGATTTCAATTGGTTGTTTTCAAGTTAATTTCTGTTTTCCTGCCGTCACCACTGGCTTCCATATTGTCTCTTTCGCCCTTGATTATGTTCCCATCTGCCCCTTTCCTGTTTCTTCTTTGCTCTCTTATTCCCTAATGCACAATGGATTTGAAATCTGAGAATCTGGGTTCAAATCCCAGCTCTGCCACTTATACTGTGTGTGACTTTGGGAAATTTCTGTGGCTTTTCTGGGCTTCAGTTCCTTACCTGTAAAATGAGAGGGTTAAATGAGATGGCCTCTGAGATCTCTTCTAGCTAGAAATCTATGGTCATAATAATCTACTTGCCTTGTAGGATGGGCAATTTGTTTCCCTTGTCTGGGTCACCGTTTCCTCACATGTTAAAAGAAGGCTTGGATTAGATTATTTTCCACTTCTCAATCCTATGATCTGCTCATCTTTCCCATTCCAGCTTTCTTCCCTCCCTCTAGAGAGTCTGGCGATCCATCAGTCTGTCTGCTTCTTTCCTCTTCCATAGGGCCATCTGCCTTGCTTCTCAGCCACTAGGCCATCTGTCTCTTCTTCTGTTTGTCTGACTGTCTCTTCCTATACCTCCCATCTTTCCAGGCTTTCAGTCTACTTCCGTCTGCTTCCCAAAAAAGGAGACTGTGTTTAGAGGAGGGGAAGGCACTTACGCATCGGACCTGAGATCAGAATGAGTTTCTTCTATTTCTATCTAATATGTTGAGCATCCTTCTCTGAGCCTCAGTTTCCCGATTTGTAGAACAAATGGATTCATAGAATGTTAGTGCTGAAGAAGCTTACTTAGAAGTACCCTAGACCAGCATCCTCATTTTACAGAGGAGTTAGATTAGACCAGAGGTTCCCAAACTTGTTTGGCCTGTACCCTGCTTTTATAAAAAATTACTCAATGCCCCCGCAGGAAATCTACTTTCTTTAACCCTTTAATGTTTTTTTTTTTGTAAATTTGCATAATTTTGAAAAAATATAAAACATTTTTCTAAAAAATGACTCATCTTAAATTTAATAACTTATTGTGAATTTGTGGGTTTTTTCCTGAATTGAAATTTTGATGATGTAATATTACATCATGTGATCATATAGTATCATATTGTAAACAGGTCATTACATGCACTTATTCCTGATGATGCATGCTGGACTTCCCAACAATGAGCAATGTGCTCACCAGCCAACACTTGCTTGTTAAGACCTGTCAGTGGACTAGACCACCAATAGGTTATAACTTGCATTTTGTTTGGTTATTTGGAAAATAATATAATCACTACAACTTTAACTCTGTTACACAACAGATGAAACATGTACAGTTTTTCAAAATTCCACTCTTCTTTCCTTATGCTTTCACTGCCCCCTTATTTTTATTCAATGCCTCCCAATTACACGAGAAGCTATTGCCACCTCCTATATCATTCCAGCTCTTGCCAGCAGGCAGTATCACCTACTTTGGGAACCTAGCAGGGGTGGGCACCTGTGTCCCATGTGGCCTTCTAGGTCCTCAAGTATGGCCCTTTGACTGAATCCAATCCACTGGGACAATCCTTAAGGCTTTCACAGGTCCTTCTCTTTCTGTCTCTCACCAGGGTTCCTTCCTTTTTACTACCAATTGGAAGGAGCATATGATTAATTGAGGTGAAACTCCTTGCCAAATCCCAAATTCCTTCATCCTGGAGGCCAGGGTCAACTCATTCAGACTCTTTCTCCCTTCCCTTTCCTCCTCCCTCCTTTCCTATCCTCTATTTAGGGAGGGGGCTATCTTTCCAGTATCATTCACATATCTCTATTCCCTTCACTCTTTTTCTCCCTCTCAAGCCTCCTGCCTCCCCTTCCACCATCTTTTCCCTTCTACCTCCATGGCTTCTTTTTTCTACTCCAGCCCCTCTTTCCAATATGCAATGCAATAAACCTTTATTAAACACCTACTAGGTGGAAGTTGTTAGGAATATAAAGACAAAAAAATGAGGAAATAAAGAAAAAGAAGTTGTTAGGAATATAAAGATAAAAAAAGAAAAAGAAGTTGTTAGGAATATAAAGATAAAAAAAGAAAAAGAAGTTGTTAGGAATATAAAGACAAAGTAAACAGGAAACAGCCCAGTTCTCTAGAGCTTTCATTCTGCTTGATCAAAGGGAGAGCTGGAAGATACCTTCCAGCTGGGCCTGGAATCAGGAACACCTGAGTTCAAATCCAGCCTCAGACACTTCCTAGCTGTTTGACCTTGGCCAAGTCATTTAACCTGTTTGCCTCAGTTTCCTCAGTAAAAAGAGAATAAGGGCACCTACTTCTCAGGGTTGTTTTGAGGATCAAATAAGATAATATTTGTAAGGCACATAGTAGGCACTACAGAAATGCCTATTTCCTTCCCCTCACTCCCCTACCCTTCATAAATAATTATAGCTAGCTTTTACATAGATCAACTGAAGTAATCTCTGTACTGTTCTTTGCAAACCTTAAAGTGCTATATATTTGCTGTTGTGTCCTGTCTGAACTCTGTGACCCCATTTGGGGTTTTCTTGGCAAAAACACTGGAGTGGTCTACCATTTCCTTCTCCAGCTCATTTTACAGATGAGGAAAGGGAGGCAAACAGGATGAAGTGACTTGCCCAGGGTCACTCAGCTAGTGAGTGTCTGAGGCTGGATTTGAACTCAAGTCTTCTTGACGCCAGGCCCGGTTCTCTATCCATTGCGTCCCTTAAATTCAGGAGGATACTAAGTAACTGTAGAGTCATTTCAGGGCCAGAGGCGTACTGACAACACCTCCTCCCCCCGCGCTCTCTTCCTCCTCCTCTCTACATCCCCTCCTCCAGTCTGTCCCCTCCCTGGCCCTGGAGCCCCGGGGTGCCCCTGCTTCCCCAGCTGGCCCCTGGCTGGGCCCCGCCCCCTCTGCTGGGCCCCGCCCCCGCGCCCTGGTTGGGGAGGGGGTCGGGAGGGCAGGGCCTGCCAGGTGAGTGTGCTCCGCCCCCAGCCTCTCTCTCTCACTTCCGCCCAGGTGAGGGGAGGGGAGGTGCTCCTGCCTCCTGGAGCCCCACCTTTCCCGGTCCCTGGGCCAGCACCCGCCTCGCGCACTCACTCTTCGGGACCGAGCAGGTAAAGAAAGGCTGGGGTTAGGGGTGGGGTTCCTGCTCCTCCGATCCCTCTCCGCCCCTCTCCCGTGGCCAGGCCTCCCCTGGCTCTCGCAGGGCCTCCCGACTCCCGGCTCCCGGTGCCAGCCCCTTTAACTTCCTACGTCAGCCACCGGCCCACCTCGCCTGCCCCGCACTCCTCCCTCTGCTCCCTGGTTTGGGGGGGCCGATCGGAGCGCAGATGCGATTTGATGGAGGCCAGGAAGTCGGAGGGAGAAGGAGCTGGAACATTCCCGGCCCGGGAAGGAAGGAAGGAAGAGAGGGAAGGAGGGAGGGAGAGAGAGACGGAAGGAGGAGGAGGAGACCAGACCCCCCTTTTTTCTGTCCTGGAGTAACACGCATCTGCCAGGCTCGGACGCCTGGGGAGCTCCTCAGCCGGGAAGAATCTTGGAGGTCGTTTAGACCAAGCCCTTTATTTTACAGATGAAGAAACTGAGGCCCAGAGAAGGCGAGGGCCTTGGAGGGGCCCGTTTTCTTCTCCACCTGTTGGGACCACGTAGACTTAAGATGATCTCTCCTCTCACTTTGGTTTCTTCCCGGGGGAAAGAGATTTCACTGTCCCTGCTCATCCAAGGTCTTGCCTGCTTTTAGGGAGCGTCAGGATTCATATTTTACACGTGGCTCACTATCACAGGTGACCAGCGTTTACTGAGCACCTACACTGCCTTTGGTAGACAGACCTGGACTTTGTTCTGGAAATTCAGTTAATGTTCAGAGGAAGGACAGGGAAAGGGAGGAGTCAGTCCCTGCTAGGATTAGGGGGATAGATGATAGAGTCATAGATCTCAGAACCTGAAGGGATCTTAGCCATCTAAGGTGGCAGCTAAATGGTAGATAGAGCTGGGGGCCTGGAGTCTGGAAGACCTGAGTTCAAATCAAGACACAAAACACTTGTGTGACCCTGAGCAGTCGCTTCACTCTGTTTTTCTGTTTCCTCAACTGAAAATGGGGGTAATAATTGTACCTACCTCCCAGCATCCTTGTGAAGGTCAAATGAGAATGCTAGTGTGTTTAGCACAGTGCCTGGCACAAATTAAGTTCTATAGAAATATTAGCTTATTATTATTCTCTGGTCTAATTCCCTCCTTTTACAAGGAAGTCAATTCAACAAGCACTTATTAAATGCTTACTGTGTGCCAGGAACTGTGGAGGAAACCAGCTTTGTGTACACTAGTTGCCAAATGAATGGTACAGGAGTAAGGGGATACATCCTTTAGGCCATGCCTGCTCTGGTGCCGTGGCAAGTGTTTTGGCTCTGGGGTCAGAGGGCTTGGGTTCAAATTTTGCCGCTGACACTATCCACGGGGGTAAGTTATTACATCACAGGGCTTGAGTTTTCCCACTTGTCAGGGATGGGGGGGGAAGGTAGATTTAATGGCCTCTGAGGTCTGTTTAGCCTCTGGTTCTTCTTTCAGGCCCTGGAAAAAGGACTGGGATGTGATACAGTGGAACTAAGTTGGAATCTTGTTTCTGACACTGCCTGTGTAACCTTGGATAAGTCACAACCTCTCTGGGCTTAGCCTCCTCATCCGGAAAATGTGGGCATTGTACTACATGCCCTCTGAGGTCCCTTTCAGCTCTTAATTTGTGAAAAGTGGAGAGTTTCCATCTCAAAATTTCGTAAAACATCTCCTTTGCCCCACCTACACCATTACTGTTTGGATGCTTATCTATATATCTAGACCAAGTTTCTCCAACTACCCCTGTCTCCCTGTCCCCAGAAAGCAGGCTTCTATGCCACTGTTGTATCCCTGTCATCTTTCATCTGGAAATAAAATTGATGACATTTCTATACTTGTTTGAGTATTTGCAAGGTGCCCGCTCGATTCCTACCATATCTCTGGGAAGTGGGTACTTTTACAGATGAGGAAACTAAAGTCCAATAACCGACTTGACTTGGATCACAGCACTACTAAATGTCTGAGGCAGGATTTGAATCCAAGCCTTGTTTTACTCCAAACCCAGCATTTTATCCACTGCCTGCCTGGGCTGCCTCTTTTAATAGGCATCTAGTGAATGTTTGCAGAATCGAATTCCAGGAATCATAAGATCCTAGATTTATAGTTGGACAGGACCTCAAAGCCCATTTGGTCCAAAGAGCTCATTTTACAGATGATAAAACTGAGGCCCAGAGAGGTTAAATGATATTCCTAGGATCACACAGAATAAGGGGCAGATCTGGACCCTAAACATAAAGCTTGTTATTCCAAGTTCCCCTAGTGGGAACTGCTTGAACACGCCTTGGTCATGTCTAGTGTCCCCATATTGTTTTCAGTATCTTTTGGGTTCCCTGTCCATACCCCATCCTCTTATCTCTTCCCTGCCTCCTACTGGGAGGAATTGTTGATTGGGAAAAAACATTGGGCCAAACCCCACACCCAGACTTTTCTTATTCTGTGCCTAGAACCACTGTTAGGGAGATCTATGCCCTTGGGGAATTCCTGTCTCCTTTGTTGCCAGATAAATTCATTTACATCTTCTTTGCTGGGTGGGCTGAAGGTTGGGTGGTATTAAAACCACAGGGTTAGAGCTGAGAAGTAGTCATGGAGCCTAACCTGCTCATTTTACAAAGGAGGAAACTGAGGCCCAGAGAGGCTCACTCTTACCTGTTAGCAGCCCTGATGAAATGTTAAGGCAGAGGGCTCTGAGTATTAATTTAAGAGGAGACAGCTTGGTCCCCCTGCCAAAAGCATCGACTCTGGAGTCCAGAGGACTGCCTCTAGTGTTCATTCACCCCCTGTGTACCAATGGGCAAATCACTTACACCTTTGGCCTCAGTTTTCTTCCTTTGTCAAATTAGGGGGTTGGATGAGAGGGTCTCTGAGGACCTTCTGGCTCTAGATATAGGAATTCCTGATAATCCTAAGCGAGACCAACGAAGTCAGGACAGTTCCTTGATTTGGAATTCAACCAACCAATAAACATTTATTAAGTGCCTACTATATACCAGGCACTATGCTAAGCTCTGGAATTAGGAGCAATTAGGAGCTTGGTGAATGTGTCAGAGTCGGAAGGGACCCAAAGCCTGAACCTGACCACAATGGTCATCCAGCCTTGTTTGAGGACCTCCAATAAGGAGAGAGAGCCCCTGCTAGCTAGGTGGTGCAGCACATGGAGTGCTAGACTGGAAATCAGCAAAACTCGAGTTCAAACCCTGCCTCAGATTCATATTAGCAGAGTAACTCTGGGCAAATCACTTACTCACATCTCAGCCTCTTTATCTGTAGAATGGTAACTACAATTACTTACCTATATCACCAGTACAGTGGTGTGCATGTACAGTGCTTTGTTGACCTTAAATTAAAGCGCTGTGTAAATGCTAATTGTTGTCATGACCTTCACGGAAGCCTATTCCATTTTAGGATAGTTCTGGTTTTCCTTAAACCTCGCCCCTCTCAGCAACTTTTACCCACTGCTGGATCTCAGACTGGGCACATACCCAGAGGCTGTCTTGTGCATCCTGCCCCTGGACACATATTTTCATGGTGATGCTATGATTCAGTTCAGCTCAGCAAACATTTTTGATGTTGTTTGATTTTAATTCAGCATTTCTGAATATATTCCCTGCCTCACATCTAGTCAGCCAGCTCTTGTAACAAAGAGTTTTGATAAAAGTTAGATTAAAGTAATTTCAGCAAAACTAACCAATCCCTGGGGGCAGCTAGATGGCACAGTGGATAGAGCTTGGGCCTTGGAGTCAGGAGGACCTGAGTTCAAATGGTGCCTCAGATACTTGACACTAAGTAGCTGTGTGACCCTGGGCAGATCACTTAACCCCATTGCCTCACCAAAAAGAAAAAAAAACCCAAACAAAAAAACTAACCAACCCATGGTGGAGGCTTCTATTCAACAGACCTCTGTGATTTTGGAGGTACAATGACAAAAACAGTTTCTGCCCTCAGGAAGCTTAAATGCTGTGGGTGGCAGCGTAACTTTGACACAAATAATTATGATGGAAAGAAAATTGAAGAAAGAAAGCAATAATAACTGGGGGAAGAGGGAAGGCTGCACCAAGGGGATGGACTCCATCAATTGGGATTCAGTGAAAGGGCTGCACTTGAGGACCTAGAGGGCCACATGTGGCCTCGAGGATAAAGGTTCCCCTCCCTTGGCCTGGGAGCTCCTTGAGAATTGGGACCATTTTTTGCCTTTATCCCTAGCTTTTAGCACAGGGCCTACCACGTACGTAGTAGGTGTTCAATGAATGATAGTTGGTTTACTGCCTGGCCTTGAGCTGAGCTTTGACACAAGGAAGATAAGCAGTGCTTACCAGGTCTGGCTTGCTGATTCCTTAGCCTTTTACCTAAAGTCCTCCACAGTCTGATTCTTTAAAAAAAAAAACCCAACTCTTTTTAAAATTTTGTTAAGTATTTCCCAATTACATGTAAAAATTTTATTAGCAATCATTAAAAAATTTTTTGAGTTACAAATTCTCTCCTTCTCTTTGGCGCCTCCCCCCTCCTTGAGAAGGCTTGCCTGCTTTTATTAATTTAATTTAATTTTTTAAATTATTATTTGTATTATTATTTTATTAATTTAATATCGATCATACATGGGAAATCATACAAAGTGTATTTCTATATTAGCCATGTGGCAAAGGAAAACACACAAAAATAAAATAGGTTTTTTTTAAAGTTAAGAAAAGTATGCTTCAATCTGCCTTTAGAGTTTATAATTTCATTCTCTGGAGATAGATAGCACTTTTTATCTTGGGTCCTTTGGAATTGTCTTGATCATTGTCTTGATCAGAGTAGCTGGGTCTTCCACAGCTGATCATCCCTAACAATACTGCTGTTACTGTGTACAACGTTCTCCTGGTTCTGCTCACTTCACTCAGCATCAGACCATACAAGTCTTTCCAGGGTTTTCTGAAGTCAGCCTGCTCATCATTTCTTATAGCACAATAGTATTCCATTACATTCATATACCACAGCTTGTTCAGCCATTCCCTAATTAATGGACGTCCCTTCAATTTCCAATTCTCTGCCACCACAAAGAGAACTGCTATCAATATTTTGTACAAAAAGGTCCTTTTCTCTTTTCTTTGATACAGACCTAGTAGTGGTATTGTTAGGTCAAAGGGTACGTACAATTTTGTACCATTTGGGCGTAGGTCCAAATTGTTCTCCAGAACGGTTGAACTAGTTACTAGTTCACAACTCCACCAACAGTGCGTTAGTGTCCCAATTTTTCCACACCTCCAGCATCTGTCATTTTCCTCTTTTCTCATGTTAGTTTATCTGATAGGTGTAAGGTGGTATCTCAGAGTTGTTTTAATTTGCATTTCTCTAATCAGTAATTTAGAGCATTTTTTTGTTATTATGGATAGCTTTGATTTCTTCTGAAAACTGTTCATAGCCTTTGACCATTTATCAACTGGGGAGTGACTTTTTATTTTTTACAAATTTAGCTCAGTTCCCTATATATTTTGAGAAATGAGACTTTTATTAGAGAAAACTTGCTGTAAAAAAAAAAGTTCCCCGTTTCCTGTTTTTCTTCTAATTTTGGCTGCATTATTAGTTTTTGTGTGAAAGTTTTTTAATTTCATGTAATCAAAATTATCCATTTTTACTTCTTGTGATCCTCTCTATCTTTCATTTGCTCATAAACTTTCCCCTTATCCATAGATCTGAGAGGTACATTTTTCCATGCTCCCCCAGTTTACTTCTCTTATCACCCATTATATCTAAATCATTAATCCATTTTGACATTATCTTGCTGTATGGTATGAGATGTTGGTCTATGCCTGGTATCTACCAAACTGTTTTCCAGTTTTCCCAGCAACTTTTGTCAGATGTTGACTCCTTACCTCAAAAGCTTAGATCTTTGGGTTTATCAAACACTACGTTACTATTGGGTATTGGGTACCTTTTCACCTAATCAGTTCCACTGAGCCACCATTCTTATTTCTTAGCCAGTGGCAGATTGTTTTGATGATTATTGCTTTGTAATATGGTTTGAAATCTGGAGCTCTTAGGCTGTCTTCCTTAACATTTAAAAAAAGTTGTTCCCTTGATATTTTTTTCCTTTTGTTCTTCCAGATGAATTTTGTTAGTATTTTTTCTTACCTCTGTAAAATAATTCCTTGGTAGTTTGATTGGTGTGGCACTGAATAAGTAATTTAACTTAGGCAGAATTGTCATTTTTATTATATTGGCTTAGTCTACCCATGAGCAATTACAGTTTCTCCAATTGTTTAGATCAGTCTTTATTTGTATAAAAAGTGTTTTGTAATTGTGTTCATATAATCCCTGAGTTTGTCTTGGCAGGTAGGCAGACTCAAGTATTTTATATTATCTTCAATTATTTTTAATCTCTTCCTGTTGGGTTTTGTTGGTAGTACGTAGAAATACTGGTGATTTATGTATATGTATTTATGTATTTTAGATCCTGCAACTTTGCTGGTTGTTCATGGTTTCCACTAGTTTTTTTCAGTTGATTCTCTAGGATTCTCTAAGTATACCTTCGTACATCTGTAATGGTTTTGCTTCCTTGTTGCCTATTTTTATTCCTTCAATTTCTTTTTCTTGTCTTATTGCTGCAGCTAACTTTTCTTAGTGCAGTATTGAATAATAGTGGTAATAATGGACATCCTTGCTTCACTCCTGATCTTACTGGTTAGGCTTCAAGTTTATCCCTATTGCAGATAATACTTGGTCTTGGTTTTAGATAGATAGTACTTAACATTTTAAGAACAGCTCTATTGATTCTGTATTATACTTTCTAGTGTTTTTAATAGGTGAGGGTGTTGTATTTCATCAAAGCCTTTTTCTGTATTGATATGATATGAGTATTGTTTTTGTTATTGATATGGTCAATTATGCTGATAGTTTTCCTAATATTGAACCTAGTCCTGCTTTCCTGGTATAAATCCCACCTGGTCAGAGTATGTGATCTTTGTGACATATTGTGGCAATCTCCTTGCTGGTATTTTATTTAAAGGTTTTGCAGTGATATTCATTAAGGAAGGTGGTCTGTAGTTTTCTTTCTCTGTTTTCACTCTACCCAGTTTGGGTATTAGCACCACATTTGTGTTGTAAAAGGAGTTTTGTAGGACTCCTTCTTTGCCCATTTTTTCAGATGGTTTATATAGTGTTGGGATTCATTGTTTTTTAAATGTTTGGTAGAATTCACTTGTGAATTTATCTTGTCCTGGGACTTTTTTTCTTGGGACCTCAATGGTTTGTTCCATTTCTTTTTCTAAGATAGGGTTATTTAAATATTCTGTTTCCTCTTCTGTTAATCTGGGCAGTTTCACTGATTCTAATTTAATTCTGAGGCAGCCTGGTGGTGCAATGGATAGAGCCCTGCCCCCCCCTTAAGAAAACCTGAATTCAGATCTAACCTCAGGTACCTACTTGCCATATGACCAAGTTCTGCAAGTTACTTAACATGGCATTTGCCTTGGTTTCCTCTACTGTAAAATGAGGATAGTAACAGCACCTACCTCCCAGGGTTGTCGTGAGGATCAAGTGATATATACATACATATGTATGTATGTATGTGTATATATATATATATACATACATATGTATGTATGTATGTGTATATATATATATATAGATATATACATACATATGTATGTATGTATGCATATATATATATATATATATATATATATTTTAGGCAGTTGGGGTTAAGTGACTTGCCCAGGGTCACACAGCTAGTAAGTGTCAAGTGTTTGGTCTGAGGCCGAATTTGAACTCAGGTCCTCCTGACTTCAGGGCCGGTGCTCTATCCACTGCACCACCTAGCTGCCCCAATCAAATGATATTTATAAGGTGGTGTAGTGCCTGGCACATAGTAGGTTCTATATAAATGCTTATTCCCTTCCCCCTTATTTACTTTCTCTGCCTCTCTTCATCAGTGTACTCAGGTCTTAGACAGTTGCCTAGGGGCGCTGAGAGGTACATGAACCTCTCTGGTCACATCTGCTGGGGTGTGTCAGAGATGAGATTAGGGGCTGCCAGGTGGTGTAGTAGATAGAGCACTAGCCCTGGAGTCAGGAGGACAGTTCAAATCTGCCCTTAGACACTTAATAGCTGTGTGACCCTGGGCAAGTCACTTAACCCTTATTGCCTCAAAAAAAAAAAAGGCTGTAGTCAATGGATCAAGAAACATCGATTATGAGCCTACGCTGTGCCAGATGCTGTGGTAAGTGTACACAAAGCAAGCCGCAAACAGAGGCAAAGCCTGTGCTATTCTCAAGGAGCTCAGCATGATAGGGGGGACAGCCTACAAGCAGCTTCATCCAAGTAAGATGTAAACAGGCCAAGCTGGAGAGGATCTCCGAGGGCAGAGCAGCAGAGGCCGCCTTCTGTCCAGTGTGAGCCTCCACTCTCCTGATTGAGCCCCGCCTTTCCTCCCTGCTGCTCATGAGGTGCCGGCTGGGCTGCTGGCCTTCGTGCTGGGTCCTGTCATTGGATTTTTTATACCTTTCTCCATGCCTGGAATGTTTCCTCATCTCTACCCATCCAGATCTTCTCTTCCTTCAGGTGGATTCTTGTTGTGTGTCCCCAAGGAGGACCATGACATGAGGGAGGTGATGCTGTGACATACAAGTGAGTTGGATTTAAGCAAGGGAGACCTGGGCAAAGTCGCCAGCTTTACTTTCTCCTCCGGAGCCATATGGGTCCACTTCAGAGTCCCCCTCCTTGATGAAGCCTTCCTGAACCTCCCGTGGCTAACCTGGAAGAGTCACAAAACCTTTCCTATACACAATCTTATTCAAGGTATCAGGACCACAGATTTAGAGGTGAAAGGTCCAGCCCCCGTATTATACAGAGATGACACCTCCAAAAGTGTTCCCTCCATCCTAAAAATGGGCCGAGACTGACTTCTAATCACATTCTGCCATATATCATGCTTACTTCTCAGGATTGTAGAATCATTGATGTAGAGCTGGAAAGGCTGTTGAGTTCAAACCTTTCATTTTACAGATGGGGAAACTGAGGCACAGCGAGGGGAAGAGACTTGGCCAGGTGGTGTCTGAACTCAGGTTGTTCTGGCTCCCACATCCAGAGCTTTGTCCATTACTACTCACATCCCCTTCTTAGAGTGAACTTCTTCAAGGCAGAGCCTGTCATTTTTCGTCTTTGAATTTCCAGGGTCTTGCATGGCATTGTAAACACAGTAGGTGCTTACTAAATGTTTAACCCACAAGCATTTATTAAGTGCTTACTGTATGCCAAGCACTGTGCTAAGGTCTGGGGTTACAATGACTAGATAAGTGGAACAGACTTCTTCCCAAAGTAGAGAATTCCTGGTTCCTGGAGGCATTCAAGAAAAGACCAAATGATTCCATATTGTCGAGGGACTCAAAGGTGGACTAATTATCTTATGGGTCTTGTTTAATTCTAGAATCCTATGAATCAATTTTAAATACAAATGCTAGCCTGGTAATAAGAGTTAACATTTATCTAATACTTGGAGCTTTGCAACGTTCTTTATATATGTGTTATCTTGTTTGAGCTTCACACTGACTCTGTGAGGTGGTTGCTATTATTATCCTCATTTTACAGGTGAGGAAACTGAGGTTGAGTGAAGGATTTTTCAGACACAGCTGTGTAACCCTGAGCAAGTCACTTAAACTCTTCAAGCTTTAGTTTTCTCATGTGAAAAACGGGTTTAATAATGGCACCTATTTTACAAGGTTGTCTGAACATTAAATGATATTTCATTAGCCATAAAGAATAGCTACGGGGCGCAGTAGGTAGAGCCTCCGGCCCAGAGTCAGAAAGACTCCTCTCTGAGCTCAAATGTGGCTAGAGACACTGTCTAACCATGTGACCCTGGGCAAGTCACTTAACCCTGTCTGCCTCAGTTTCCTCATCTGTAAAATGCACTGGAGACGGAAATGGCAAACCACTGCAGTATCTTTGCTAAGAAAACCCCCAATGGGGCTGTGAAGAGTCGGACCCAACTGAAATGACTCAACAACAAAAAGTTACTGGTGCTGTTATTTGTGAAGTGACTCGCCCAGAGTCACGGAGCTTGTAAGTGTCTGAAGCAGCCTTTGCACTGGGGTCTTTTGGGTTTTCAGCTGTCCGTCTTACTGCTTACCTTTAGTTGTGGTTAACTGACAGCCAGCTGAGAGCAGGATGGGGCATAGACTAGACCCGAGGGTGGACGTGAAGGTGACAGGATGCTTTTGTTGCTCTTGTTCAGTCATTTTCAGTCACGTCCAACTCCTTGGGACTTTGTCTGGGGTTTTCTTGGCAGAGATACTGGTATGGTTTGCCATTTCCTTCTGCTTATTTTACAGATGAGGAAACTGAGGCAGATAGAGTTAAGTGACTTGCCCAGGGTCACACAGCTAGCAGGCGAAGTGTCCGAGGCCAAATTTGAACTCAGGAAGAGGAGTCTTCCTGATTCCAGTCCCAGCGCTCTATCCACTGAGCCACCAAACTACCCAAGAGACTGGTTAGGAAGGTGGAAAAGGATAGTCATCTAAAAGGAGGCACATTCTACCCATTTCCCGATATGCTAGAGTCACTCTTGGCTTCGAGATCAGAATTATCTTGAGCGCTCCAGGCATGTTCTAGTTTGTTGACCCATGAAGCAGAATCATTGTGTACCTTTCCATAGAGATGGCCCAGCAGTCTGGCTCGAGAGGAATGTGCCCTGCTCACCTTGCAGAGACAGCCCCACCTGTTAGCTTAGAAGGGCTGACGTGGGCAGTGGCTCTTCTGTGCTGTGGGCTGCCAAGGAGTGGTACTGTTGAGAGCACATCTCAGTTTCTCCCTCGGTCCCAGCACTCAGCTTCGGGGAGCCTACCTGAAGCTGGAGAAAACATTTGACGTTTGCAGTCAAAGGGCCTGACTAAATCCTGACTGTCACTTTCAGACTTGTTCCATAACCTCTCTGGGCCTCAGTTTATTTATTAAAAATTAGGTGGTGAGGAATAGGTAACCCCAAAGGTCCTTCTAGCTCTAAAGCTAGTATCATATGGTGGTGGAGCCCAAACTTCATAAATGTCTCCTCAAGAGTGCTTTAGGTAGGGGCGGCTAGGTGGCACAATGGATAGAGCAGTGGCCCTGAAATCAGGAGGACCTGAGTTCAAATCCAGCCTCAGACCAAACACTTGACACTTACTAGCTGTGTGACCCTAGGCAAGTCACTTAACCCCAATTGCCTTAAAAAAAAAAGAGTGCTTTAGGTAGAGATCCCATTGAAGTTAATGAAAATTCTTGGGTCTTTTTATCGGGTTAGACAGGGCCCCAGCTGGTTTTTAATTGTTTATTCATTGACCTTAACTCTAAAGATCATGATGTCAGCCAAAGCTTTAGTCGGTGGGGCTGTAAAGACAAATAAAAGACATACATGGTGTCATGTTCCTGCTTTTGGCAGTCACCAAGACTATCTGGGTGGTACAGTGGGTATGGGTTCAGATCCAACCTGACACTGGCTAGCTGAGAGGGTCACTTCTCATTTGTTTGCCTCAGTTTTCTCATCTGTAAAATAGAGACAATTATATTATCTCCTCCCAGGGTTGTTGTGAGCATCAAACAAAATAATAAAAGAGATAAAAGAGGGCTCAGCACAGTTTCCGGTGCCATAGAAATCATTACTATTATTGTTAAGTCGGGGTTGTTTTTTGTTTTTGTTGGTTTTTTTGAGAACACAAGAAGTAAAAATAACTAGGCTGAGGGCTTAGTTTGGTCACAAAGGATTCCCTTTCCCCCACTTAAACCTGCCCTACACAAAGAAAAGTACTTTTTTTCTTATGTACGAAGCCTCTGGCAAGGTGGTGGGGATCTAGACACCAGCATTTTGAGGTCGGTGTCTTCAAGGAGTTGATGTTCTTTGGGGATAAACAAGGACACGGGAAAGTGAAAGCTGAGTGATTAGAGGAGACCGGGAAGCAGAGAGTAGAGAAGGCATCATGGACAGTGGGATTAATGACCTCACTCTTGAAGCAAGAGACAAACTGTTGAGAGGTAGAGATGAGGGGAGTGCCTTGGGAGAGGCAAATGTGCAGAGGTTGGAGATACTGAGCTCTGGGAATAGCTTGCAGTCCTGTGGCTAGACTATGGCTGTGGATGAAGGACGGTCCTAGGAAACAAATGAGAATGCTAGTGTATGAATGGAAATCATATGAAAGGGAGTCATGAAGTCAGGCTAGGAAGGTAGGTTGGAGTCAGGTTGTGGACAGTCTGAGCTGGTTTATCTGGGGGACGATAAGGAGCCACTGAAGATGACTGAGTTAGTGGAATGTGAGTCTCTTTTTTTGAAATTAGGGATATCAGTTTGGTAGCTTTTTAGAAAATAGATTAGACAGGGCAGAGACTGGGCTCTGGAAGCCCGTTGATTGGCCAGGTATGGGGTGAGGAGGGCCTGAACTAGGGCCTTGTGAGGGGAAGGGATTGGGTGTATGGAGGGGGGTTCATGCAGAAGGAGGAGTTTGATTATGGAAAGGCTGATAGAATTATTGATCAATAGCCATATGGTCCAACCCTTGCTTTCTTTTTTTTTAGGCAATTGGGGTTAAGTGACTTGCCCAGGGTCACACAGCTAGTGAGTGTCAAGTGTTTGGTCTGAGGCCAGATTTAAACTCAGTCAGGTCCTCCTGACTTCAGGGCTGGTGCTCTATCCACTGCGCCCCCGTAGCTGCCCCCAAGAATCTAAGCTGTGGCTAGATTTTAGGAATCTCAGCAGTGGCTAAATGATAAGAATCTAAGCCCAACCCTCACTTTCACTTTATAGATGAGGGAACTGAGGTTGAGAGAGGCTAGAGGATAAGTGACTTGCCCAGGGTCACCCAGATGGTCAGCATTAGTGACAGGATTGTGGTACCCTGGACAAACATAGGGGATTTCAGAAGAGGTTTGGAGGGAATGGATATTTTTGTTTTGACTTGGTTGCATTTGAGATGCCTGTGGGGCATCCTGGTGGAGAAGGACCACAGGTAGTTGGTGTTGGGGGCCTAGAGCTAAGGAGAAAGCTGTAGGTAAGTTATAAGAATGATGGACTACTTCAGCTTTCAGATCCTCTCCACACCATTCCCAAGACTGTACTATACCTACAGTGAGTGATGGAGGCAATCTCTCTCTCTCCTCTTTCTCTTTCTTTCTCTTATCTGTCTCTATCTCCATCACTTATCTATGTCTCTGTCTCTATCTCTCTGTCTCTGTCTCTATCTCCATCCATATCCATTTGTCTTTGAATAGATACATATATGGATAATTATATATTAAATGATTTTTTTTGTCCAAATCCATAGATTTCTCTGGTTGTTTGAAGAGAACAGTTCAAGATGCCTGAAAATCCTGCAGCAAGTATGTATACAATTTGTAGCTCACTCACCGAGTGCTGAGTCATCAGGGAAGGGATGGAAGACCATTGACATTTAATTGGCCCTTTTATCCACCATTTTCTCCCACAGCTAAGCTGCAGATCCTGCAGGTCCTTGACCGTCTGCAAATGAAATTGCACGAAAGGGGTGACACCTCCCAGAATGAGAGACTTGCCTTGTTTTATGAGACACTGAAGAGCCCCCTCTTCAACCAGATACTCACGATTCAGCAATCCATCAGACAGCTGAAAGGACAGGTAGGTTCCAACCCATGGGCCTCCCTGTTGAGTTGGTTTTACAGGGAGATGTATGGATTGATTTTAAGATGTTGTAATTTGGTGACGTGATGGGCTGGGATCACAGAGTTGGAAGGACGAGTCATGAGCCTCGTCATAGCTTTCTCAGTGAATGGTCTTCCTGTTTCTGCTTGAAGAGCTGCTGTTGTGTCGGGGGCCCCTGGGCCAGTGTTTCAGCCCCGACAGAGACAGTTGTTAGAAAGTTGTCTGAGTTGTCCCCAAATCGGCCTCCCAATTACTTTGTCCTCTTGAATCTCATAGTACCTGTTGCTGGATAAGTGAGTCAAGAAGAATGCCATTTGTAGTGGGGCTGGCATCTGAAATAGCTGTTTTCTTGTTCTTTGACTTTTGGATGGGGTCCTAGGGCTGCCAGTGCATATCTGCATTGCTCTGCAGCTTAAGAGTCAGAGAATTGCTTAGAGACCAGAGGAGTGAAGGGCCACACAGCGAATAAGGGGCAAAGAAACTTGAACACGCGTCTTTGTGGCCAGATCTCTATCTACTGGACCACACTGCCTCTCAAGCACTATGTAAAGATCAGTTGTTGCTGCTGCTCTTAGTATCCACAGCATATTCAAATCTAGAATATTCCTGACTCTTGAGCTTGGCTCTCTATTGTGCTGCCTCTCCTGTGCATACCCAAATGTGCGAATGTTTGTGTGTTCTCATCCTTGGGGGATCTGCCTCCATTGATGGAGATCATAGACCAGACTTGCCTTTGATTGACATGAAATGTTGCTGGTTAATAGACGGTGCCTGGTGCCGGCATCTGTCTTTATCCTAATGGATTGTTTATTAAAGTATCCTCATGATGGCCACCTGCGTGACATTGGGGAAGCCGCCCAGCCTTCTGGGGCAGTGGTTTTCTCTGTAAAAGGAGGCGATCGGACCAGGCAGCTTTTCTAAATTTATGATCTCTGGTATCCAAAGAGAAAACAAACAGACCAGGCTGTGTATTTACACCATCTGCATCACCGAGGCTGTTAGCTTCTGTGCAACGTGCAACATCTAATCTGTCATAAGTCAATGGGAGCAGGGGAGGGAAAAAAGGGAAAAAAACAAAAAATCGCGTGATAACTTTATTATGTATTTAAAAGGAGTAGCAAGTTGTACATTCTAGATTTGCAGTTTCATGTACAATCATCTTTTTTCTGTATTTGACTATGTTATGGAAATGCTTAGTTTATTTCTTAAGTTCAGAATAAAATAAAAAAACCAAATATAATAGCAACAGAAAAAACAGTCAATGCATGAACTTTTTGGTAGGTTATGAAATTATGTGATTGTTTTCTCTCTCTCCCCCTCAGCTTAGCCACATTCCTTCAGATTGCCTGGCCAACTTTGATTTTTCAAGGAAAGGATTGCTTGTGTTTACTGACAGCTCAATTGCTAATGGGAATGCCCACACAGCCTTTAATAACTCAGCTGCAGTGTTTCCTTGGACCCCAAGATCAGGAAATGAGGAATTTAACTCTGTCATCCAACAGATGGCACAGGTAGGTCAATCCCATCTTGTTACATGTAGATTCCATGCCTCCATCCCCCAATCCCCCATTTCCCGTCTCCCTGACATTGCACTGGGTACCCTATGCCTGAAAAACACTAGCTTCTCCTACCTCCTCTTCTTAGAATCCCTAGCTATATTCCATAATGAGTTCAACACCACAAAGTGTTTCTCAATAGCCCAGCTGCCAGTGTCTCCCTGTGCAAAATTACTTTGTATTAGTTTAATGTTTATGTGCAAAAATGTTTTCTTCTGACAGAATGTAAGCTTCTTGAAGGAAGAGATTTGGATTTTTGAGTTTTTATGGCCCCATTTGGTGTGGCATAAGGGAATAAATAAGCATTTATGGAGCACTTCTGTATGCTAGGCATTGTGCTAAGTGCCTTTTTCTTTTTAACAAATATTATCTCATTTGATGCTTACAAAAGCCCTGGGAGGTAGGCCCTACTAACAAATGAATGAATAAACAGACAGATAGATTTAAAACATTCCCATTTTACATTTGAAGGGGACAGCTAGTGGTGCAGAGGATAGCATACTGAGACCTGGATTCAGGAAGTTCAAATCCATCCTCAGACACTTACTAGATGTATGACCCTGGGCAAGTCACTTAACTGCCTCAGTTTCCACATCTGTAAAATGAGCTGGAGAAGGAAATGGCAAACCGCCCCATTGTCTTTGCCAAGAAAACCCCAAATTGGGTGATGAAGAGTGAGAGACTACTGAAAATGCCTAAACAACAACAATAACAAACTCATTGCAAGCAGGCTTGAGTAGAAGAAATTCTTCATGGGGAGCATCCTGTACTGATTTAATCACAGCTTCACCCACCCCTCCATCCACCTAGTGCCTAGCACTGCATGTGCCATTATTGTTCAGTGCGTCCAACTCTTCATGCCCACATTTGGAGTTTTCTTGGCAGTGATACTGGAGCGGTTTGCTATTTCCTTCTCTAGCGCTTTTTACAGTTGAGGAAACTGAGGCAAATAGGGTGATGTGACTTGCCTAGGTTCACACAGCTAGGAAGTGTCTGAGGCCGGATTTGAACTCGGGAAGATGAGGCTTCCTGACTCCAGGCCTGGCGCTCTGTGCGCTATGGTGCCACCTGGCTGCCCACCCTACTGTATAGCAGGTACTAAGTTAATACTTGTCTACCCCCTACATTTCTCCTTTTATCTTTCTCCTTTGCCTCTCCCAGAGAGCAAGTCTTTCAAGCAAAATTAAAAAGAATTTAATAAATGTTTATCGATTGATTGACTGCTTTATTTTAACATGTATTCTCATAGTTTTTCATGTCTTTGCTTTGGTAGCAGTTGTGGACATCAGGGGGATATAGTAAGGAAACCCTTTCTCCAAACTGCATTGGAGGCTAGGGTTGGCCTAACCTTGCCTTTACATAAATGGTGGGAGAGCCTTTTCTCCTATTGGCTACATAGTGCCCCTGGGCAGCCAGGAGGAAAGAATGGGGCTGATTCCTGGGAGGGGGAAGGCTGCCTGTAATCTCTCTCTGAGAAGTGATGAGTACTCCTTCCCTCCTGCCCTTCCTCTTCAAATCCTGCTGAATAAAACAGGATCGAGAGGAATGGAGTTGATAGGCTCTTAAAAACTACGTTCAAGGACTGGGGGAATGTTCCGATACCATCTTTGTCTGATTCCTCTTCTTACTTAAGTACAGTCTGTAACTGATCTTTGACATTTGGGACTAGATTTGTTCCTCACTTGAAGTCATTGATGAAACCTTCTTTTGCCTGTGAGCTTCAGTTTACAAATGGAGTCCGATCTGAAAATAGAAGGCCAAATCAGATGGCAGATTCATTAATTTTAAAAGCACCACCTAAACCAGAATCCTTTACCTAGCATTACCACTTTATTCCATTTGTTTCATTATTCAACAGTTAATTTTTGTGCTTTGCTTTTGTTAGTCTCCGGCATTAGAAATGCTGCCCTTTCAATTAGTGTGCTATTAATGGAGTGAATAAAATCCTTGGCAATAAGGATCGGAGCCTTGTGGTTTAAGATAAAACCCATGTGGAGGGTGATGTTTTCTCCCAGTCTTTCAAGTTGGGAGCAATATGAGTTTGTCATAGGGTTAAAAACAGAACTCCCTCTCCCCAAGATGCTCCTTGTTTTGACTTGAGCTAAAAGCTAGTAGTACCCTGAGAATTTAGAGCATTAGACACTGTGAACTCTCTGAAAATGTAACCAAGGAGAATTTTTAGTAAGAAACCAATGGGGAAAAAAATCCATAACATTTTGAAGATGTTTGCAGAAATGCAGAAAACACACAACAGGAAATGTCTTCTGAGAATTGCTCTTCCCCTTGGGGTTCAGCTCATCGTGGGAATGAAGTGTCAGAATGCCTCCCCAGTTCCCTGAGGTTGCAGAACTTCCTCGAGACTGCCATGCCCTGGATTCAATCTTTACTGACAGTCATCAAGTGAGAGTTTTCCAGAAAGCAAAATGTGGGGTTGGTTTAGTGTCAGAACCGGCCAAAGCAGCTCCATCTGTGCCTCAGCAGCTTCAGAGCCGGCTCAGTGTTAAGTTGTGGACTTTACTTCTCTTCTGTCTCCCCATCAGGGCAGACAGATCGAATATATAGATATAGCAAAGCCGTCCACCGGAGGCCTGGGATTCAGCGTGGTCACCGTGAGAAAGCAAAACGCTGGAGGTGTTGATCTCTTTGTGAAGGAAGTCCAGCCGGGAAGCATAGCAGACAGGTGAGGGTCATTCACGTCCACTCTGCTTGCTTTGTTTCCCTCACAATAAGGTTCTAAAACACTACTTTGTTGATCCCTCATTTTTCCCATTACCTCTCTTCAAGTCCCTTGAACTTCATGTAGGGAGGGAAAAGCTTCCTGACAATTTGAGCTTTGGGGGTCCCAGTGGATTCTATCTCACTTAAGGTCTTCAGGCAGAAGCCAGATGACCACTTATCAGGTTGTAATTCTTCAGTCATGTCTGACTTTTCATGACCCCATTTGGGGTTTCCTTGGCAAAGACACTAGAGTAGTTTCTCATTTCCTTGTCTAGCTCATTTGACAGATGAGGAAACTGAGGCAAACAGGGTTAAGTGACTTGCCCAGCGTCACACAGCTAGAAAGTATCTCAGGCCAGATTTGAACTCAGGAAGAGGAGCTTTCCTGACTTCAGGCCCAGCACTCTATGCACTGTGCCACTTAGCTGCCCATGGTGATCGGGCTCCTGTTAAGTGGTTATCCCAGAGTGGGTGGGCTTTCCAAGGTTTAGAATTCAAAAAAGGAAAAAGGGATGAGGACAGAAAATAAGACTGAGGATGGTGAGTCAGAGAGGCAGGAGGTTAACAGTGCAGTGTCCAGGAATTCATTCCAGAAGAGCATTCTAAGAAGAAGGTAGTCACCAGTGTCAGAGACTGAAGAGGTCAAGGAATGGGGGGACCAATAAAGGTCAACTGAATCTAGCCATGAAGATGCCTTTGGCTGTATTGAGTAGTTTCAGCCTAACATGGAAGCCACATCCTAGCAGGTTGGGGGTGGTTTTTTGGAGGCAGTGGTGAGGAAACAGATTGGGTGGGTGTGGAGAACACCTTCTAATAGAAGGGCTGGAATTGTTTTTGTTTACCTTTAAAACCAAATGTCTTTTTAAAAACCCCCCAACAACCCAACATTTTGCAGGATGCACACAGTGTAACTCGTGTTAATTAGTTAATGTGTGCTCTGATGAAAAAACATTCTGAAGTGCTAAGTTGTAGTCTTTAATGGAAACAGTGTAATAAACAAAAGAATTCTGTAGCAACCTGCTGAATGTGGAGGCTGCAGGCGTTAGGGTTTTGTGCATTTTTCTCTGGGAAGTTAAGGAGCGCCACTTAACAGAAAGAAAAATCTTTTCCTCTTTCAAGGGATCAACGATTAAAGGAAAATGACCAGATCCTGGCCATCAATCACACCCTCCTGGACAGGAACATGACCCATCAACAGGCTATTGCTTTGCTCCAGCAATGCACGGGATCTCTGTGGTTGGTGGTCGCCAGGGGATCAAGACAATGGCCCGGCCAAAGTTCCACTAACCTGAGTAATGCTAACCCTCCAGAGAAGGTGAGTAAGAAAATGAGGAGCGTGGCCTTGGGGCCAAGCAAATGAATCTTTCTAAAGATTTCTGATATGTTAATGAATGAATGAAAAAGCATTGATTGAGTGGATTAGTATGTGCAAAAAGCAAAGACAGTCACTGGCCCCTTACATTTTAATGGAGGAAACAACTCACCTAGCTGTGGAATGTAGAGAAGATTGACACACCCCATCCAGGGACATTGATAGTTTCTATGGTTCCTGCTTCCAGAACTGGTGGGGAAGGAAATAGGAAGAATGTCCTGGGGGCCAAGGCAATTGGTCAGGTGGTGGAGGAGTTGCCCTAAATGTTTAGGGAGGGGCAGTCACTTTGCTCACCTGAGCAAAGCCTCAGGTCAGATGTTCCTCCTGGCTCTGTGAGGTTTGAGTGCAGGCTGACCTGGAGCCTTTGGAGAGGAGAAAGAGAAATTTTGATTGTGTTCTGAGAATCATCTGATCATATATTTAGATCTGGAAGGATGAGTACAATCCTCTCATTTTAGAGATCAGGAAACTGAGGTCCAGAGAGGAAAACTTTCTTGCCAGCATCTCACGACATGTTATCATATGAGGTGAGATCTGACTTCACTAAAAGGAGTTAGCATTTTCACGTAGGCAGGATATTTCATAAAGGCTTTTTTTTTTCTCTTTGCTGTCGCTTGTCCCAGAAGGGCTTGTGTGTCTGACCTTGATGACAAGTGTTTGTTTGCTGAGCGTCAGAAGACAAATTGAGCTGCTGTTAGGAAAATGAGTCATTAGCTTGTCCCTTGGAACAGGGATCAGGATCGTTCTGCATGGCCCCAGAAGACCTAACTAGGAGCCCTGGGGCATAGAGACAGATTAGACTTGCTGTTGTGAAAGACTCCTTATCAGCCAAAGCTATCAGCCAGTGATTTAGGCTGCCTTGGAAGGGTCTGAGTTCTCCACCCAAGGCTGGGTGACCACTCGTCAGTGATGTAGCTGCGATTCTCCTAGGTGTGAGTCAGACTAAGTGGGCTCTCCAGTTCTGTGACTGAGTTTTGAAGATAGGGAAAGGATTCTTTCTTCTTTGATGCTGTCTGTAGTCAGATAATTTGCTTTTACTTGACCTTGGATTTTTTTTAATTTTTATTTTCTTTGCAAAGGATCTTTTTTTCTCATTTTAATTTAATTTTCCTTAACAAAAATTTATTTTCTTTTCCTCTCACACCTCTTCTGTAAAAAAGAGAGAAAAAACCCCATGTAGCAAATATGGATATTCCAGGAAAACAAATTCCCACATTGACCATGTCTAAAAAAATGTCATTTTGTCCTCTGAACTCATCCCCTCTGTGTCAGAAGGAGGGACCCTGCTTCATCACGGGCCCTCTGGACTCATCCCCTCTGTGTCAGAAGGAGGGACCCTGCTTCATCACGGGCCCTCTGGACTCATGCTCCACTATTGTGTTGATCAGAAGTCTTAAGTCTTTCAAATTAGTTGTTCTTTCCAGTGTAATTACTATATAAATTGTTTTCTTGGTTCTGCTCATTTTGCTCTGCATCAGTTCTTAGCAAGTGTTTTCATAAGAACAATTCTTTTATTTTTTTTTCTTTTTAGGCAATTGGGGTTAAGTGAGTTGCCTAGGGTCACACAGCTAGTAAGTGTCAAGTGTTTGGTCTGAGGCTGGATTTGAACTCAGGTCCTCCTGACTTCATGGTTGGTGCTCTATCCACTGCACCACCTAGCTGCCCCAATCTTAGCAAGTGTTTTCAGTTTCTCTGTTACTTCCTTCATCATTCCTTACAGCATGTTTCTATTCCGTTAGACTAATACAGAGTAATTTATTCTGCCATTCTTCGGTTGATAGGCAGTCCCTCAACGTCCAGTTGTTTGTCGCCACAAAAAGAGCCGACGGAGCTATTTATACATCCTTTTTCTTTGGGCTCTTTAGGTAGAGTCCTGGTCTGGATGTCTTTGCAGAGGATCTGTATTTAGAGCCAGAAGGGATATTAGAGCCCAGCTAGTCTAACCCCCTCATTTTAGTGAGGAGGGGGCTGAGTCCTTCTTCCCTCCCCCCAAATGGAGAGACTTGCTTAGGGCTGTACAGTTAGCAGTTGGCTGGGGGGAGGATGGACACTAGGTCCTCCCAGTATGGCCTTTACTTACCCCTTGGTACCTTGCTGCCTCAGAATTCAGAGTGGTATCCTTTATGGCATGGCACGTCATCTCTGAGACTCAGTTTCTTCAACTGTAAAATGGGGAGAATAGAAGTCATACGATGTCTGTTCTACTTAATGGAAACTTTTGTCATTGTGTTGCTTTATATGTTTTTATATTTTTAAAGAAAGCAGATTCTTTCTCCTTGATAACCTTTAAATTCCTGTTTGCTATAATAGAACATCCACTAAGCAGTAAGAGTAGATATGTGTGGTTTTGATTATATATATGTATTTTTTTTTGGTGAGGCAATCAAGGTTAAGTGACTTGCCCAGGGTCACACAGCTAGTAAGTGTCAAGTGTTTGGTCTGAGGCCGAATTTGAACTCAGGTCCTCCTGACTCCAGGGCCGGCGCTCTATCTACTGTGCCACCTAGCTGGCCCACGTGTGTGGTTTTGGTTGGGTGCATGCCTGCATGCTGTTGTGGTGGGCAGCTGAGTTTCTAGAATGCATTGCAAATTTCCAATGGAAATTGGGGCAAGATATCAAGAAGTGTCTCCTTTCTCTTTTGGGTGACAGGCCTTTTCATCTCACTTGTGGAATTTTAAAATGACCTCCAGATTATTCTTCCTGCCTCCAGTCCCTTCACACACACTGCCACCACCTCAGTTTACCTAAGCATTACGTCTTCTGTGGCTCTCCATTGCCTAACTCCTCAGAGACATTCCAGCCTCCCTGTGCCACCTCCACACTGTTCTCCAAACACAGGCTTAACTCTCCCGCCTCCCTAGCTCTCCTTTGATCTGGAATGCCTTCTGGGTCTATCTTTGCCTGTCAAAATAGTCCCCATCTGTCAAGTTCTAATTGCACTCCTTCATAAACGTGGCTTGTCCATCTTTCTGCCTGTCTGTCTCTGTCTCTGTTTGTCTGTACCTCTGTCTACTTGCGTGTCTCTCTCAACAGGGTGTGTATTCTATCTTCCCTACCAAACAAATGCTCAGTTCCTTGAGAGCAGGAACTGTCTTCTTAATCCCTTTTTTTTGAATGCCTTGCATATAACAGGTGCTCAGTATTTTTAATACCTGTTGGATTTGTTGAGTGTAGGGCCTTCCTCTCCATACAGAAGCCCAGAAATGTTGATGGTGGCCTGACTCTAACAGTTGCTTTTTGCTGTCAATTGTAGATTTGCTGGGGTCACGTTGAAGATGTCGAACTTATTAACGATGGCTCCGGCTTAGGTTTCGGCATTGTCGGCGGAAAATCAAGTGGTGTCGTTGTGAAGACGATTGTTCCTGGAGGACTGGCCCATCGGGTGTGTGGCTTTTCTGTGTCATTGTTATTTTTCGTTGTTCAAAAAAGTTGTTTGTTTAAGACTTAGCAACTTTTAGCAAAAACAAACCTAAGTTACAGCTGCAGAATCACAGAACCTCTAAATTGAGAGGAAGCTTGCAGGTCATCTGGGCCAACCTGTAGCTGAAAGAAAAAGGCCTGAGAGGTTGTAATCTGGCTATGTTGAGGGAGTGTCCATTTCCACAAAACCATTAATCGTACAAGTCTGTACAGCACTGTCCAGGTGTCCTTTGACAAAACCTCTTCAGCTTGGTGTGGGAGAAATTTTTTCAAGGCTATTAGGAATATAACTAGCCTTTTTTTAGATGTCCTGTTCTCCCTGTCCCCGGCCTCCCTCTGGCCACCAGGCTGCACTGTTTTCCAGCCATCCAAGCCGAAAATGACTTTAAAAAGGGATCCAGACTCAAACAGAACAAAAAAAAGACATCTTTTGCCTCCCTTCCAAGAGTCTGTGGTAGGCAGACAAACGAGGTGTGTGGCTACTTTGGGGCAGATTTATCCAGATAAGCCCTTTCCTGTCAGCATGCAGTCTTGGGTCATGGGGCTGTCCAGTGCTTTGGATTGCATCTTGCCACGGGAAGAGCTGCTCCCTGGGTGACTTCTGGGAGCTGGCCTACCCTAGATTGTTAATCTTCGGTGCCTCCCTGCTACCTTTTCTGTACCATTCGCCACATCCTGGTGCCCCTTGCCTCCAGGACCAAGGTACTGGTCTCCAGCCCTCCTTCTCAGAGTCTGCACTGGAAACTGGACTCCTCGTTCCTATACATAACCCAAGTTCAACCATGGGCTGTTGCTGTTATCAACATTTCAATTTCGTTAGTATGTCTATTCTCAGTGACATGATAGAAGGATGGTGAATTGATTTGGTTAGACTAAATTACACTAAGGTTGCTCTTTCTACCACTATTCTTCCACCCCCTTCCCACAAATAATCTTCCTTGCTCCCTCCTACTAACTTTCTATGGACAACTGTTCACCCAAATAAATCTTTCATTGGTGTGATTGTAGTTGAGAGTGAAAGTGTCCTTAGCTATGCCCCTTGAATCACATCGTGTGTGTCTGTTCTACTGAAGTGTAAGGCTACTGTGGGCAAAAGATGCCTTTTTTGTTCCACTTGAGACTAGATCCTTTTTTAAAAAATAGATAAGTTTGAATTGATATCTTTTGTTTTTATGTCACCAACATTTCTTGATGCTTCTCCTTCCTCTTCACAGAAAGAACCATCAGTAATGATAAAGGATGAAAAAAAAAGCAAGGAGGGAGAAGCCAGTTCTGAAGTATTGAAAGTTGGCCACTGTAGGCAGCGTTCCACACCCACACTCCCCTCCCTCTATACAGCGGGAAGGAAGCTGCCTTAACATTTCTCTTCTCTGGGGCCAAGCTTGGTCATTATAACTTCACAGAATTCGTCTTCAATTATTTTATCCATGTTCACTCCATTTACATTGTTGTAATCATTGTGTACATGATTTTCTTGCCTCTGCTCGCTGAACTTTGTAGCAGTTCATCTGCTAGATGCTTCTGTATCCATCAGAATCATTGTTTCTTATAGTGCAGTAAAATTCCATTGCATTCATTTACCACAGTTTGTTTAGCCATCCCCCAATTGACGGGCATTGGCTTTGTTTATTTCCCAGTTAGTGGGCATTTACTTTGTTTCCAGTTCTTTGTTGGTATAAATACATTGGCATATCCAGGCAAGTTCTTTTAGTCCTGGTCACTTTTATGAGTTCATTCTTCTAAGAGCTCCTCTGCCCCTCTCTGATGTGACCCTTCCAATGAAGGGAGCCAATGTATGTTCCAGAAGGACTAGAGGAGGGAGCTAACTTGCTCTAGGTAAAGGCAGCATCCTCGTGACTCCCAGGCATATAGCCTCACTGTCCCTGGCAAGAGTGAGGGGTAAATAGTGGACAGATTGTAGTTTTATAGGTGCTCTTGCAATGTCAAGAGAGTGTGAGGAACGTCCTTTGCATGTTGAGTGGATTCCCCGTGTTGAACTTTGGGGAGGCCATGCCTGGGAGATGTCTAGGATGGGCAGTGGTGGATGACCTGTAGTGTTGGAGGTGAACCCCATGGCGATGGGATCACAGGTCCATTGAGGCTTGAGTTCTTCTATGACCTAGTAGGTGGTCTTTGAAAAAATTAGTGGAACTAAAAAATTTCTTCTTCTTCAGCCAACCTAGTGAGTGTCTCTAAACTCAGCCAGGCTAATTTTCAGATAGCCATCACTAGGCTAGGGAAGGTCCAGTCAGACCCGTGGACCATCAAGAACCCAGGCTCGCCTCCTTCTTCCAATGAGACACAAGGATAAGATTCTGGCTCAGAATTATTCTGTCTCTTAAAAGAGAAAATAGTTGTGAGTCCCAGAAAGTTTAGGTTTTTAAATGAATAATTTTTTTATAAAAGGGTAGTACACTAATAGATGAATGAAAGAATGAGGCCTTTTGGCCTTTGTTGATTTCTGATACCTGTTCAAGTACAAATTGAACTCTGTTCCTTTTAATTTTCCTGCCTAGTCTCATGGAAGGAGGAGACCTTCAGCGATTTGAAATGCGGGAATGAAGAAAGTTGCCTGTCATTTCAGAGCCTTCCCTATCTATCAATCTGACTAATAACTGTTTTTGCCCTGACTGATTCTTGAGAACACCTGCTTTTCTGTAATGAACAAAATGTTTGGCTTCCAGTGACAGATGCAAATTAACTGCCAACAGTTTAAATTAAGCAAGAGGTGAAGTAAAATTGGGAAAAATATATATATATAGTGCATTTTAAAAGAGAAAGTCAAACAGTCAGTTCAAAAGCATTAAGTTACTTCCATGTGCAAAGTGGTTCAGTCCAATTCCAAAACTGCCTATTTTGTGCCAGGCATTGGGGGTTGAAAGCCAAAATAAATGGTCCCTGCCGTCAAGAAAGTGATATTCTACTGGGGAAATAAAAAAGAAGATATATAATGTTGTTATTTTGGTGAGGACGAACACTACCAATGGGGGAGATTAGAAAAGGCTCCATGGTGGCCAAGGCCCTTTAGCTGAGCATTGAAGGGGGCTAGAAACTTCACAAAATGGTAGTGGGAGAGCATTTCAGGCAGGAAAGTCAGCCTGTTTAGGAGGTGGAGTGTTACCTGGAGGAAATAGTAATGAGGACGGCTTGCCGAAGTCATTCATGCTTCAAGGGTATCTTTATTTTCCTCTACCTCTAACTAAAAATGAGCAATTATTTAAAAATCTGATCCTGGGGAGGAGTCGTGGGCTTCACCAGATTGCCAAAAGGATCCGAACCCTTGCAGGAGAGGCAGTGTGATTTTGTGGAGAGAACCTGGGTGTGAATCCTAACTCTTCACCTCACTACCTCTGTAACCTTGGGCAAAGGTCACTTAAGTAAGTGCTCTTCCCTACAGACCACATCCTGCCTTCTGAAGAGGGGTTGCCTCTCCTGCCTGGAATGCTCTCCCACTCCCATTTTGTGAAATCTCTGGCCCACTTCAATGCTTAGCCAAAGGGCCTTGACCAACATGGAGCTCTTCCTCATTTCCACAGTTGGCGGTGCTCGTCCTCACTAAAATGACAACCTTGTATATTCTTTGTATTTGCCGATCTATGTACAAGTCGTTCTTCCCCAGCAGAATATAATTTTTAAATATAGATTGGAGTCAGGTTGGTCTTTATATGCCAAGCAGATTCATCTGACTGTTATCTTAGAGGCAATAGGAAAGCACTGAAGCCTCTTGTGAAGGGGTATCAGGTGACAGGGCCAGATCTGTGCTTTAGGAATGTGAATTTGGTGGCTGTGAGGAAGAAGAGGAAGAAGAGGAAGAGGAGGATCATGTTGTTCCCTCCATTAAACTGTGAGCTCCTGGAGGGCAGGGACCCTTTTTCTGCCCTTTCTCTGCATCCCCAGCAGTTTTAGCACAGTGCCTGGCAAATAACAGGTGCTTAATAAATACTTGTTGACACTTTGACATTCAGAGGCTGTTAAGGCCAGGCTTGGGAGTTTGGACTGGGTCTTGGAGGCAGAAGGCAGCAGGGAGCTGTCTGACCCTTCTCTCCGTGGGCCACCGTCTGAGCCTTTACAACTTAGCAGCTTCTCGGTTGCAAAAGGAATGCTTCAGCTTTGAATATCAGCTTTGCTTTATTTTGTGCTGTGTGCCAGGCGAGCAGAAAATGGTTCTTACCTTCCACTTGATGCCTTTCATTTTGGGGTTTCAAAGAACTGCTCTGCTATTCTTCAACAGTGCTACTCAGGTAGAAAGAAATTGTGGGGAAAAATGCCCACAAGTGGTACTCTAGTAATTAGGATTTTCCATTCAGTCAGTGGTCAAGTCTTAAGGCATTAACCTGTTAGTGGAGGCTTATCTCAGGGGGAGGGAACCTGTTAAATTTACTAATGGATCACATTTCTTCTCTTGAAAATGCTTCTGGGTTGGGCAAATATTATTTGGTGGAAGAATAAGGGCATAATCATAGCAATAACAACTTATATTCGCATAATGCTTTCTGATGCAAAGCACTTTCTGGGCATTGTGTCAGGCACCATGTGGGGAGCATATTTTCCTTTGAAGTTCAAGACTGAGGTGTATTCATCAGTCCTGATGAGTGTTCCCTCCATCAGTGATCTGGTGAACCAAGAACACGGTGCAGGTTGGTGGAAGTGACCGAGGCAGGTTTGGGCTCAGTGTCAGCAGCAGCTTCCTGAGAGAGCTGTCCCAAAGTCGAAGAATGGGGCTGCCCTGGACGGATGTGGTGGGCTCTCCCTCCGCGAAGGGCTTCAAGCACAGGATGGATGAGGGATAGCTGAGGATTTCTCAAATATTATTTTTATTGTAGAAGGAGTGGTGTTTTGGAGTAAGGCATTGGATTAGGTGACTAGGTGATTCTATTCATTTTAACTTCAAAGTTTATATTTATTTATCTATCTAGACCTTTGATTGTATCCATGTAGGGAACTCCCAAGTCAGGTCAAGTCAACAAGCATTTGTTAAACACTCTAATCTGATGATATATGAGCTGTCCCTGGCTTGAAGGAGCTTGCATTCTATTGGGGAGAGGGATTCAACATGTGGATAGATAGACAAGGTAGATACCAAGTAGTACAAAGGAATTTCACTTCTGCCCTCAGAATGTGATCTGTTTGAGTGTGGGTTGGTGTCTTTCTTTACTTCTATTCATATGCCCAGTGCTTTGCAGAATATCTTTTTTTCTCAATTCATTCATTCATTCATTCATTCATTCATTCATTCATTCATTTTTTGTCTTTTTGGCTCATGCCTCCTGAAGAATGGGAAGCTTCAAACAGGGGACCATATTTTGAAGATTGGTGACACAAACGTGCAAGGGATGAGCAGTGAGCAAGTTGCTCAAGTCCTGAGGAATTGTGGAAATTTGGTGAGGATGGTGGTGGCGAGAGACCCCACTGGGGAAATTTCTGTGACTCCCCCAACCCCACCAACCTTGCCTGTTGTTACGCTACCATCTGTGCCTCCTTGCAGTCAGAGCTCTGTGAGTATACATTTCCATCTTGAGTCTTTTAAGCTAAGTTCACATTAAGACACATCTAATCAGGGTTGACAACGCTTTTTTCTCTCTGGGTGCTCCTGGAGTAGGTCAGCCATACTCATGAATCATGCTGATAGGCACAAGGTTTTGGAAAAGGAGAAGAATAAAAGGGGAAGGGAGAGAGAAAATGTGGAGGATTAACAGAAAGATCAAGGAGGAAAAAAAGAGGGGAAATTGTATGTACAAGCAAATCTGGCCCCATCCATGATGAACTCAGAAGTCACTTTCACACAGTGACTGGCCCATGATAGGTGCTTAATAAATTCTTCTTGATTGGGCTTGACTTTAGCGCTCCTTGGGTCAGAGCTAGCCTTTTACTGATGTGGAGTCATCCATAGGGTTAGAAGAGCTGGAAAGGAATTCAGGGGTCATTTAGTCCAACTCCCTCATTTTACAGATGAGGAAACTCATAAGAGTGAAGTGACGTGCCCCAGGTCAGATTGGTAGTAAATGTTCAAAGTGGGATTGGAATCAGTCAGCGCTCTTTCTGCTGTGATATGTTACATCCACAAGAGCAGGTCTGACAGGAAGAGCTAGGTTTACATTCTGGCTCTGCCCCTAGCTATGTGACCTCAGTTCTCTTAGCTAGTCACTTAGCCTACCTGGGCTTCGGTTTCCTTATTCATAAAATCGGGGAATAATTAGACTAGATCAGAAGTTCTTACCCTGAGGTCTGTGAACTTGTTTTAAAAAATATTTTGATAATTATATTCCAATATAAGTGGTTTCCTGTGTAATTCTGTATAATTTACTTTGTGTATCCAGTGCTTAGCACAGTGTCTGGCATGCACATAGGAGGCATTTAATAAATATCTATTGACTGACTGCACTTATTTTTTTATTTCATTAAAAAGATTTTAATGTTTAATTTTTTTTCCTTTGGTTCATTAAATATTTCCCAATTACATGTAAAAAAAACTTTTAAACATTCATTTTTTTAACATTTTGAGTTCCAAATTCTCTCCGTCACTCTTTCCCTTCTCTCCTCTTTGAGAAGGCTGACAATTTAATATTGATTATATATGTGAAATCATGAAAAACATTTCCACATTAGCCATGTTGCAAAAGAAAACAGGCAAAAACCCAAAGAAAAAGAAAGTAAAAAACGTCTGCTTCAGTCTGCATTCAGAGTTCATCAGTTCTCTCTCTGGAGTTGGGAGAGCATTTTTCAACATGGAACCTTTGAAAGTTTCTTGGGTCATTGGACTGACTGCATTCAACAACAGTATTCTGAGATGGGCTGTAGAGGCTTGGCCAGACTGCCAGTGGTTAAGAACCCCTTGTCCAGTCCATTTTACAGGCAAGGAGACTGAAGGCCACGGTGGTCAAGTCACATGCATAGTAACATCAGAGGTGAGATTGGAACCCAGATCCTCTGAATCCCTAATCAGAGTGCACTGGTCTCTTGAGACTAAAGGGTTAAAGACAAAATAAAACCATCTTTGTCTCTTAGTGGGTCTCAAATACCGAGAGTTGTTTAGGTGCCTTTTCTATCAGTGTCTGTTGTCAGTGCTTCCGGGATAGCTGTTATGCTTGTCATGAGCACTCCCTCTGCTATTGCAGATAGCGACTCCTCTATGACTCAGATGACTTGGAGTCTCTTCTATCCTGCAAACCATGGCTGGTACTAACTAGTGAGATCCCTTGCTCATGAAATATTGGGAAATTCAGATGCTTGTGTCTGAGAAATGGCACATAGCATGATGGTGGCAGGGTTGGCCGGTAGAATTCTTAGAACCAGAAAACAATAGATGGCCATGTATGGAGAGAGATGGGACACATAAAAACAGTAAAGAGTAGCATAGGTAGAGCACATGCTTCCTCCTGCCCCAAGTACTTGGTGATGGCCGGTGATTATGTTGCTGCTTAACTGAAGAGTAGCTTCATGAGGAGCAGATCCTTTCGGTTTGATTTCTAGAGGCCCAAATGAGCCGCTAGATCTGTTCTCAGTGCTAGGATTTAGCCTGGCTAAGAGTTGTGGCTCTATACTTTTTTACAAACTTATTTATGTATGTTCTGATCCTCAGTGCTCCCCCCCCCCACACACAATTCATGCATTCTGGGGGAAAAAATAAGATTTTTTTGGAAGTTATTTCCATGTTTTTCTTTTTCTTTTTTTTTAATTAAAAAAGAGTTTCAGTTTACTTTTAAAAGCCCTTTTAAAAAAAAGTAAGTTTTTGATTTGTGTCCAAAATAGTGTTGTGAGGATTCCTTCCTCATCTGCTCTTTGTCACGTTGTAAATCCCAAGGAACACAATCATTTATTTTTTCAACTTAAACCTCTAGGATAATATTTTTAGCCCAATCTCTTGTATAATATTTCTGACATTTAGTCTCAGCCTAAAATCCTTTCTTCCCTCAATTTAAGGTTTCTCCTTATTCTTTCAATCACTATTTGGCCTCCAATTCTATTGATATAACATCCCTACGAAATTGCTTGTTGAAGAAAAAGATCCTGGAAAAACGGAGAGTATTTTCACAGTGACATAGGCGTATGTTATCTTTGACAAATCACTTGTAAAATGAAAGGATTATACAAGCTGGACTTTGAGGTTCCCTTCCCACTCAAGACCTGTGATGCTATGTATGTCTTTGGATGAGTCACTTCAGTTCTCTAGGCCTCAGTTTGCCCACTTGTAAAATGGAAAGGTTGCACTAGTTGGCGGTGGAGGCACCTTCCATCATCATTTGATCCTTTGATAGTAGATGCCATTATTATCGATTGAAATTGGCTTTCTTTTTCCTCTTTAGGTTGATGCCTCTCTTTTTGATACCTATGATGTTGAACTCACTAAAAGGGACGGCCAGAGTCTCGGCATTACAATCATTGGGTATGCTGGGTCTTCGCATGCAGGTAAATGCTTTTTCTTTTCTACTTGAAAGTTTTCATGGATGGTTTTTCAAGTTCTGAGTACAGTTCCTTCAATATCTTTGACTTTTGGACATTGGAGGACAAAATTCATGAATGTGCCATAAAAATGAATTCTTATGAAGGACAACAGAGAACTGAGATTCATCCTTTGAGTTCTGTTATTTCCCCAGAACTTAGCACAGTACCTGACACACAGTAAACACTTAATAAATGTACTCTCTCTCTCTCCCCCTTTTTTTCTCCCTTCTTTCCTCCCTCATTCCATCTCTATCATATATACGTATCCATCCTTCCATCTATCTATCCATCTACCTGCCTGGTTACAATAGGCATCATCAGAAAGTTTTATAGTACTGGTCCTGATGAGCATATGATTTTTCCCCTTTTTTCTTACCTTTGTTTTTCAGTTAATAAGCATTTTTTCTTTCATGCCTACCTCCATTTAAAAGAGAGAAAACAAAAACAAAGCACTTGTAACAAATATGCGTAGACAAGCAAGACAAATCCCTACAGGGACCATGTTGAAAAATGTCTGTCTCATTCTGCATCTGGAATACTTTACCTCTCTGTCAGTAGGTGGTTAGCTCCTGATAATCATCAGTTTTAGCATTAGATGAGAGCTCAGCAGTTACAAGGCAGGTAGAGGTAGAGAGGTGTAATGTCAAAGGGATCCGTTTTCAAATCCTGCCCTTTTCACTCTGGGTGGCTTTGAACATATCATTTTCCCTCTAAACCTCAATTTCTTCTTCATCCTCCTCCTCCTCCTCCTCCTCATCCCTAGGATTTATATAGAACTTTAAGGTTAGCAAAGTACTTTTACAAATATGATTATTATCCCACTTTACTGATGAAGAAATTAAAGTAGATCAAAGTTAACCAGCTGTCCAAAGAAAGTCTAGCCAGTACCTTGAAGGCCTTCCAATGGCAGGATATCAGTAAAGAAATTATTGTCACATCTTCACCTATCAATCTCCTCAAGTTGGTACATTAACTACTGTGTTCAGCATTTATAAATATATATTTTACAAAGTCAGAAAAACAAAGCATCCTTTTTTGATGAGGTTTCCTGTATCCCCCTGGATTTCCTTGTTTGTCTGACCCCTTGGGCACCAATGCTTATCCCCAGAACTCTATTTTTAGCACAGCTGCTGAAGGATACTTGCACACTGTTCTCTGAGCAGAGAAAGAAAGACACTATTTTTGATGGGGATATGAAACACGCAACACACCTGCTTGTGTATGTTTTCAGAATAACAATTTGAAAAACTAGAAAGTTATGATTTTTTCCGTGTTAGAGCAAAATAGCTTGACCTTACATGTACTATCAGATTCAGTAGACATTAGTTTTGTTGATTTTTTTTATTGTTTCTTTTTTATTTTAAGTAATGGCTCTCTAGATAGGGCAGGGAGAGGATTTATTAGGAAACCAAGGTCATGGGGGAAAAACAGATATTTTTAAAGAAAAGAAAAATATAGTTTGAATACTTAAAAATCACTTTTGGGCTACATACTTCTTGACAGAGATGTGAGGGACTCGGTACAGATTAAGACAGATTTTTTTTGGACACGACCAAGGCAGGAATTTTACTTAATTATGCATATTTGTTAACAAAGGTTTTATTTTTCTAGTTTTTTCAATGGAGGAAGGAGGAAGAAAAATGGATTTTTATTAATTTAAAAAATAAAACTTCATTTATATGCTGGTGATTCTAGATGATTGGTGACTTTTACCATTTCTTTTTATTTTGTTAAATATTTCTATGTATAAAACTTTTGAAAACAATCATTGCTTAAACTTATGAGTTCCAGATTCTTTCCCTCGTGCCCATTTCTCTCCCATTCTTGACAAGGCAAGCAATTTGATATTGATTATACACGGGAAGTCGTGCAAAACATATTTCCATATTAGCCGTGTTGCAAAAGAAAACAAACAGAACAAAATAATAAAAATAAAGCAAGTGAAGAAACAAACAACTCTGCTTCAGTCTGCACCGAGTTCATCAGTTCTCTCTCTGGAGGTAGAGAGCGTTTTTCATGATGGGTTCTCTGGAATTGTCTTGGATCCTTATCTTGATCAGAGTCTTTCGGAACTGATCGTCCTTACAATCACTGTGTTACTGTGTACACTATTCTCCTGCTTCTGCTTACTTCACTTTGCATTAGGTCAGGTAAGTCTTCCCAGGTTTTCCTGAAACCATACTGCTCATCATTTCTTATAGCACAGTGGTATTCCATCACAATCACATACCACAACTTGCTGAGCCATTCCCCAACTGATGGGTGTCCCCTCAGTTTCCAATTCTTTGCTACCACAAAAAAGAGCCACTAGAAATATTTTGGTACAAATGGGTCCTTTTCCCTTTTCTTTGATCTCTTTGGGATACCTATTATTGCTGGCTCAAAGGATGTGGCTGGTTTTATAGTCCTTTGGGCATAGTTCCAAATTGTTCTTCAGAATGGGTGGATTAGTTCACCACTCTACCAACAGTGCATTAGTGTCCCAATTTTTCCACATTCTCTTCAGCATTTGTCATTTTCCTTTTGTGTCCTGCCAACCAGTCTGATAGGTGTGAAGTGGTATCTCAGAGTTGTTTTAATTTGCATTTCTCTAATCATTAGTGATTTAGAGCATTTTTCCATGTGATTATGGATAGCTTTGATTTCTTCTTCTGAAAACTGCTTTTTATATCCTTTGACCTTATCAATTGTATCTTATTTCATAAATTTCTCACAGTTCCCTTTACATTTGTGAAATGAGGCCTTTATCAGAGAAACTTGTTGCAAAAGATTTTCCCGGCTTCCTGTTTTTCTAATTGTGGCTGCATAGGTTTTATTTGGCAACTCTAAGGTTCATGGTGATTCTGTGTGGTTTATGGAAAGACACAGTTAAGAAAAGCACGGGCTATGTCCTGGAAGAGGATCTGTCCCTCATCACTGCCCTCATCAGAGCTTGATCTAAGTACCCAAACTAAGGGAGAAAAGAAATAGCCATCGCCTACAATGGCAGCATCTGAGGATACCCAGCAACAGTCAGAAACAAAGGTGAAACGGTCTCAGCTGTTTTCTGGTAAGGAGTGTGTAAGGTCAGGTTCGCAGAGGCTACACTTAGTGCTGGAATGGACCTTTGAGCTCATCTTGCCCAGCCTGCTCATTTTACAGATAAGGAAACTGAGGCCCAGAGGAGTTGAGGGACTTGCTCCAGGTCATATAGATAGAAAGGGGCTGTGCTGTCCCTTGAATGCAAGTTTCTGGCTCCAAATCTAGCCCTCTTTTGACTGCACCAGGATTGTTCTTAATTGATTTTTTAAAAAATTGATAGTCTTCCTTGCTCATAGCAGGTGGAAAAATTAGGGATGCTAATGTATTCAGAGTTCTGAATAATTCCTGTCAGGCCCACCCAGTGCCCTTTTAGCCTAATGAAATACCTGTTTTTAAAGCTTTTCATTTCTTTCTTAAGTGCCTCTCACCCCCTTTTTTGAGTTTGGAAATGCAAATGAATTCCAAAATAGCTAAATATGGGTTGTGTATTCACGTACTTGAATTTAGCAAAAATTGCTGTTTGCATTTGAAGACAGTCATTTTTTTCCTAAGACTTTTTAGAGAAAGGGTATCTGAGTTCCTGAGCTTGGCTTCCATCCATCCATCCAAATACTTATTTAGTGTCTACTCATTTGGCCTTTCATTCATAGTGCATGCAAGACATTTTTACTAGCCATTGCAAGAGAAACCAAAGAAGGATATGGCAAAAGAAAGACTTCCCCTAAATATTGCTCCATGATAAGTAGCTAGAACATCATCTCCTCAGAGGAAATTGAGGATATATAGAAGCTATATTAGCATGTCTTGCTATGCTAAAGAGCAGAGAGAAAGAGATGAAAATTCTTTCATTCTTCTAGACATTGAAGGCAATCAGGAATGAACATGAAAGCTAGAGCAGGTATTGGACTGACTGTCTAATGAATAGTTTGGAATTTTTTTTTCTTCCTTTTTTTAAAAAATTCTTTGTTATACAGGATGGATCCCTGGGAGGGGGAAACAGGAGGCATATGGGGGAAATGCATATGACATGAAAATAAAAGATAAGAAAAAAATCTATTTAAAAAACCCCACTCAAATCATACTTTCGCCATATAGCATTTTTTAAAAAACATATATCCATTTTGGGGGGATACCTTTTTAAAAAACCCAACAGATATATCACAGACTATATTCCTCTCCCCTAAGTATGACCCTGAAAACAGTGAAGCAGAATCTCATAACGATATGTCTAGAATGCTTTGATAACAGGTCTCTCTATCATGTGTCTGGTCTCTTGTGTCAATAACTTTAATACAGTTTCACATTGTTATTCCTCTTTATGGTTAACCTGTCTGCCACTTGCACTGGTAGACAGTATGGCTTGTTCAGATTTTATCTCCATATCCATTCCTTTTTCCCATTGATTTAGGTGGGAACAGGGTATCTTTTCAAGAATTCAAGAGAGTGTCATGTAAAAGAGGGGTCAGCCTTGCTCTACTGGACCCTAGAGTGCAGATACATAGGGAAAGCAATACTGGTCTAAAGCTGAATTGAAGTCATTGCTGAGTGATACAAGGACAGAAAGGGAAATTGTTCCTGCCCTCAAGGTGTTTCCAGTTTATTGGAAGAGACAGAATATAAATACAGAAGTATATACAAAATATACATAAGCTAACTTTTTTGGAGTGGCTCTAGTTAGAAGGATCAGACAAGATGTGTCATAGGTGGCTTTTGAGTACCAAAGGAGATAAGGGATTCTGTGGCACAGAGGGGAACAGGGAGTGAGTTCTTGGGGAAAAGCACAGGGATGGGCTATGTGTAAGGAACCAGATCTGTTTGGCTGGACCATTGTGTGCAAGAAGAGCAGAAATATAGAAGAGAGGTGATATAGAATAAGCCGGGAAGGGTTGGTTGGAGCCATTTTGGGAAGGGCATTAGAAACCCAATAGAGAGTTTGTGTTTGATGCTAGAGATAATAGGGAGTCATCAAAATTTAATAAATGTGATCATGACATGGTCAGATGTGCCCTTTTATAAAATCACTTTAATGGCTAGGTAGAAGATGGCATAGGTAGAATGAGTCAGAGGAACTCGAGGCAGGGCCACCAGTGAGACTGAGTGATGGTGAGGCCTTAGCCAGGGTGGTAGCCAGGTGAGAAGTGAAGGGATGTGTGGGAGGCAAAATAACAAAACTTGGCCATTGATTACAGAGGTGAGGTGAGTGAAAGGGAAGAGTCTAGGCTGTGGACTTGGGAGATAGAAAGGAGGGTGGTGTTTTCTTTTCAACTAGGAAGGTCAGAAGAAGGATGAGTTTGGGAGAGAATAATGAGTTCTGTTTTGAACATAGTGAAGTTGCAATGTCTTCAGGAAATCCCGGTTGGAATGTCTAAGAGCCATTTGGGATGTGACCACTACTACTTAGACTACTACCACCACTGCTAGTGCTAGCTAGCTAGCATTTAGGTAGTACTTTCAGGCTTACAAATTGTTTTATCAATTTGGTTCTCACAGAAACTCTGCGAGATAGGTACTGTAGTTATTCCCATTTGATAGATGAGGAAACTTCGGCAGACTGACCTTAAATGACTTCCTCAGGGTCACACATCTAGTTAGTGCCTGAGGCTGAATATGAACATAGGCCTTTCTCTAAAAATTGATTAATTAATTAATTTTTAGTTTTCAGCATTCACTTTTATAAGATTTTGAGTTCCAAATTTTTTTCTCCCTCCCCTCCGCCCTCCTGGGATGGCAGGCAATCTGATATAGATTATAGATGTACAAGCATATTAAACATGTTTCCGCATTAGTTGTGTTGTGAAAGAAGAATCAGAACAAAAGGGAAAAACCACGAGAAAGAAAAAAAGAGAGAGAGAAAGTCGTATGCTTTGATGTGCGTTCAGACTCCATGGTTCTTTTTCTGGATGTGAATAGCATTTGCCAACACAATTACAAAACACTTTTCACACAAATAAAGTCAGATCTAAATAATTGGAACATGGGTCTTTCTGACTCCAGGTCCCTCATTCTATCCACTGTGCCTCCTAGCTGCTTCAGATTTGTGAATGGAGCTCAGGAGAGAGATTAGGGTTGGATATATAAAGATGTGAGTCATCTGCATAGAGCTGAATAATGTAACCCATGGGACCTGATGAAACCATCAGGTGATAGAGTGTAAGATAAAGAGCCCAACGTCGGGCCCTGAGGTATAGCCATGGGTAAGGGCATGATGGGAATGATGATCCAGCAGAAGAGACTGAAAAGGACTGATCACATTTGTAAGAGGCGAGACCTGAGAGAGATTGGTGCCTTAAAAATTAGAGAGGAGAATACCTGGAAGGCGAAGGTGACCCAAAATGTCAAAGGCTATAGAAAGGTGAAGGAGAATCAAGACTGAGAAAGGGCCATTAGATTTGACAATAAAGTCATTGGGAAGTTAGGAAAAATCAGTTTCATTTGATTTGTTTTTGTTTGTTTTTTGTTTACTTTTTTATTCTTTTTAAATTAGTTTCACTTGAATGAAGAGGTTGGGAGCTGGATCTCTCTCATCAGTCTACCGAAGAGAGATGATTAAATTGGTCCTGATTGTCATGTTGGTAGCTGGCGGGTTGTAGCCAGCTGCCCGTCCCCAGAAATCAAACTGATATATTTGGCAAAGCAGTTAATTCTTCTTTGAAACATGCTTTTTAGTTGATTTTTTGTTTGTTTGTTTTCACATCATTCTCACTTCCAAATACCAATTCCCCAACCAATGGAATCTTCCATTGTCACAAAGAAGTAAATTAGACCTGCCCATTGACTGTCACACTGGAAATATGTTGGACGTAGGTTTCATTTTCAGCCCTTCACCTCAGTTACTTCATACCCTAGAGATAAGTATTTGGCAATCAGGCGATGACTTAATGATTTCTTTCTCTTTTATTTCTCTTGTGCCTATTCAGGGGATGTCTCAGGAATTTATGTGAAAAATATAATACCAGGCAGTGCTGCAGATCATAATGGCCAAATTCATGCCCATGACAGGATAGTTGCTGTAAGTAACCAAATTTAGTTTGAGAATTGGAACAAATTTTTTTAAAAATTCTCTTTATTATCTCTGTGGGGAGGGAGGTTAGGCATTCAGTGTATTCTTATTCTTGAAGTTCATCTAACTAAAAAGCTCTTGGAGACCAGGTTTCTATAGGAAAAGATATGGGAAACTTCCCCAAGGTGGATGGCAGGGGGAAAAGCTTATGAAGAAAAACTAAGGAAATTATTTCTGCTTAGCTTGGAGGAGGCTGGTAGGAGTTTAATAATCCTGGCAGATCCCAAATTCTACAGCGATGGGCTTCCATTATTGCAGTGGGGACTTGGGTTATTCTTTGGGAAATGTACTTGGGCCATAAAGGAATAACTAAGGAAGATTAAAGAATCCCCTTTGCTGCAAATTTTTTTATTGTTCAGGTTTATTATTTCACATGATTGAATTATATTTCTGCTTAGAAATCAATTGATAGATGGCTAGATGACTTCATAAGGATCTCTGAAAGCTGACTGAGAGCCCTGAGACTTCAGGATTTTGGGGGGAACAAGGGTGTGCTTGTTCCAGGATGGCCCCTAGCCTGCAACCAGAGAGTTCTTTTTTATGTGTGATATACATTCCTTTTAGTACAAACTAACCTGCCTCTTTCTACCTAGTTCTGAGAGTACTAGAAGGAGGATCTAGGCCTCATATCCAGTAGAGTTACACCTGAGAATCTAAGGCTTCCCAACACCTTATTCCTTAATGGAACTTTCTAAATAGCACTTACCTCCCAGATTTATTGTGAGGATTAAATGAATTTGTGAAATGCTTAAAACAGTGCTGGACACATTAGTAGGAGCTTAATAATGGCTTGTTTCTTTCCTCTCTCCTTCTCTCCTTTCTTCCCTTTCTCCCTTCCTCTCTCCTTCCCTCTTTTCTTTCCTCCTTCCTTCCTTCCTTCTCCCTCCCTTTTTCCTTTTCTCACTCTCTCCCTCCCCCCCTCTTTCCTCCTTCCTTCCTTCCTTCCCCCTCCCTTTTTCCTTTTTTCCTTTTCTCACTCTCCCTCCTCCCCTCTCTTTCTTTCCTCCTTCCTTCCTTCTTCCTCCCTTCTTTCCTTTTCTCACTCTCTCCCTCCTCCCCTCTTTTCTTTCCTCCTTCCTTCCTTCTCCCTCCCTTCTTTGCTTTTTTCCTTTTCTCACTCTCTCCCTCCTTCCTTCCTTCCTTCCTTCCTTCCTTCCTTCCTTCCTTCCTTCCTTCCTTCCTTCCTTCCTTCCTTCCTTCTTTCCTTCTCCCTCCCTTCTTTCCTTCCTTCCATAGGTGGATGGAATAGATATCCAGGGTTTTGCCAATCAGGATGTCATTGAGGTGTTGCGCAAGGCAGGAGACACAGTGCACCTGACTCTAGTCCGACCCAAGGTGTCTTCCTCACCTCGCCCTCTTGACAGATCTTTAGACGAAGGTAAATCTTTTTCATGGCTCCACTTTCCATGAATCTTGTAGTTCAAGAGGGGTCGTGGTTGCTGAACTGAGTGGCATTTGTACCTCCCTCCAAATAGTCCTCTTTTATGAAATTTGGTGATAAGCAAATGCACTTGAATTGAAGCTTTATGAGTGTGTAACAAGTCTTCCCTCCCTGGGCCTCAGTTTACTCACTGTAAAATAAGAAGTTTGGATGAGGGGAACACTGAGAATCTGTGGCCCTGGATACCTTGGGACAATGAGCAACAGTGGAATGGGAGCCATCGGTTGACCTTGAACTGCCTGTTATGATGATGCACCATTCCCAAGTGGGAAGACGTTAGATCTCTGACACGTGTGGCAATGCTGATTTCTTACTCCTCCAGATGGAAATGAGAATCAGTTCTCTAAGAAGCTTGTCCTTTCCAAAATATGTCTATTATTCACATTTGAATAATAAAGTGGCACCTTTCACCTTCGGGTCTTGGCACCTGATAAACCTTAAGTCTCATATTACTTTGAAAGCTACATTTTATTCTAAAACCCGTATGAATTTAATCTTCTGATTGACTTTATACTGTCATGAGAAAGAATATTTCTGAACAGAGAGAGCCCAGTGTCTTCATTGCTGCTTTTCCCTGGCAGGACTTGCGTGATCCGAAATGTTGGCTGTAATTTTATAATTCTTTCATTTCTTAATGTATTGACCTCAAAATGTGTATATGAACAGAGGTTGAAAACCTAAGGGAATACCTTTTAGTGTAGCAGTGATGACTGGAGCAGGCTGTTCAGAGTCTAGTAATGTTGCAGCACAATTTATCTGGGAGGAAGAAAGTTGATTTTCTCCAGTAAGGCAGCTACAGGGAGAACTTAGACCTGGAAACCTTTTCCGTCAACTGATAGCGATCTTTATTTAAATTGAAGCCTGCAATTTACCATGAAAGTAATTTTGCTGTTAAAAATAGATGACCCGTCAACTTCATTTTATGCTCCACATTTAAAACCGCCAGATTCTTCAAGAGGAATAGTTATAAAAATGCAATATTGAGTTTAGAGAAGTTTAAGTCAATATTTATGTTAAATCTAATGGTTATAACAGCTGATATGGGGCACTTGGCTCTAATTTGCTGTCCATGGTAGAGTATGTCGGCTTGGTGAACAGGAGGAATCTTTTATGGGGCAGATTTAAGGTTGTATGGGGAGGGGAAAGATGGATTGTGGATCGATGGTTTGACTTGGAGTCAGGAAGCCCTGGCTTTGAATAACAGCACCAACTCTTAATAGCTGTGCGATCCTGGGCACATCACTAGACCTCTCTGATCCTCAGCTTCATCATGTAAAATGGGGCCAATAATATTTCATTCTGTGCCTCATATGGTTGTGAGACTCATTCATTCAACAAGTATTTGTTAATCATCTGCTCTGTGCTAGATGCTGGAGATACAAAGACATAAACAAGGGTGGTCCCTTCTCAGGCAGTGGATAGAGAGCACTTGGCAAAGTAATCTGAAGGGCTACATCACTGTCCTTATTATCATGATCCCACAGTCTGTCTTTAAAGTTGAAACTGAACCCCTTTTAATTCAGGCAGGTTGTCATTTTAAAAATTTGATGATTTACCCAAAATACTCTGCCCACTTCTTGCTTCCTCTGTGAAGCAGCTTATCTGCCCAAGATCTAATTCAAAACTACTTGGCATTTCCCTGTGTTTCCTCATCTTTAAACTGAGGGTGTTTGACCACGGGACTTCTAAGGTCCTTTCCAGTTCTGATCATGGGATCCCATGAGCTTATGTTCTTAGGTCCACATAGTTTCCCCTTTCTTAAACTTCAAACTCTTTTTGGTAGAATTGTGGATGATCCTGAGTCAGAAAGGTTATACTCTATTGCTTTGTTGTGAAACTTACAAGTATTTCTACATGGAGAATCCCTGGAGGCGAAGGACCATGGCTTTGGTTTCTTTGATGTCTGTCTCATCTCCTTCCATCCAAGGGCACAAGACTCCATCTAGAGCTTAGACAGTGCTGGACATCAGAAGCCATGCTGAAGAAGAGGGACCCATAGAAGGAGTCTTGAAAACCTGAGTCAGGAAAAATGACATGCCTGTTAAGTACTGTGAGTGCTGGGGATACAAAGAAAGGCAAAAGTCAGTCCCTGCTCTGCAGGAGCTTCCAGGCCATCCTGCCCCAGATATTCACTGGCTGTGTGACCCAGGACAAGTCACTTTAAAAAAAAAAGTTCTGTGCCTCAGTTTCCTCATCTGTAAAAATGGTGATAATAATAGCACCTGTTGTGTCAAATGAATTAGCCTGTGTGAAGTACTTTGTAAACCTTAAAGCACTATATAAAACTAGTTAATATTATTGTGAATATCTATTTAATGAATGAAAATATTTAAATTTTTAAAATAATGTTGAAGAACCTTTTAATTAGCAATTTTAAGACTAAGCATAAGAAAACGTTTTAAGACAGAGGGTTGAAAATCCTAAATGGATGATATTTTGGGTGAAATGAATAATTCCTTTTCTTTGTGGAACACTCAACACTTTACAAACTGCTTCCATGTACTTTATCTCATTCCATAATACCCTTTCTGAAGGGCTGGAGAGAAGGCCAAGAAACTGGAGAAAAGGACTAGATAGGTCTGATAAAAAAAGAAAAAGGATACTGCATTCAGAATCAATAAACTTTTTTTAGGGGGGGGCAGGGAGGCATTCAGGGTTAGGTGACTTGCCCAGGGTCACATAGCTAGTAAGTGTCTCAGGCCAGATTTGAATTCGGGTCTTCCTGACTCAAAGGCTGGTGCTCTATCTACTGTACCACCTAGCTGCCCCTCAAAATCAACCAGTTCTTGAGGTGAGTCCTGACTCTGCCTGTGTGACCTTGAATAAGTCACTGCACTATTGATCTTTAATTTCCCCCTTTATAAATTGAGTATTTGGCTAGTTAATTCATAAGGTCCTTCTTTTTTTTTTTTAAATTTTAGCAAGGCAATCGGGGTTAAGTGACTTGCCCAAGGTCACATAGCTAGTACATGTCAAGTGTTTGGTCTGAGGCTGAATTTGAACTCAGGTCCTCCTGACTTCAGGGCCAGTGCTCTATCCACTGCGCCACCTAGCTGCCCCTCATAAGGTCCTTCTAGCTTGAAGTCCTATGCCATATAAACCGGATAATTTGCTGTTTTGGGGACTTTTGTAGCACCACCCAAAACACCAACCTTATTTTTAACTGGAGCTGTGGAGACTGAAACAAATTTAGATGATGAAGATGAAATGAAGCAAGAGAAAGCGGATCATTGGAAAGATGAGGATAAGCCAAAGCCGATGCCACAGACTTTCGGTAAGTCCATGCTGTGTATTTCAGGGGCTTGGATGTCTTATATCTTCTATTTTCAATAGCTTGGAATCAAGTCCTGATTCTGCCACTAACTCACTGTGTAATCTCATCCCAATTCCTTAGCCCCTCTGTGCCTGTTTTCTTTTCTGTATAATCTGAAAACTTAATAGACGATGGGGTTCTTAACCTTTCCTGTATGTATCATGGCCTCTGAGGTCCCTTCCAATTCTATATGTTGATCTATATGTTTTCCTCCCATTATAATTTCACTTTGTTTTTTGATTAGTGGGGAGTATAAATGAAGGATAGAGTCTTTAAGACAGATGCGTGAAAGGCTGGACATTCTACCAGCCAGTGCACTGTCCCTGAACCCTGTCAGGACATCTGTGTTCTACGTGTTGGTCAGTCACTGCCCTCATTCGGTCACCAGTGGCAGGAATCCCTAACAAGCCGAAGAAGCTGCCATGTGATTCCTGATGATGATGTGGGAGTCTTTACACACCTTTCCACCAGTGCCTCCTTAGGCCTTTGACAGTCTTTATGTTCCACATGAAGCAAATAGGGATCACATGAAGGAAATTGAGATTTGTGGGGTTTTTTGCTACTGTCTCCTCCACCTTGGAAATACACAGTGAGAAGCAGCTTGTTGTAGTGACTAGAAGACTGGCCTTAGATCAGGAAGATTTGAGTTCAAGCCCAGTTTTAGACACCTATTGGGTCTTTGAATGACCCTGGGCAAGTCACTTCCCCTCTGATCACCTCTAGCAACTCTCCTAAGATTAAGTTATAAATTAATTTACGGTCTATAGCAATTGAGGGAGTTTTTATACCAGGCATTCCCAACATGGAAGAAATCACAGGTCTGGGGTAAAAATATTAAATATGAAATTAGGGATTTACCAAATGCTTATACAGGGGAGATTTGACAGGATGAATTTTAGTTAATATTCTTTTTTTTCCATCTAAAATTGCCAGTCTCTTTTGATCCTGAGATTCTTAACCAATCTATCTCCTTTCTATCAATATATTCCAATTCTATAAGTACTCTTTGTCCTAATTAGGTTGGGAAATGCTGGTCTTTAAGGAGGTTTCTACCTTTTGTATTTACTGTAAAAGTGTGACTGGCTTTGACTTGTATTTCTCAGAAATACCGAACTTAATGCTTTTAGAGATATGAATGTCTAATTCCATTGGCTTTGTGGTTTTCCCAGGTAGATCTGTGTTCACACATTGTAAGAATAGGTCAGAATAGTTGCACTTCTCACATTTCTTAGAGAATCCAGCCCATGGCTCTGCTTTAAAATTCAGGGTTTTGTGGCCTTTTTTTTAAAATTTTGCTCCATTTTGAAGGGATGCCATGGATTTTCAATCTTGGGCTAGGTGCATAGTAGGCATTTAATGTTGACTTGAACTGAAATGTCAGGGGAGTGACAGATGGGAATCTGGAGTCTCCTGTCCTAACAAAACATTACCCACAGCGGTGAGCACTTAACCATGGTTTCATTTTTACCCTCTTAACATCAAAGAGTCACAGATTGGCAGCTGGAAGGGGCCCTGAAAGATGGCAGGAAACTGCATCTCCCCTATGATGTTTGATGGTTAAGCCTTTGGGCCATGTCTATGCGGTGAGCTTTTGTTCATCTGTTGGGGGATATTGTTGGTGCCCAAGTATGTTAGCCTCCTGGATTTAGAGTCGGAGAGGGTTTTACAGACCAGTTTGTCCAAAATTGTTTTTCATAAACTGCGGCCTGGAGAGGTTCAGTAACTTGTCCATGGTCACACAAATGACGCCATGAAAACTCATTATCGGGAAAACGTCATCATCCCGGGAGATCCATCTAGTCATGGTTCTCTACCTCATCTCTCCCTTCTGATTGGAGGGTGGAGCCAGGGACTCTAAAACCTCTGAATAAGGGTGGGGCTCAGCTCAGATGTCTCATTTCTCACCTCACTGCACTACTCTGGGACTTCTCTGACCACGCCCCCATGTTGGGTAACTCACCCTCCCTCACCTTTTACTTCCTTTTGAGTGTTCTTCCATGAGATTGGGTTTTTTTGGTAGTTTGCTGATTTTTTTTCCTGCAAATTATAATTTTTATTTTATTTTCTCCCATTAGACTGTAAGCTCCTTGAAGGTAGAGATGGGTATTTTAAAAAATTTGTGTCCCTAGTGTTTCGCACAGTCCCTAGAACATAGCAGGTGTTTAATAAATGTTCATTGACTGACTTATTGACACAAGTAGCAAATGGAAGATCAACAATTCAAGCCAAGGTCCCTTGACTCCAAGGATAGCTCTCTGTCATGGCACCATGTTAAATCTGTCCTTGGAGCTCGGAAGCTTCTGTGAGATAAGAGAATAAGGCAATCCACATTTATTAAGTGCCTACTGTGTTCCAGGCAATGTGCTAAGTGCTTTCACAAATATTGCCTAATTGGATCCTCACTATGACCCCATAAGGTAGGTGCTATTATTATTCCCATTTTACAGTGGAGGAGACTGAGGCAGACAGAGGTTAAGTGACTTGCCCAAGGTTGTCTAGATAGTACAGGTTTGAGACTGGATGAGCTCAGGTCTTCTTGACTCCCTGTACTGTATTTCCTAACTACCTTCAAATCAATTAGCTTCAACATTTGTTTGTTGTAAGGCACTGAGCACCTGGACTGGGAATTACAAAGACAAGAATGAAAGGAGTTTTGTCCTCAAGGATCTCAGTTCTAGTCTGTTGAATTACTTTCTTTGTTCACCTCTTCCCCCATGTCTGCTTAAGACTCATCTGCTCAGCTTCATTATGCTGGTTTTTGGCTTCCCAACGATCTTCCTTTATTAGCATTGGTTCTGGACCAAAGGTAGGGCAACTCTGAATCACAGATGCATAGCTACTGTCCTTGCATTAGCAGAGATTTCTTTGAGAGGAGCTTTATTAAGGATAGTGTTTTACATCAGTCTGAGAATTAAGTTTTCCATTCCCAGTAGGGAAGAGATTGGAGGAAGTAGGGGAGCGAAACTGAGGGTGAGAAAGGACAGCTCCTGTCTTGTAGTTTCTGTTGAATTCATCTTTACCATCTGCCTCCTGGATCTTGTCGCTTGTAAATTCTGGTTATCACATGAGGAGGATTAAGGGTATAGTGGACAAAGCCCCCAGACTGGAAGTTAGGAGACAGATGTAAGCTTGACTCCCAGCTTTGCCTCTTTCTTGGCCCTCATTGCCTGGAATGTACTCTCTCTTTCCCTCTGCCTCTTTGAATCCCCAGTGAGTCCAATATCAATAAGCTGGTAAAAGATTTGGAACAATCTTTTCCCTCTTCAGCCTGTGCCCAGGGCCCCAGGTTAGATCATGTCACTTTTGGGGCAATTCATGGCATGGTTATTGTAATCTCTGTTAGATAGGCTGTCCCAAAAGTCTTAGTGTCGTTTTAAGTTACAAATAGCATTAAGACGTTTGGGATACCCTGTGTAATAGCTGAACATTGAAATGTGCCAATGGGGTAGGAGCTTGAGGGCAGGAGAAGGGAGGATTGAGTGCAATTGGCAATTTTTAAGAAAACTCTTTATTGCAAATTCAGGTAGAGAGATATTGCTGGATCTGGAGTCCAGAGAAATGGCTTCAGGTACTTCCTAGCTGTGTGACCCTGGGTAGTCTTTTGACTTCTGCCTGTCTCAGTTTCCCCAACTGTAAAATGGCAGATAGTAATAGCACCTACCTCCCAGGGTTATTGTGAAGACCAAATGAGATCGTATTTGTAGAGCTCTTTGTAAATATTTAAGGACTGTACATGCTAGCTGTTATTATTCAGCTCATCTTTGGCATATTGTTACTAGTTTTTGCAGTCCCTTAGAGCAGGTACAACACTTCCTTAAAATGTGATTGGGAAATGTTTAACAAAATCAATTGAAATTCAGTGAAACGTTGTTTAGTCACGTCCTACTCTTTGTGATCCTATTTGGTGTTTTCTTGGCAAAGATATTGGAGTGGTTGGCTGTTTTCTTCTCTGGCTTATTTTTCAGAAGAGGAAACTGAAGCAAACAGGGTTGAGTGACTTCCCCAGGGTCACACAGCTTATAAGTGTCTGAGGCCATATTTGAAGTCAAGAAGACTCCAGTCTAGGCACTGTATCCACTGTAGCACCACGTAACTGCCCAACAAAAATTACAGTTCAACAAAATCCACTAATGTCGCCACTACTTCTGATGATATATGCTGCATTTTGCCTCTTTTGTCCTCCACCTCTGCCCCAAGGAGGGATAAATTATTCAAAGAACCGAAGGAAGGCCTCTTCATTTGTTGAGTCTATTCTTTAAGGAGTAGACAGTGGACAAAAAACAGCGTGGGAAGTTTCCATCTCCACTGTTGGAAGGATATCTGCTTCAAGGAGCTGACACATTGCCCAAATGGAGGATAAAGATGTGTGGTGTCCTGCCATGTTTACGTTCTAGTACCTTGTAATCTGATCTGGTCCTCACAAGAATCCTGTGATGTAGGCAAGGAAGTGATTGTCATCCCCGTTTTATAGATGATGAGATAGAATGAAAGCGATTTACTTAATGACATGTGGTCAGTGTGAGTGGTAGGCTTGAGATTGGACCCCAGAATATTCAGAGGTCAGAAGTATTTCTCCTCCTGACACCGGCTAAAATAGTATATAACCTTGAATAAAACAAATAGAAAGTTAACCTCATCTTAAAAATGTAGACTGGCAAAAGAAGATTACCGTATCACCAAGTTACCGTGATACCACTGAATTTGAAGATTGTTGTCAAAGGGTCTTAATAGGATTCTGGAATAGTTCTTTCATATTTCAAGGATCCATGGTGTTGTTGGGTGTGGCTACTCTTGGCGCCAGTGCAGTTGGACTGTCTATTATAGGTACTCTCTGAGTTGCTGTGGATAAAAAAATACAGCCATTCTTCTGGCAGAGAGTCTGTCTGAACCCTCTTAGGCTGATGCGTGAATGAAGGACGTTCTTCCACTGCTGGGTCTGTACTCAGTCAACCTACAAGCATTAATTAAGTGGCCGTCAGGAGTCAGCCATTGTCCTGGGCCCTCAACATACAAATATAATAGTTCCTGCCCTCAAGGAGCTTACATTCTGTTCATAAGCTTTTCAGCTTAGCAGGCCTTATCTGAACATATTACTCTACCTGCACAGCCCTTTGAGAACCAAGGGTCTGTCCTCTCCCTGACTCCATGAGACACCAAAGGTAGATGGTATAGTGGATAGCATGCTGGACATGGCGCTAAGAAGAACTGACCTAGATAATCACTTGCCTCTTGTGTTGTCTGTGAGATGAAGAGCTTAGATTCATGGGCCTCCAAGAGCCATCCCATCTCTAAATCTATGACCCTGTGATGTCACTTCCCCTTGGAGAGGTTACTTTGTGGAATGGCGCTCTTGCAAGAACTCAGGTTATTGGAATGCCTCCATCTAACTCACCTTAGGAGACATAACTCTTGTTGTCAGATTTACAGTGCAGCATCTTTTCAGGATTCCTAAGCTTCATTCTGGGATGATGAAGGTGCAGCCCCTAATGGAGTATCGTAGGCATCTCTGCTTGAGGACCAAAGAGCCTGGGAGTGTGGAAGGCCACACTCAGATCTGCAGCCAGCTGGCTCATGTTGGCTGTGATAATCTTTCTCTGACTTATCCAGGCTTGTGACAAACTGTGGAGGCTTTTGTGTTTCTTGTTTTTTTAAAAGGGAGCAGAGTTTGTTTTTGAGAGCTCTGTCCAGGGAACTGGGGGCATTAGGCTCTTACCTGTTTAGTGTGGCTCAGGCTGGAGACTTTGATACTTGGGCTGTGCTGGGAGTGAGGTCATCCAGAGGGTAGGCTGGATGACATAATGTGATCATCTCACTTTGCGGGGTGACGGTTGAAAAGATAGACAGGTCAGGGTAGCTGTACTCCCTACAAAGACTGGCCCGGAACCAGACCTCCAGGAGCTCATGTTACTGACAGCCCTCATTAAGCCAGACAAGCCTCAATCCCTGCCAAGTGTGGAAAGAAGACTGAGTCTCAGCTCATATGGCTGCATGCTCATGAGAACAGAGATTTCCCAGTAAGGGCAGGGTCCTCCAGCAGAGTGGAAGAAATAGCCTGAGGTGGCTAGGTTTGGCATTGGTTAGAGTATGCAACTTGGAGTCAGGAAGACCTGGGTTCAAATCCCACTTCAGATCCTTATGAGCTTTGTGACCCTGGGCAAGTCACTTCAACATTTCCTGCCTCAGTTTCCTCATCTGTACAATGAGGGAGTTGGATGCCTTTCAATTCCCTTCCAGCTCTGAATCTGATTATGTGACTTAAGTGGTTAACATTTAGAGTAATCCAATCCAATAATCTTTGGCTAAGTATCTTCTGTGGTGCTAAGCCCTGGGGATACAGAGGATAAGAAAGCAAAGGTCCTTACTCTCAGACTGTTTACATTCTAATGGGTGGGGACTTACAGGTTGGGAGGGAGTGGGTAGACATGGGATTCCATCCAATCAATGATCTTCATAGCTAGCTTTTAATCTCTCTGGTTCTCAGCTTCATTCTCTGTTCTTTGAGGGAGTTGGGCTTAGGTTATGTACAAGGTCCTTTCCATCTCTAACTCTGTGATCCCATAATTGTGAAGTGATTAATATTTAAGGCAATACAATCTACCAGTCTTTTGTTAAGTAACCACTATGGTGCCAAAGACAAAAATGGAGTTGTCTCTGTCCTCAAAGAGCTTCTATTCTAAGAGAGATTACATTCTGGGGGCTCAAAGGAGAAAGGAAGTTCAGACCAGTGATTGATTTCACCTGTGTGAGGACCTCCTCATGTAGAAAGGTTCCTCCGTTGATGCAAATCAGCGAGACATCTGTAAATTTTAGCCCATTTTATCGATGCCTTGCTAGAGTACTGAAAGGGTTAGAGACTTGTCCAGGGTCACACAGCCAGTTATTAGAGGGAGGACTTTAATTTCTGTGTGTTTTTGACTCCAAGTTGGCAATTTAGCTGGTACCTCCTGTTGCTGGCGGTGGGTGTTGGGCAGGGTGGGCTCCGATAATGATTGGAGAGGAGGGAGAGACAAAGTAATTAAGGAATTGAGGAAGGGGGCCCCTGGGTGGAACCTTGAAGAAAGCTACACATTCTAAGAGGCAGCGGTGAGGAAGAAGAAGTGGAGGAGGGAGGTGGCCAGCACGGCTTTTAGTTCTAACCAGAAGTTTGGTTTCTAGTTCTCGTTTGTAAATCCTCATTTCTCCTTTAAGACCCTCCACCAAAGAGATGAGAAAACTCCCCAAACCAATGTAGGCAAGCCCTGTTTCCACAACTCATTGTCTTATGGAGTTGCCAGGGTGCTGCATAGTTGGTGGACTAGACCAGGGTCACACAGCCAAGATGTGTCTCGAACCCAGGCTGTCCCTCCAGATTCCCTCGACGGCTCTCACTCAGCCAGAAATGGGAGTGGCAGGTGGCCTGGGAAGAGAATCCTCCTTTGTTGGAGCTCTCTTTGACCTCATTCCTCAGATTCACCTCTGACTTCAGCTGCCCACTTGATTTGGCCTCCATTTTTCTACTTCTGTTTCTCTTTAGTCTCTGTTTTTACTGAAAAATGCTGATGTTTTCTGTTCTCAGCTCCATATTTTTTATGTCTAGATACAGTTCCTGGCTCCCTGGAAAATAAGCTGAAATCCAAGTGGGAAAACCTGTTGGGCCCCGATTATGAAGTAATGGTATGTTATTATGCTTCCATAAAATGTACTCATGTCTGGCTTAATGTGAGGCTTGTAACGTAGTAATTAGGAGAAACAAGCACTTCTGGGAATGGCTTCCCTCCCCCCTCCCACCCCCTTCCTTGTGTTGGAAATAACGGATTGGGAAAATCACAGTGGTTTGAGATGTGAGAACAGTTAGGGATGAAAAAAGAAGTGCCACTGCGAGTCCCAGTGGTTCACTTCATGTTGGAACAGTTGAAGGCACAGTCGGCAGAACTGGGGGGGAGTGGCGGGGGAGGGAGTGCTTGCCTTTAAATTTGCCACATTCGTCAGCTACTTAGAGCGGCTGGCATTTTGATGATTGTGTTTGCGATTTGTTTGTTTTATTGGCCGCCAGCGCAGCTTGGGACATTAGGCCTGTGTTTCATGCAGGATCTTAGACTTTTCTGAAAAGAGTGGAGGAATGATGATGGAACAGGTCAGCGACTGGGGGGGGAAGGGAGTCATTTAAGTTAGGTTGGAATTCCTTTCACCTGTTATTACAGTCACAGAAAGGATTTTTTGGAGAATCTTCCTGATGGAAGAAAGTTTGACATTTAGAAAAGGCTTGAGCTTGGCTTACAATAGCTTTTTGTGATGAAAAAAAATTCCCCTTAAACCTTTACTGATTTTTCCTTTCATATGTTTGCACTTAAGCTGATAGTGGTAGAATGTTAGCAGATACAGTGATGTTATACTATTGTAACATTAATATGTTACGTTGTGACATTGACATAATGATATTTTGTTAGAATATAGGATAATTACGATCTCTTGTGCTAATAGACTTCTGTTAGACTGTGTAATGATGATGAAGATAAATGCCATTTATATAGCACCTACTATGTGCGCATACTGTGCTAAACACTTTACAGTTGCTGTCTGATTCGATCTTCATGACAACCCTGGGTGGTAGGTGCTGTTAGCCTCATTTTACAGTTGAAGAAGCGGAGGCAGGCAGAAGTTGAGGCCCACGGTCACGTAGCTATTAAGTATCTGGGGCTGGATTTGAACTCAGGTTCTCCTGACTCCAGGCTCAGCACTCTGTGCCCTGTGGCACCATGTAGGCACTGTTTTTGTTGTTACAATTATTTTTTTTAAAGGCAATTGGGGTTAAGTGACTTGCCCAGGATCACACAGCTAGTAAGTGTCAGGTGTTTGGTCTGAGGCCAGATTAGAACTCAGGTCCTCCTGACTTCAGGGCCAGTGCTCTATCCACCATGCCACCTAGCTGCCCCTGTTATGTTATTTTTAAAAGCTAGCTTTTATGTGATGCTGTAAAGCATATAAAGTGTCGTACATATATTATCTTAGTGGATCCTCACAACAACCCTGGGAGGTAGGTGCTATTATTATCCCCATTTTGTAGTTTAGGAAACTGAGGCACACAAAGGTTAAGTGACTTGCTCAACAACATATAGCTTGTCAGTATCTGAGGCTGGATTTGAACTCAGGTCTCCTGATTCCAGGTCTAACATTCTTACCCATGGACCACTGGTGTCAGTGTCAGAGGATGTCAGAACTAGAAGTCTAGTAGCCACTTATTTAAACAGAGCTGTAACCAGGGTAAGTGACTAGTGATTTATCCTAGAGTGTCAGTTTTGGAGGGTGCTGACAATAGTTGCAGCTTCTTCAGGGGGTAGAAACAGCAGAGTTTAGGGCAGGGGTGGGGCCTTGAGGTCACATGTGGCTTTCTAGGTCCTCAAGTGTGGCCCCTGAATTGTTTGGATTCGATTAAAGGGCTGCACTTGAGGGCCTAGAGGGCCACGTGTGGTCTAGAGGCCACAGGTTCCCCACCCTTAGTTTAGAGACTAGGTCACAAAAACAGTCAGTTAAAACCGGAAGCTCCATCTGTCGGGCTGAGGTGAGGCCACCAGATATGGTTCTCCACCTGCCAGGGGTTCCTGCTATAGCATCCTTGAGCCAAAGGTCATGGAGTTTCTATCGCCTTCTGAGTCCCCATCTTAGCCTTGCTCAACCAAGGGTACGTCTGTTGCTGTTTGACTCAGTTCAAAACAAAATCTGATTACGTTTGTATTTTTAATAGCAAGGGGACAAGAGAGATTAAGGGAATTGCTTTTGGTCCCAGAGCTAGGAAGGGACAGATAGGGACTAAACAGGCTTTTGAGTCCAGGTGTTTTCCTTACTTACCCTAATTCTTAGAGAAAAGGGTGGAATTTATGTGAATGTTTGTGAAGTTAGGGTTTGAGTCTTGGGTCTGCTACTAGCTGACCTCAAAGGCCCCTTCCAATTCTAAGTCTCCAATCCAATGCCTCAATGCCTGTGACTCCAAATACTTCCAATTCTTTTCTCTAGGCCTTAGTTAGGCCTGATGTCAAGAAAAACTTCTTAGCAAGGAGAACTGGCCAGAAGGCAGTCCATCAACCAGTCAGTAAACATTAAGCCCCTTCTATGTGCCAGGCACTGTGCTAAGTGCTGGGGATTCAGAAAGAGGCAAAAGGTAGTCCTGGAACTCACAGTCTAACAGGAAGACCACATGCACATGAATGAATGGGCTGCTTTGGGGAGAAGTGCGTTCTGCTTTTCAAGAGGTCTTCTGGGCCAAGGCTGGATGGTCACTTGCCAGGGATGTTACAAAGGGAATCACTCCCATTTCACCAACCTGGGCCTCAGTTTCCTTGTCTGTAAAATGAGGGAGCTGGATAGTCTGGCTTCTGAGGTCTCTTCTGGCTCAGAGCCTAAGGCTTTGAGGTTTCTCCAGCCTCTCAGATTTTGGGGACTCTTGTTTTCAGGAGTCTCTCAGGACCTGCAGGCTTGTTTTCTCATTTAGTGCTCCACCTGCCCCCAATTTAAGCAACACCCAATAAGATGAACATTTCTGTGTATATAGTGGGCCCAAATGGAGGATTGCTCTTGAAGCCACAAATTTGTATTAGGAATTTCTTTTTCTTTTAAAATATATAATAAATCCACTTATTATTTTTCAAAACTTTTCTGCTTGTCTGGGTTTCCTACTGACCTTTGTCCTAATTTCTTTGCATTTTAAAAAAAGTGCTTTAGTGACCCTCTTTTCTTATTTTTGTTTTTCAATTTTGGCAACCCTCTCCCCGGCCCCTTCTTCTTCACCCTCAAGTGGAGAAAAGTAAAAATGAATCCTTGTGTCAACTCTCCCTGGTCAGCAGAACAAAGGAGCCCTCCATTGGCTGCATCTGAAAATGTGTATCTCCTTCTACCTTGGAGGTCATCCCCCCTCTGATCAGAAGAGGTGGCTAGTGGGTTTCATCATCTGGCCTTTGGAATTATGGCTGGTTATTGTATCCAGAAGAGTTACAATGTTATAATGTTATTATTAGGGCTGATTGTCATTCAGAGTTCTTTCTTTACAAAGTTTTGTTACTGTGTGCATTATCTTCCCAGTTCTGCTCACTTCACTGTGAATCTGTTCATATGAGTCTTTGCTAAAACCCCCAATAGGTGGAGCAGTAGAGAGAGATCACTGACCCTGGAATCAGGAAGCCCTGAGTTCAAATGTGACCTCAGACATTTATTAACAGTATTATCCTGCACAAGTCACTTAACTTCTCTCTGCCTCAGTTTCCTCATAGTGCCCACCTTCCAGAATTGTGAGGATTAAATGAGATATTCGTCAATCACTTTTTAAAACTTGAAGTGTGATATATTAGTATAAGTGGCTATAAATACTTTTGTATATAGAAGTCCTTTTCCTCTTTGATCTCTGTAGGTTATGGAACTAGCAGTTGTATCTCTGGGTCAAGGGGTGTGCACAGTTTAGTGAATTTGGGGGTAATTTCAAAGATTTTGTAATACTGTAATTCTTGAAACACACACATACACGCACACATACATTTACCTGCTTCTGTTCAACTTTTGAGCAAATTTGAAATCTTTAACAAGTGATACACTGTGGGACAGAAGAAGCCTGGGAATACAGTTCAGGAGACAGGGCATCTGTATCTTGGCTGTGCTACTAATTTGCTATCTGATCTTGAGGGAAATCACCTTCCCTCTCTAGGCCTGTTTTGCCTCATTTGTAAAATGAGAGAGTTGTACGAGACAGGGGTCCTAAACTTTCTTTGCATCCTAGACCCCTGGGCCTCTTAGTTAATTTGGTGATTCCCATGAACTCTTTCTTAGAGTCATGTTTTTAAATGCATAAAATAAAATAACGTAGTCTTATGAAGGAAATATATTGAAATACCATTATTTTAAAAAGTTTTGGGGCCCCAGGTAAGAATCTCTGGACTGAAGGATCTCTAAGGTATCTCCTAGCTCCAAGATTCTGTGGGCATTTAAAAAAAAAAGGTACATGGAAATCACCCTTTTGGGACACATTTGCTTTTTGCCATCAATTTCTCTTTGCGATCGTCTCTGGCATTTGGGATGTATTGATCCCTTTCAGAGAGATTAGACTAGGTGTGGGGTAGTTATCCAGGTCAGATGGAGGCGGCTTCCCAGGGTATTTGATCAGATAGCTTGGGGTGAGAGATAGGTGTGTGTGGTTTGGTTTTGTTCTCTAAAGTGTTTAACATTTTTTTTAATTCCTAAACTCTCCAGGTTGTCATTTTGGATACACAGATTGTCGATGATGCTGAGTTACAGAAGTTTTCAAAGGTAAGCATTATTTGTAACAGAAACCTTACAACAATTGTTTTAAGTCTCTAAAGCTTTTGCCAAAGTGCTGGAAGAAGCCCTGCTGATGAGACTCCTCGTTGTGATATATTTCCTTATTCTAACTTTTTCCATCTTCTTCTGCCTGGATTACCTTCAGTTTCACCCATATGCCTCATATGTCTCGTATCTACCTATTTATATGTTGTTGCCCTCATTAGAATGTCAGCTCCTTGAGGGCAGGGACTGTTGTTGCATTGCTTTCTATTACAAGTGCTTAGTATGGGGCCTGGAACAAGTTGTTGGTATTTAATAAGTGCTTGTTGACTTTTTTTTTAGCAAGTCCTATGGCTCCCAATTGTTTTTAAGTTAGTTATTTCTGGGTATAGGTGTCCTCCCACTTTCCTCCTCTAGAACTGAAACCTCTCTTGGAACAAAGTAAAACTTTTCAGCATAAACAACTAATAGAGTGACTTTATCCGATAGAATAGGCAACAATCCTCTGAAATAGCGCCCTATTTCTCTTCCTAAATAAAGGAGGTATGTTTCATGATTGGTTCTCTTAAAATCATATTTTTTCTTTTAAAAATGTAATTAAATTTAAAAAAATTAAATTTTGTTTTTTTCAGTCATTGAAAATCTGTCTTCTATCCTTTTTATCTACCCATTTCCCTTCTCCTAATTCCCTCTGTGAGAACAAAACAAAACAAAACCCCTATTACAAATACATATAGTCAAGCAAAACAGATAAGGTGTAGAGGGAACTGATTTAAATTTATAAGAATCAGAGCCATTCCCCAGTCAATGAATGTGAAAAATCAGTTTTCAGAGGAAGAAATTCAGGCAAGAAAAAGGTATGTTAAAAAAATGCTCTAAGTCACTAATAGTTAGAAATGCAACTTAAAACAACTCTGTGATGCCTCCCCCCTAACATGCATCAGATAGCGTCACCGTTCTGTCAGGAAATAGGGAGGATATTTTGTCTCTGGAATCGTGGTTGATCAGAGGGATAAAGTCTTTTTTTTTTTTTACTGTGTTGTCACTATATATATTCTTCTCTTGGTTCTGTTCATTTCAACTCTCCATCAGGTTATATAAATCCTCCTAGATTCTTCTGAAGCAACATTCTTCATCATTCCTTCATCATTTCACAATGATAGGCATCTCTTTAGTTTCCAAATCTTTGCCACTGCAAAAAGAGCTTCTTTAAATATTTCTGTCCTTTTCTTCTCTCTTTTATCATTGGGGGTTATTGAACTAATATTGGTGTCACTGGATCTAAAAGTAGGCACCATTTAATAAAACGTGGTTTTATCAACTCACAGATCCACAAAGAATATATCTATGTATGTGTTTTTTCTGTATTTCCTCCAACATTTGCCAGTTTCTGATTTTATTGCCTTTGTCAATCTGATGCATGTGAGGTGGGACCATGTAAATTGCATTTCTAATTATTAGTTATTTAGAGCACTTTTTCATATGGCTTTTGATTACATGAATTTTTTCCTCTGAAGACTGGTTGTTCATATTCTTTGATCATTTATCAATTGTGGAATGGCTCTTATTCTTGGGGATTCAAATCAGTTCCCTATGTATTTTAGGAAGAAGAAATTACTAAAGAAACTTGTTGCAAAGATTTCCCCCCCCACTTTAGCTGCTTCACTTCTGATTTTATCTCCATTGATTTTGTTTAGGCAAAAATTTTAATTTAATGTAATTTAAAAAAATGAACTCCTTTGATCCTCTTTATCTTGTTTGGTCATGAACTTCTCTTATCTAGAGACTGCTCATCTAATTTGTTTATGATGTCAGCTTTTATTTCTAAATCATGTACCCATTTGGAGCTTATCTTGAGGTATGCTGTGTCATGTTGGTATAGGTCTAATTTCTGCCAGATTGCTTTCCAGTTTTCCTAATAGTTGTTACTATTTTTAAAAAATATATTGAGTTCTTACCCTCAATAGCTGGGATCTTTGTGATTATCAAATGTTAGGCTTCTGTGCTTGTTTGCTTCAATATATTTTATGCCTAATCTCTTCCCTTAATCACCCTCTCTAATTCTTGCACAGTAGCAAATTGCTTTGTTGATTACTGTTTTATAATATAGTTTAAAATCTGGTGCTTGTAGGCCCCCCTTCCTTCCTACTTTATTCCACTGTTTTCTGCAGGATTCTAGACCAATTTTGTTCCTCTAGATGAATTGTGAACCATATACACATATTTTTTTACAGTTAGACTTTGGCTTCATTTTTATATTCTTTTCAATTACATTATTACAAACATCATGTATTTTATTTTTCTGATTCTCCTTATTTCATTCAACCATTTAAACATGTCTTCCCATATTTTTCTGAATTTCTCATGCTTCTCATTTCTTATGTCCGCCTCATCCCCCTCCAATCAGTTCTAATCATATACCACAGTTTATTTTCAAGTCTTCCCTAATCAATGAACTACTTACTTTCTTTCCAGGTCGTTGTTCCTAGTTCTTGGTTCTTTCTTTTTTTTTTTTTTAAGTTTTTAGGCAGTTGGGGTTAAGTGACTTGCCCAGGGTCACACAGCTAGGAAGTGTTAAGTGTTTTGGTCTGATGCTGGATTTGAACTCAGGTCCTCCTGACTTCAGGGCCAGTGCTGTATCCACTGTGCCACGTAGCTGCCTCTGGTTCTTTCTTATAGATTATAGGTTCCTTGAGGGCAAGGGCTGTTTTCTTTTTTCTTTATATTTCCAGTGCCTAGCACAATGCTTGGCCCATGGTAGGTACTTAATAAATACTTGTTGATTGATTTATTATGAAAATGCTGGTATGATGATTTCAGTATACAATGCAGATTTAGATGACTTTATAAGATACCAAAATATTTGTATATATATTACCAAAAGAGTTATAAGAGAACTTTTTGTGGTAACAGATCAATATCTATAATCTATCTATCTATCTATCTATCTATCTATCTATCTATCTATCTATCTATCTATCTATCTATCTGTCTATCTACATATTACATGTATGCCTTTCAGAGTCTTAAGTGTTTGTTGAGATGTTAAGAACAAATGTCAAAACAAAAGACTTTTTAAAAATAAGAACATTGCAGGTGAATGATGTAGGAGCCTAGACTTCCAGAAGCAGAGAAGGAAGCAGCTCAATTTTTGACTTTGGTTACCTCTCCTCCACTACAGAGGTGGTGTCATGATGAGTTTTGATTTAGTTCTTTAAATTATTTTATTTGGCGTCTTGTAGAAATTTTAAACCTAATACCAAGTTCCAAATATTTAAACATAAATCCATTGTGGACCAGATGTTGACATGCTAAAAGCCAGCCACCATCTGAGTCATGGAATTGGGTATACTTCCAAAAACTTATTTTGGTTGCCTTTGTAACTAGCAAGCAAAAACAAGAGTTAAGCACCGAGTTTTTCCTCTTGGTAATTTCAAATTAACCAGATTGTAAATTCTATGTCATTCTCTGTAACCAGAGAATCAGAGGCCACAGGGATGGAAAACCATTGAAAGAAGCCCTCTAGGTTGGAAAATTTTATTCTACCACCAGTGGGAGTAGCAAATGGAGACTTTGTTTTCTGCCAATGTTTTAGAAACAAATCATATTGTTATAGTTCAGTGGAACTGATAGGTAGAACTGGGCTTGATCTCATGTGCTTCCATGTTGATAGTGGAATGAACAGTAGATATAGACATGGAAGACTTGTGTGTATGGCTTTTCATAACCCAGTGAGCTTCTCTAAAGGCCCAGTTTACTCATCTATAAAATGGAGATACTTGTGGCTGCCTCAGAGAGTCATTTTTTTCTAATTAATATTTTTCAGTTATCAAACATTTAACTTTTCTCTCTCTTACCTCCTCCCACACCACTTGAAAGAAGGAAAGAAAAACAAAACCCTGGTGATATCATCATAATCAAGCAAGCCAAATTCCCATATTGGTCATTGTAATATTGTATGTTTCATTCTGCTAATGTCTATTACCTTTCTAGCAAGAGGTGGGTAGCATTCTTCATCTAGAATCATGACTGATGAATAGATTGATTCAAAATTCCTAAATTTTTCCAAATTTGTTTTTTTTACAATGTTTATGTTTTTGTATAAATTGTCTTTCTAGTTCTCCATTTCTTCATCTGAAAATTAGGAAAATTATCACTCTCTGTGACTACCTCAGAGGGTTCTTTTAAAGGGTGAATTTGATACCACGTATGAAAAAGCTTTGAAAATTGTAAAACACAGATGATAATACTAAAAATAAAGTGTTTTCTATCTAAAAGGTGTTTATAGAGACATATTTGACCCTTCCTTCCATTTAGCATCTGTCAAGATATGATTATCTTCCCCAGTTATGTATGTGAAAGGTATTTGTGGTTTAGAAGATAATTCTGTAGAGGCTCCCTCCCTCCACCTTCCCTCCTCTGGCTTTTTTTTTCCGTCCTAGGCATTATTTTTTTTTTAATTAATTAATTTATTTTTTCCTAGGCATTATTCTTGCAACTTAGGTAGCTTTCTCTGGGGTGGATATCCAACAGGGAAGAAGGGTTATGCCACACAATCCAGTAAGATGTTAATTTATGACAAGGATAAAAGTTTTTACTAAAATAAAAAAGCAGAACAATTAACTTTGATCCACCAGTTATTAAATGCATATGTAAAGGAGGGTGCCATTTAGAATAAAATAACTTGCAAACATATAAAGAAAATTTAGCACTTTTCTTTACATAATTTCAATTGTTCCAATCCCTGTATAAATTAATCTTGGTTTTCATGACAAAAGTAAAGATGAAAACAATTTCTAACTCGTTCTGAACTTTTTTTCTTAGAATGAAAAGCCATCTGGGACTTAGGAACAACTTTATACTTGGCTTTTGGGTTTTGGATCTTCATGACAGTTTTGCATCAAAATCCCTTTTAGTTGAATTTCAAATGCCTTTGCTCTAATGAGCAGGATTGACTTTAAAAAAAAATTAAAATTTTTTTTGTTATTCTAAATTTGACAAATACCAATAAATTTGAGAATTTCCATATTCAAAGAACAAAAAAGGGGGGGAGGGGAATTGTGCTTGAAAACATGAGTCTCCTTTATGTACAGCTTGTTTTTTGGAAAGTGTATACTACATTCAAGATGTTATTTTTAAAACCATTCTTCTTTACATGTGTGTTATGTTATTTTTAAATGCATTTTTACTGATGTCTTTTGTTTTTCACATCACCTATATTTCCTGGTGTCCCCTTCCCCGTTCCTGTGGAGAGCTACCTCTTAATATAAAAAAAGAAAAAATATATAGTTCAGCAAAACACAATGAAAAAGTCTGATTTCATTATACTATTCTACATTCATTGTGCTCTGCTTCTACCAAGAAAGGAGGGAGGCCCCTTTCATGTCCCTTCATTGGGGGCTAACCTTGTTCGTTGTATTTTCACAGCATTTTTTCCGGTTGTTCTGTTGTCCTTTCCATTCACATTATTTCAGTCTTTGTGTGTACTGTTTTCCTGGTTCTAATTGTTTCACTTTGGTCCAGTTCATATAAGTCTTCCCATGTTTTTCTGTATTCTTCAAATTCGTTGTTTCTTGTTAAATAATAATATTCCATCACGTTGATAAACAACTTCTTAGGTTTTGATTCCCTAGCTGCTGAGTATCTACTTGGTTCCAAGTTCTTTGCTACCACAAAAAATACTGGTCTACTTTAAATATTTTAATAAACTGGAAGGTTCTCTTTTTATTGTAGCAGTATTGATTTTTAACTGCTCTCTTAAGATTTCTCCAAGAAATGACTCTACATATAGTTTTCAGTAGTGAATTTTTCAAAGCAAGTGGAAGACAGGAAAAAGGATGAAATATTGTATGTTTATACCATATCCACACTGTGACTGTCTTTTACAATCAGCAGAAGTTACTTACATGATTAGTTTTCTTTAAGCTGTGGGATAGCAAGTCTTAATGATTCCCATTCATTAGTATCACTAGTATTTCTTTTTTTTTCGGCAATTGGGGTCAAGTGACTTGCCCAGGGTCACACAGCTAGTTAAGTATGAAGTGTTTGGTCTGAGGCCAGATTTGAATTCAGGTCCTCCTGACTTCAGGGCCGGTGCTCTATCCACTGTGCCACCTAGCTGCCCCTAGTATTTCTTTATTAACCTATCTAGGCTTCTGTTATTTCAGAACCTGACCTCTTAATGAAGTAAAGGAGTTAGGGGCATTAGTATCACACATGTACATGCATACAAACACACACACACACACACACACACATTTAAGTAGCACCCTCAAGAAATAGTGGTTTCCTCTGTTAATTGTGGTTAAAGCTCTTTAAAAATTAAAAAAACCCTTTTTTGTTATATTTTAAGTTCTGAACTGACTCCCTCCCTTCCTCCCCACAATCCCTTTTAACTCTAGATAGATATCATATGAGATAAGAAATGAAAATGTGGCTTTTGAGAATTTTGTTATGATGACTCAGATATTTGTTAGCAAGGGATAGAGAAATGGTGGGATGGGGAACTTGGAGCTTATATGGATAGATGCCTCTGAAGTAGGAAAAGAGAGAAGACAAAGGCGATTTGGAAAGGAAGAACATGGGGAAATTTATGTGAATGAAGAGTAGCAACTGTAAGAATAGCTATTGATTAACCTAGGAGAGTACCTAGTTTAGGGGACTCTGGTCTTCAATTCCATGGGGGGGAAAAGCATCTATGTTGGGGTGTCAGTGATCCTTAGGGTACATCTGGTACCCGTGCAGCCCTTTTCCCTGGAGGTTAATAGTGACTGGTTAGTGGTGGTTTCACCAGGACTGAATGATTCAGGTTGAGTTAAGTGAAATCTCATCTGGGTCAAACTCACTTGGGTCTTTGTAAAATGTGCGTGTGAAGGAAGGAGCGTGTGGTGTTTGATCAAAGCTGTAAACCACCAGGGTTCTACGTCATAAACCCCAGGGCACCCTTGGCTTGTCTCTTGCACGCAACTCCATGTAGTGTTCTGTAACCATGTCTTGCTCCTACCTTCATGACCTCTCTCATATGCATTCCCTGCTGGCCCTAGTGCAGGCCCTCATCATCTCACACCTGGACTATTGTAATAATAACCTTCTGTTTAGTCTACATGCCTCAAGTCTCCCCCCAATCCAGTCTGGCCTCTACTTTGCTGCCAAGCCCAAGTCTGACTGTATCACCCCCTACTTAGCAAGCTCTAATGGCTCCCTATCTCCTCCAGAATCAAATGGAGAATATTTTGCTTGGCTTTTAAACCCATCATGTCTTGGCCCCTTCCTTTTTTCCCCATTTCCTTATATTTATTCCTCTCCACACTCTCGGAGATCCAGCCACATTGGCTTTCTTGCTGTTTCTTACACATAAAACTGACTTGGATATAGCATATTGTAAAGCATTTGGCAAGAACATTTTTTTCCTATTAAGCATCACTGACCAAGATGGGGGAAAATAATGGCCAGTGAGGGCCACATAAAATAGCAGTTTCTGTTTAGGGAGAAATAGGAAGGATCCAGATTCTGTACATTAAATTTTCCCTCCACCTTTCAAATTACAAGTAAGGAGCGTGAAACATTCAAACAATTCATTAATGCTAAAAAGTATAAGTTTCATATTATGACCAATTAAGGGACTGAGAAACGTTCAGGGGCAGGAGAAGGTGAGGGAGAGAAACATCCTGGTTCAAGGATAAGGAAGCAAACGAGGAGAGGGAGTGGCCAGCATTCCTCCTCCTGACCTCCATTCTGCAGTGACAATTCGATCACATGCTTTGCCATCCTTCCCTCTCATCCAATAATCTGCCCAAATTGCTTCTCGTCCTCTGGCAGCTCCAAATCTCTCCCGGCCAAGCTCTTGCCTAAGACCCCATGATGGCATCCGGGGACATGAGACCCTATGATGCAGTTGCAGGGTTGCTGGAATTATCGTTCAGTGACCCAGTATAACATGCCAGGCTCTGACAGCAGCAGCAGCAGTAAGAGCGAGCATTTCTATAGGGCTTTGTCAGTTTACAAAATGCTCTCAAGGAGATTTTTTTTTAGGCAATTGGGGTTAAGTGACTTGCCCAAGGTCACACAGCTAGTAAGTGTCAAGTGTTTGGTCTGAGGCCAGATTTGAACTCAGGTCCTCCTGACTTCAAGGCCGGTGCTGTATCCACCGCGCCACCTAGCTGCCCCGAGGAGATATTTCTAAAGCACTTAGCGCCAGGCCTGCCACATAGTAACCATGATCTAAATGTTAGTTATTATTGTTATCATCATCATTATTACAAATAGTATCTCATTTGATCCTCACAACAACTCTGGGAAGTAGATGCTATTATTATCCCCATTTTAAAGATGAGGAAACTGAGGAAGACAGAGGTTAAGTGACTTGCCCAGGGTCACACAGGAGTGCATCATCTGAGTCAGGATTTGAATTTGGGTCTTCCTGACTTCAGGACTTAAGCACTCACCACTCAGCCATGCTGCTCTGCTTGAAGATCTGTAGTGTGAGGTGGAACCCGCTGCCTCCTGGGGCATCTCTGATAGCCCCCACTCTTTAGAAGGTTTTCCTGGCATCAAGACACATTTGCCCCTTGTCAGCTTCTGCCCCTTGCTCTTGGCCTGCCCCCTGGTGCTAGGCAGAGCCAATAGAGTCCCACTCTTTAGAATGCCCATCAAATGCTTGAAGACAGCTGGGTCTAGAGTCTGGGAGACCCGAGTTCAGATCTGACTTAAATCCAGCTCAGATCACATACTAGTTTTGTTCACTGCCTGCCTCAGTTTCCTCATCTGCAAAGTGGGGACAATAATAGTGCCCCGCTCCCCAGATTCTTGTGAAGATCAAATGAGATCATATTTATAAAAGGTATTTAGCACAATACCTGGCACATAGTAGGTGTTACATTAATGATTATTCCCTTCTATTCTCCTCCTTCCCCTTTTCTAATACCCAGTTTCTTTTATGTTATCCTCCTGTGATATAGGCCTTTCACTGTGTTGGTTGCTATCCTGCTTATCGGCATCCTGCTTAAAGTGGGGTGCCCAGAGCTGAACCCGGTGCTCCAGTCACGCTGGATACAGTAACATTGCTTCTTTCTTGTTCCTGGGAGCCAGGTTGCATTGGCTTTATGTGGCTATCTCATCATGCTTCTGACTCAGTCTCCTGATTTACTAAAGCCCCAGATTTTTTCAGAGAAACTTTTGTCTCACCGTGAGTGCCTTTGCTCGTCTCACCTGTGTTACTTGGATATTTTTAATCCCATATGTAAGACTTTCCATTTATCCCTAGTGAATTTCATCTTTGATTCCATTCTCTACTTTCCTCTGTCAGTGAGTTTTGGGATCCTGGCTGTGTTAGCCAGCCTTAGCTCTCCTTCCCAACAGGGTACCATGTGCACATTGGATAAACACGTCCCATCTCTTCCTTTATCCAGGTCATCCACAGAAAGCAAAATTTGTGGATGTCCTTTGCTGCCAGGGTTGTTTAAGCCTTCACAAATGGAGAATGCCCTCTTTGGAAGGACTCATGCATTTCATTTATTCAATGCATCCAATCCTTACAAGTTAGCATTGTTACCTCTTCATATGCAGGAGGAGTCTTAAATGAAGTAGGGGTGAGATACACACATACATACACATACCATAACAAATATATATATATATATATATATGTATGTGTATACACACACACACACACACACATACATATGTACACATAATTTTATAAATAATATAATGAACATATAATATATAGCATTGTATATCGTGTGTATGTATGTGTGTAAATACATATTACTTTGTAAACCTTAAAATACAGGAAATTACAAGCATCTGGAGGGCAGACACTGTCTTACTTTTGTATTTGTTTCATCAGTACCTAACATAGGGTCTGGATACAGAGTAGGTATTTAGTAAATACTTATTAAGTTGCTTAAATATGAATTATTATTATCGATAATAGAAAGAGACTTATGAAGTGGTTGATGTGTTGAAATGCTAAAAGAATATGAAGGCGAATGAATATGCTTATTAGGTGGTCTGAAGCTATATCCCGTGAAGCCCCAGAAAGATAGATGTACTTACATTCCCTTTGGAAACTTAGATTAGCTAGTTCTGTTGATAATGAATACTTTTCAGCAATATCATATACTGCCTCCATGCCCAGTATCACTGGACACGAAGCCCTGTGGTTTTGCATGAATCCAATTCAAAGGGGGAGGGTAGTGTTTCCAACTACCTATGGAATTGTCTAGAAAAGACTCCCTGCTTCTATGTTTTCCTTGGAGAGGCCACACAATTGATCACAGATTTAGAACTGGAATACTGTGGTGATAGGAGAAATGATGAATGGGATGATTTCAGAGAAACAGGAAAACTTATATGACTTGATATGGAGGGAAGTGAGCAGAACCAGAACTTTTCTTACAATAACAAAAATACATGAAAGGAACAATGTTGAAAGCGGTAAGCAGTCTGATCGATGCAATGGCCAACTCTAGTTCCAGACTGGTGATGAGTGCCTGGTAATACTCAATGCTTAATAAATGTTTATTGATTGATCGATCGATGAAACTTGCCACTCTTCTCCTGATGGAGAGGTGATGGATTCAGGATGTAGATTGAGACATGTATATTTTTGGATGTGGCCAATACTCCAGGAATTCGTTTTGGTCAACTATGTGTGTTTGTTAGAAGGAAGGTATTTTTCTTTTCCTTTTTCCCCTTCCAGTTGTTGGAAGATGAGAAGGAGGGAAAAATGAAATTGAAAAAACATTAAAAGAAGATGGGGAAACCAAAGCCTGTAGACTTTTGATGATTTGCCCAACATCAAATAGGGAGCCAGTAATGTGGGGAGGATTTGTACCTAGCCTCTTTGGCTTTCCAGCTAATCCTCTGAGCTTGGGAACAGTATGCAGTTTGGTGGGATAGATGGTAAGAACAGAAGAAAGAAAAGAAAGAAGAGTGCCTGGCCCAATTCAGAGTCATAGGATATACAGCAAGAGGCGACTTTAGAGATATGGGCTCTTCAGTGAACAGATTGGGAAAATGAGACCTCCACAGGGGAAGTGAAGTGACTTGCCAATGAGAGAGACTACCTTTTGGCTTTCTTTGTATCCCCAGAAATTAGCACAGTGCCTGGCATACAGTAGGTGCTTAATAAATGCTTGTTGACTTGACTTTCTCAAGGTCACACAGATCATTATAGTTGAATGATGGATGATCTGACCCCATATCATTCAGCCGCCAGCAGAGGGGAGCACTGCTTAGGGAATTTGATGCTCTGGTCTCTTCTGTGATGCTGTCACTTCCCCCCCCCCCCGGAGAAATACATTAAGAAAGGTGGAATCATTGAGCAGTGTCCATATTGGAGGAGCTGGTGGTGGGAGCACAGAAGGGAGATTCAGGTCAGGCGAGAGACTGGGTGCAGTGTTTGGCCTTGCTTTGGCACTGGGGTACTGACACAGAAATTGCCTAGAGTAGCAGAGTTCTTTCTCTTTGCGCCACAATGTCTGTCTCGTAGAAAGATGGACTATGCTAGGCTAGTGTTATTTCTTCTGCTGGACCCCCTGCCGTCAGCAAGATTTCCCTCCAGCCTGTGTGTCCAGGTGATGGATTGGCCTGTGCTACTCTGATACCATCTCCCCCATGTCTTGTGGTCCATCAGTGAACAAAGTGAGCTGGCTGGCAGGCATTAGCGGGTGAACTACCGTTCCTGATGCATTTCTCTGAGTGTTCTAGCCTCTTTCGTTTTGATGGACTGTGGTATTAGAGGGCCCTTAGGCCAGTTGACATCCTCAATATTTATGGAGTAGCTGGAGGTTGGATTTCTCTGGACTGGGCAGGGAGGAACGAAGGCCAAAATATATATATAAGAAAAGTGGAAGACCAGAAAAGGGATGAAATTTGGGACCCCTAGGGGAGTGGTGGTGGCAAAAACCAAGTCAACAAGCATTTATTAAGCACTTGCTGTGTGCCAGGCTCTGTGCTCAGTGCTAAGGATACAAAGAAAGGCAGAAATCCAGTCCCTGCCCTCAAGGGGGGAGGTACCACGCAAACAACTATGTACGCACAAAAGACAGACAGGATGAATTGGGGGAGATCTTGGAGGGAAGGCATTCGCATTCAAGGGGATTCATCAAGGCTTCTTGTCCTTAAGATGTGCAGATTGTTTTACATGTGCTGTCTCATTTGGTCTCCCAACCCTGGGAGGTAGGTGCTATTATTATCCCCATTTTACAGTTGAGGAAATTGAGGCAGATAGAAGGTAAGTGCTTTGTCTACCGTCACCAGCTAGTAAGTGTCTGAGGCTGAATTTGAACTCAGATTTGCTAGTGTTCTATCCACTGTGCTCCCAGAATTCATGAGCCACTGACTTTTTTGAGAAGAATAGTGATGCTAGTAGATGTGATCCTGAGACAGATTATCTGGCCACTTTTGGAGAGGCAAGAGTAGAGCATAGAGCCCTGGACTTAGAGTCTGGAAGATCTGGGCTCAGACTCTGAGTCAGATACAATTCCAGGAAAGTCATTCTTTGTGTTTCAGCGTCCCCATCTATAAAATGAGAGATTTGGGCTTATGGTCTCTAAGGTTCCTTCCAGCTCTAAAGGCAGAGAGTCTAGGTCATGACAAGTGGCAAAGGTCAGGTCTGGCTGGTTGTCAGGACAGTAGCAAGAGATGGGGGGAATAGAGGCAATCCTTCTTGGCATGTGATTGTGTCACAGAGAAAGGGAAGATTTTCGGAGAAGCAGCTGGTGCTGACTAAATGGGACGTCCAGTTTCTGTTTGGATTGTTTGAGCACAAGTGTAGTGGGATGTGAGTGGGCCCTACATGGTCTGGGCATTAACCTCTGCAGACTCCCAATGGCTGCGTAGATGACAGGGCTTGGGGACAACTTGGGACATAGAACAAATGAAGAGGGAGGGAGGTGGAGACAGATAAGGAAAAGAGCCAAATAATGAGTGAAATTTTGTGTCCTGAAGAGAATGGCAGCGGTTATATGATTAAAGTAGCTGAAGTTTATCCTTCAAACATCTACATCATGGTAGGACTGGTACTTTCTGGTGGAAGGGCTGCAAGTTATCAGAGAGACTTCTTCTGGCTTGAGGCGGCCAGTTTGCTGGACTCCACACTGTTTCAAATATGTTGGTTCTTCTGTAAGATCATGAAATATGACAAATATTGTTTATCTTTAATTCTGGTGCTGCAATTTCATCATTGGGAACTTCCCATGGGGAAATTCACTCAATCAGTGCAGATCAGCATCTGCTCCATTGGGAGCTTACTGTCTTAGTGGGTTGCTGGAAAGTGCCCAGGATGACAACCAGTGTGTGTCAGAAGAGGGACTTGAATCCAAAGCTGGCTCGCCAACCACTGGGTGACACTGCCTGTCCTAAAAAAAAAAACATTGCTGCATTTGAATTCACAGTGATGTAAAAAGCTTGTCTTTTGAGACTAGATAGGACAAGCAGAGTTTTGTCTGGTAGAACCTGCGACATTCACACCCAGCAGAATTTTCAGATTGATCCTCAAGCTCCCCAAAGTCCCCCATGTCTGATGCTCTTGAAGAATGGGTGTAAGGGTCTGAGGGTAGTGTACATTTTGATGAACAGATTATTTTTTCTAATTAGTCCTTTCATCTTTGGGCATTGGGCTGCAACCTTTTATATTTGGGCATGTGTATTTATAGATGTTTCATGGGGTGAGCCCTAAGTGTTTTTATGATTGGTTTCCCACAGCTGCTGCCGATCCACACTCTGAGGCTGGGAGTGGAGCTGGACTCCTTTAATGGGCACCACTACATTTCTTCCATCATGCCTGATGGGCCAGTGGCCCCACTCAACCTGCTGAAGCTGGAGGATGAGCTGCTGGAGGTGAGCTCAGGAGGAGAAAAAGCAACCCAAAGACATGGCTTAGACTGGACAGCCGCTGAGGTCCCACAGTTCTCTGATTCTGTAACTGAGCTCTTCACGTTGCACATCAGCCCTGTCTCCCCTGCACCTGGAGATTGTTTTTTCTTGGAATTTAGTATGAACCGTTGCAAGTGAAATGTGACCCATTTATTGAGCCAGTCAAAGGAGCTGCCATCTTGGTGATGTGGGTGCAGCCCATCTTGTCTGGTACAAGGGTCTTGTCCACATTCTCAAACAAATCCTTTCTGGAGACTCTACCCAGCATTCTAGAGGCCTATCTCTATCTTCCTGTCCCTTTTCTCTCTGTCTTTCCCCTTTCCATCTCTCTTTATCTCTGTGTCTCTTCATCTCCCTTTCTCTCTTCTCCCTTCCTCTCTCTTCTCTCTCTCCCCTTTTCCATTTTCCTTTCTCTGTCTCGCCCTCTTTCCTTCCCACCCCTACACCTTCTGTGTCACTCCCCTTCTCCATCTTCCCTCCCCGCATATACACATGGATGAAATAGATACAAATAGAGACCACTTGGTCTTCCCATATGACTTGCAGCCAAATCCTCCGATGTCTGTTATCTCCCTTTACTTAGAATGTGAACTCCGTGAGAGTTGCAACTGTCTTGGTATCCTTCCATATTTAAAGGATAGCTTTAGCTACGGATAGAGTTAATCGTAAACATGTAGTTAAATATAGTTAATGAAAGCTGTCCAGGACATCAATTGAGACTGATGTAATAGTTGTAGGTCTTTTAATGGCCTACTACTTAAATTAATTGTAGTTTTCGTTATGAATTTAAGAGCCAGATAGAAGGGAAATTTGCATCTACTCAGCAGAACAGAAAAGCCAGATTTTTTTTTTTTTGGTCTAGGCAATGGGGTTAAGTGACTTGCCCAGGGTCACATAGCAAGTGTTATGTGTCTGAGGCTGGATTTGAACTCAGGTCCTCCTGAATCCAGGACTGGTGCTCTATCCACTGCATCATGTAGCTGCCCCAGAAAAGCCAGATTTTTCATGAAACATCCGGACTCTCCGTGCTCATCCTGGAGCTTTCAAGGCTGTCCCACTTGTCTGGCCTCCCTTCCGTTCCTTTCTAATCATTTTTCAAAATGATTGCTCAATGACTCTCCTTTCTTTTCTTTTTCTTTCTTTTGCTACTCTCTCTTTTATTTCCCACTCTGCTCCCCTTCCCCACATTGGAAAAGAAATGGCACCATTGTGTCTTTGACCTCTTTGGTGCATATGCCCAGAAGTGGTATCTCTGGTCAGAGGGTTCAGTTGACAGTGATAGTTTAGTCAATGTCTTGGCATAATTGCAAGTTGCTTTCCAGGATGGTTGGACCACTCTCTTCCTAAACCCTTTATAGTCTGGCTTTCACCCTCATCAATGAACTGAAACTTCTCTCTCCAAAGTTGCCAGTGGTTTGCTAATTGCCCAACCCCGTGGCCTTTTCTCAGTCCTCATCCTCCTTAACTGCTCTGCTGCCTTAGATAACGTTGGTCACCTTCCTCTTCTGGATATTCTCTCCTCTGGAGAATTCCTCATTGTACCGCTGAGGTCCAGGGGCGTTCAGTGACTTATCCAGTGGCACACAGAGAGTAAGCGTCACCAGCTCCTCTGCCTCCAGAGCCATTGTTCTTGGCATTTTTTCTCCCTTTGCTAGTCTTTCCTTGCCTTCTGCCTCAGTTTGCCCTTTTGTTGCTTTTTCTTCCATATTCTCTCTCCATAATTGTTCTTGAACTCCCTAACCACAAATTCACCTCCAGAGAACCACCGATGGGGCCGTTTGGAAATCCCCCACTCTGGTCGCCATTTTGTTAAGGAGTTGGTGGGATCACCGGCCCCTTGATCTGGAGCTGGAAGAACCTCAGTGAATATCTAGTCCGATCCCTCTCATTTTACAGATGAAGTGCAGGAGGTTCATTGGCTTGCCCCTGGTCATCAGAGGGAGGATTTGAAGCCAGGGCCTCTGGCTCTACTGTTTTTTCTGCTCTACACCCGTTGATTGTTCTTTGCCCATGGGAGACCCAAGTTGAGTGGCAGCCTCCCTTCTTCCTTCCTTCTGCTTTTGATTCTTCTTATGCTTGGGGGACAAGGACAGTTGGAGCTCCCGGATGGTTTCTGGTTTCCTAAGCGCTCTTGCTCCATATTCTCCTGAAGATGGTAACAAGTAGGAAGTGATTCTATGGTACACTGCCCTGATGCCATCTTCCAGAGGTGCCAGTGTTCTTGCAGCATGAGCCTCCAAAGTAGAGGGCAGGCAGGGTTGGCCAGTGCCCCACTTCCTTTGTTATTCCGTCTCCAAAGCAGCTTATGGAGAGACCCAGGCTGGTAGCCCAGGGCTAGACGTTGGAAGCAGTGAGCTGCCCTGATGGTGGCCTCGGCCCTGGAGGGACTCATAAGCCAAGACCTCCCAGATAATCAGTCCCTGGATAACTGAGGTTTGACAGGGCTTGGGACAACATTATAATCTCAAAGGGAAGCCTTTGTGGAATATTAAACATTTTACAATAAAAATTGGCTGCTTGAGAACAACTTAATAAGCAGCTCATGTTAGACGAATGTAATTATATATATATATATTGTCAGTCTTTTAACCCTTTTATTTAGGACCAAAAGTGTGCCCAAAAATTGCTGAACTGAAAAAAAAATTTTTTTATTTGCTTCTTAGAGCCCAGAATGTGAAGCAGGCGTATGCTTTGAGTTTCAAACACTGGGCCAAGCTGCAGACCCAGGAAGCTATTTACAGCAGTTATATAAATCCCCCAGGAAGGAAATTTCTAGTTAGGATTATGACTGCCCCCTTAACTCCACCAAGTAAGGAAGACTCCCAGGCAATGCCGTAATAATTGGAGACAAGTTAAATGAATAAGTAATGAGATAAATAAATATTTAAATGTACACTAAGATAAAAATCTAAAACGTGATGGTATAATTTGTTACAGCAAAATACTGCCCGTGAAATACTGCAGCTCAGCAAATAGTTACTCCTGGGTGCTCAGCATGGGGATATACTTTGGTGAACAATGACCCAGAACCTGACTGCAAAGGGCTTATAATTGAATTCAGGGAGAAATAGCAGGCATAATACTCTGCCCGTGTAAGACCATTTCTCGGGGATTGTATTCCTTAGGAAGGATGACAGTTAGCTGGAGAGCGTGTAGAGGAGGGGGGCTACCATGAGGCTTGTGTTGGGTCTGTGTTCACTGAGGATTATCTGAGGATTTTGAGGCTGGAGAAGGGAAGGCTCTGGATGGGAACGAAACAGCTTTCTTTTGCACCTTTGATGGACGGTTACGAGGAAGAGGTGTCAGCTTGGTTTTCTTTGGCCCCAGAGAATGGGGAGGCATTGTTGCACGGGTGTGGAGAAGCAAAGAGGCTTGATGTCAGGAAAACCCTCCTGAACAGGAGCTAGCGAGGAGGAGTGGCAGAGCAGACTCAGGACCTGGGTTCGACTCTGCTTTTGGCACATCCTGGCTGTGTGACCTTGGGCAAGTCACTTAAATCCTCAGTGCTCCCAAACGAGTCTCTTAGACTGTAAATTGCTGAACAAATGCTGCTGACCAGCATTGGGAGAGTGAGTTTCTTTATCCAGGAATTAGCCAATTAGCATTTCACTTCCAGGCTCTAAGCTAAATCCTGGGGATACAAAGAAAGGCAAGAAAGAGTGCCTGCTCTTGAAAGCTCAGTCTAACGGGGGAGACGATAAGCACACAGAAAAGTATGGTCCAGATATATCCAGGATAAATAAGCAGTAATTAACAGAGGGAAAGCCCTGGCCTTAAGGAAAAGGCCTTCTTTAGAAGGAGGGATTGCAGCTGGGAAGCCAGGAGGCTGAGATGAGGAAGGGGGCCATTCCAGGCATGGAAGAGAGCAGAGAAAATGCGAGAGCCTCGCAGTCAGTGAATAAACATGTGTCAGCTGTCTGCTCTGTGCCTGGCACTTTGCTGAGCCCTATAGATGCAAAGAAAGGTTTAAAAAAGCCCACCTCCCCTGCCCCAAGGGATTCACCTTCTAACTGGGGAGAAAACCTGCAAATATGTAGAAACAAGATCAATACAGGAAAAAGTGGAGAAAATCCACAGAGGGAAGGGGCTACCATTCTGGGGAGGTCCCTTTGTCTCTGAAATCCTAGGTAAAGCCCCTCTCCTCATTCCTACCAGGAACTTCCCGCGAGTGGATGGGGCCGCCCCAAGTGGCAGCTCACTCTCTGGGCAGGTCTGCAGAAGAATCTGAGTGTTCACTTGCCGGGGATCTTACTGTGAGGATTTCTGTTTGGGGAGCAGTTGGACTAATAATGGTAATACCAGGTACCATTTATCTGGTGCTGTCAGGTTTGTAAGGTGCTGTATATATGCTGTCTCTCATTTAGTTCTCACAACAGCCCTATGAGGTAGGTGCTGTGATGATCCTTGCTTTATTGATGAGGACACCGAGTCTGGGAGAAGCTGTGCTCCATCAGGGGTCACACAGTGTCTGAGGGAGGACTTAAACTCGGGTCTTGCTGACTCCAGGTCCAGTGCTGTGTCCTCTGGGCCAGATCCCGGCTTTTTAGGCATCAAAAGCTTTCCGTGAGCTCCCCAATCTCTACTTCGCCTCCTCGTTGTGTTTGTCAGGAGCCTCGGGACATGGTCTGGTTCTCCTGCCACGGTTAGATTTCTCAAGTGTGCCAGTGAGTGTGTGAGTGTGTAGTAGACGATGATACCTTTGTAAATAATTAAGGGCTGGGGGAAGTGCGTCTGGCTCAGGGGCTAAGTTCCCGAGCAATGATAGGCCCTTGAGAGAGCCTTCTAGAGACTATTGATCCATCCCCAGGCCTGCTGCAGGCATTAGAGCTGATCTCCTGTTTGCTACATAAATCCTTGGTCTCCTAGGAAAGGCACTTAACCATAAACACGGGCAGTTGTAGACATTAGCATGGCAATGAAATTATGCAACCCCTCAGAAGAAAACTTCCCTGACCATCAGCAGGGGCTTTTGAATGGAGAGGAGGTGGAAGATGGCAAATATTCTCATTGTGATCTGGGGTTTATTTTGGCATTCAAGGCCCAATAATATTTTCCTTTGCCTAGGCTATCTCCTGAACAGTCTGGGGTCATTGGAATGGCCTTGGGTTCCAAGACTGACTTGGATGTTCTTTATTGGGGTCATCTCCAGCAGACCTGTTCCCTTATCTGTGGGCTCCTGCAGCACCCCCACCTGTAATCCTAGATCAGGGGTTTTGGGGACAGTGCAAGCATTTATGTAGTGCCTCCTATGTGCCAGGCACTGAATGAGGAGATTACATTATCTTATCTGATTCCCACCAAAACCAGTAAGGGAGGTGCTGTTGTTAACCCCCATTTAACAGCTGAGGAAACACAGGGAAGATGTGAAGTGAATTACCCTGGGTTTACACAGCTGATAAGTGTCTGAGGTGGGATTTGAACTCAGGACTTCCTGACTCCAGGCCAAGTACTCTTTGCCCCATGCCACCACCAGCCTCAGGCTCTTAATCTGTGACCTTTAAAAAACAGACATTTTAATAGCTCTATTTTGATGTAATTTATATCTTTGCAATCCTGTGTACTTATTTGGTGGATTTAAACACGTGATTCTAAGAAGGGACTCACAGGTTTCAACCAGCTGCTCAAGGGATCCATAATGCAAAGAAGCTTGAGCTCCCTGGTTCTAGAGGGTTCTGGAGGTTCCTGTGGCCTCTTCCAGCTCTAAGATTTGGGGCTTAGTCTACTCTTGTTTCAGAAGCTTTGGTTAACAAGGTGTGTGACACTTGGTCCTTGTCCCTTCCCCCTCGGTTTTCTAACACCTTCTTCATTCCATGTTGTCCTGCCTCTCGATTCTCTTGGACCTCCACTGATTTCTCTTCTATTTAACTTTTAACTTGCTTTTCAATGAATTGGACTATTGAATACCGAGAGGCTTCTTGGTGTGGTGAATAGATTCCTGGCTTTCAAATCAGGAAGACCTGAGTTCAAATCCTTACTCAGATACTAGCTATGTGTCCCTGGGCAAGTCACTTAACCTTCTTTTCCTCAGTTTCTTCATTTGTAAAATGAAGATAATGATAGCACCTACCTCCTAGGGGAGTCATGAGTATAAAGTGCTTTGTAAATCTTAGAGCTCTATTTAAATATTAGCCATTATTATCTAATAATATTGCTGATTAAATTGGCAGATGGGCTAAACCACGTTGAGAATAACTGATGGGCTACAAACCTGACAGTGAATTAGGGCTATCTCCCCTAAGCATGTGAAGACTTTCCCTAGGGGAATGGGTGGATGAAAACCATTTGTTCCAGTGGCCATGAAGGCAACTGAAAGCAGGTGCTGTGGAGTGCTTTGAGCTTGGTCAGAGGTCGGGGATGCCAAGGTCATCACTGCATCCCAGGCCATCACCAGTCATCTTGATTTTTGTCCTGCCATTGGACTTTGATGACTCAGGAAGTCAGAATGAGGCTGATGACTTTGTTGCAGCTCTGCCCTACTTAAATCTGGTTCATGCAGGAGTCAAGATGTCACCCTGTCATGCTACTGATACTCTGATGACAAAGGACAAGACAACAAAAAAACCAACAATAACTCATTACTTTGTTGTAATTATTGCCTACAATTTGCTTTTTTTCACTCTTCATCAGTTGATATGAATCTTTCCATATTTTCTCTGAACCTATCATACACATCATATCTTACTGTATAATAATATTCCATTGCATTCGTGCCACATAGATTTTTCAGGCATGCATTCCCCAATTGATGGGTATGCTTTTGTTTTGTGGGGTTTTTTTGTTCCTCCAGTTATGTCTTTTGAAACTCACAGGTGTTTAGAAAGTGCCTTTCTCTGTTATGAGGTGTCCTAAAAGCTGTAGGTCAGTTTAAATGTACAAAAACTTTTGCAGCTTTGAGCCACTGTAAGCGTTTTGCGATACCCTATATGCATGTGGAGCATTATTCCAGAATGGTACAAATAAAATCATTACCCTCAGATCTAAAGATAAATTAGAAGCTATATCAGGAGCACCTTGTTTTCTTCCTAAAATCTCAATGCTCTCAGAAACTATTCCTTTGAAAAGCAGCCTTTTATAAACTTCCATAAACCTTATGTCTTTCTCCTGTGATCAAATTACAGACTGAAAAATTAAGAAAAGATGGCCTTTTTTGTTTTTTTTTTTAAGGAATAAGAGTTGCTGTAAATCCATTTGAAGAGGCTGCTAGAACAGGAAGACCATCTGGGGCTATTGAATGCATTAGTGGATGCCTTGGGGTCTTGCCTTATCATTCAATAGCTAAAACTTAATGGATAAAAAGATTTTGCTTAGCAGGACTTTTCCCCTCTGAATTGCTAATTGTACTCTTGTACGTCTCTTTTATATAAATGAATTTTAGAATTCTTCCCAATGCACATTTCTCATGTCTCTTAAACTTTCAATACAATGTATCCCAAACTCTTTAATGGACTGGAATGCTTATTTCTGGCTTCTTTCTGTTATGACAAATCCAGAAGCGTTTGTTTTTTTTAACCTTGGTCCATTCTATTTTGACTTAGATTTTAAAAATAAGCCTTTTGGTTTGTATGATGGTCATTTCTCTGAGTGAGGGGAGATATCTCCTCATTTCTAGTTATAACCCTCCTTTTGGCACAGAAAAATAATTAAATAAAAGCATCTGCATCTGACAATGTATGCAACATTCTGCCCTGGTGTAGCTCCACCTCTCTGTTCTTGATAAACTTTGAACTTCATTCCCAATGGATCTAAGTGCCAGCTTTTGACAGCTGTTGAAGCAGAAAAGGCAGAAACAGAAAAGAATTGAAGACCACATGTTATATTCCCCACTTCTGCAACCCCAAAGCACTTGTCCAGAAAACAATCCTCCTGGGTATTTTTAAAGGCATGGCAGACTTGGAAGTAAGATGTTACTTGTATTCTTTATTAATTTCTGAAAACCTTCTTTGGGTGTCCTTCTTTGAAAGTGTGAGCACTTTTAAAAAACTAGAATTTTATTGACTACCGTATGTCTATTTATGTATCTATCTGTAACTTTAAGGTTTGCAAAGCACTTTAGACACATTGTCTCATTTTATCTTTGTAAGAAGCCTGGAAAGTTGGCACTCTTGTTGTCCTCATTTGAGAAGTGAGGAAATTGAGGCAGACAGTGGTTAAATGATGTGCCTAGGGCCGTACAGCTAGTGGTGCTCAGATCTTTGACTTCAGGTCCAATGCATTTGCTCTCTCTTTTTCTCTTCATATATTTGTGTTCTCGTTCTCTCTCTCTCTCTCTCTCTCTCTCTCTCTCTCTCTCTCTCTCTCTCTCTCTCTCTCTCTCTCCCCCCCTCCCTCTCCCTCTCCCTCTCCTTCTCCCTCTCCCTCTCCCTCTCCCTCTCTCTCACCTAGTTGTAAATGTCTCCTAATGTTACTACTTCAATTCCTTATGAAATAAAAACATGGAGGGGAAGATTCAATGGTGCCTATGATTAGTGATGTTTCTTCTGTGTGATGGGCAAAGAAGCATGTGCCAAACTTGGCATCACTAGAGGTGGAATCAAATTTTGGTTCCGGGACTTGGTACTTTTATGACTAGGTTCATGACTTCTCCTTCAGTGGCTTCACCTGTGAGATTCCTTCAAGGTTTTGATCTCCCCTCTACATCAGGATCTCCATTGATTGCCCCTGTGAGTTTCTATGATGATACGTCATCATTGATGCAATAGAGATGACCCCTTTTATACATTCTGGGCCTGCAAACAGGAGAAGAAATTGTGGGAAAAATCACTGGCATAACGTTAGACTCATCTTGGGGTTACCTGCTGTGATCTGTTATATGGTTTGTGGCTCTAGGTATCTACCCTCCCAAACTTAGAAATCACCTGTATTTTTTGTGTCCTATTTATAATTGTAAAATGAATCATAGATACAAGGATAATGTGGCAGAATTTCTTCAGTATTGTAAAATCTCAGATTTGGAAGGAACTTTAGAGCCCTGCTGGCTGACAAATACATTATTCGGTTTAATCTTATTAGATCTGGCCTTGGGTTCTAGACTTTTGAGATCTCTTGAATTCCTCACTATGAGATTGTCAACAGGCACGTAGACATGTGAACAACTGAGTGGAATTGGGGAGCCTGCCGTGGGGGAGCCTGCCATCAATTGTCTAATGATAATTGCACCATTCACACATTCTGGGCAGCTAGTGCATAGCTTTCAATGAGGGGATTAGCCTTGATTTATGTTAACTTTAGGGGCTTGTTAACAGAAGCAGTCAAGCTTTAGGAAAAATCATTTGATTAAATTAGAGCTTTTGCTATTGGGGGAAGAAAATGATTTTCTGTTTTATTTGTGTGTTTTTGTGTAAATGAGGAATTTTTTTTTTAATGGCAGCATCTGCCCCTTTTGGTGTCTAACTTATATGTCTTCTCTATAGGTCAATGGTGTTCAGCTCTCTGGAAAATCCCGCAGAGAGGCAGTGTCTTTTCTCAAAGAAGTGCCACCCCCCTTCACTCTGGTCTGCTGCCGGCGGCTCTTTGATGATGAGGCCTTTGGGGATGAGGCGAGTGTCACCGATGTCGTCATCAATGAACCGAAGGTATTAATGAAATAGACCATAGCTAAGGTAGCCAGGCCCATAGTATCACTGAAACACCTTGTTCATAAAATTGCTACTTCTTATCTTGGTACAGTCCACTCTTTGTCCTGTAACTCCAAATTGACATCAAAGTAATAACTATGCACTTTTATCTCAGCAACAAATCAAATCAACAGGCATTTGTAAAGTGTTTATTATGTGCCAGGCATTGTGCTAAGCACTGGAGATATAAAGAAATCAACAAACATTTATTAAGCACTTGCTGTGTGCCAAGCATGACACTAACGCTAGAGATACAAAGAAGTCAACAAAAATTTATTAAACACCTACTGTGTGGCAGGCATGGTGCCAAGCACTAGGAATACAAAGAAGTCACCAAATATTAAGCACCTACTAGTGTCAGCCATTGTTCTAAACACTGGGATACAAAGAAAGGCAAAACCTTTTTTCCTGTTCTCATGGAACTCACATTCAAATAGTGCTATATAGAGGATAAATTGGAGATTCTTTCAAAGGGAAGGCATTCACATTAGTGGAGATAAGGAGACATTTCCTGCAGAAGGTTGCTTTTAGCATGTACTAGAAGGAAGTCAGAGCAGCCAGGAGGTGTAGACAAGGTAGGAAAACTCTGGCATGAGGCAGCTAATGAAAATGCCCAGAGATGGAGCGTCTTAAGCCAGGATCAGCATAGAGGTGAGGATCACTCCATTGTAAGGTACGTGGAGGTGAGTTAAGTGTTAAAAGAATGGGAAGTTAGGAGAGGAGCCAGTGCAGAGGACATTCTGTTTGATCCCAGAGGCAGCAGGCTCCTGCCCGAGTTGACTAAATGGAGTCTGGGGGACAATGCTTACATCATTACTTGGATTTCCAGTGACCTTCCATTACTTCCCACTGAATTCACTTTGACCGAGTTTAAGATGTTTATCAAGAATCAGCAGGACATTGTGGAAGGAGAGCCAGGCTCAGTCATGATGATCTGGGTTCAACTCTCCTCTGGTACCAGTGGGTTGTGTGACCCTGGACAAGTCACTTAACCTTCTGTGCCTCAGACAATTCTCTAAAACTCTGAGTTGGACATGAGTGCCCTGTTTCCTTCTGGGGAAGTAATTTCAGCTCCCAAAATGACGATATTGCTGGGTTTTAAACATGGAAAGGATATTTCTTTCCTGGAGCCTTTAAAGTATATCCGTTGCAGACCACCTCTGAGTTGAATCTGTAAAATCTTGTGCAGACCCCGAAGGTCAGAGGGAGTAGTGCCTTCTCCGTTCTCCCTCTTCGCCCACGACCTCTGACATCATCCCCAGTAGAGCCTGTAGTTAACTTGTTTATCCCTAGCTATTGGCCTCCATTGGATCATAAGATCCCTGAGAGCTGGGACCGATTTTGTGTTTTTTAGCATCCCCAGTGTTTAGTACAGTAACCAGCACATGGTTGGTGCTTAATAAATGTTTAGTGACTGACTGACTCAGACTATATAAAGGGAGGCAGTGTGGTGTAAGGAGAAACCCAATAGCTATGGACCCAGGTGGACCTAGGTTCAAATTCTGCCTCCAACATTCAGTTGTTACCTGATCTTCAGCAATGGGACTCAGTTCACCCATTATGAAAATGAGGGGTTTGAGAGGTCTCCCATCTATGATCTCATATAATTTTAGTAGTTAAAATACTAAGTATTAATTAAGTATATGAACAGAATTGTGACTTTTCTCCCTACCAGGAGTCATCAGATAATAGATTTAGAGCCCCATGGGACTTTTAACTTACCTAGTCAATCACCATGTTTTTACAGAGGAGAAAACCAAGTCCCATGGGGGTAGAGTGAATTCTCCAAGGTCACACAGATAGTGGCACAGCTAGAATTTGAGCCAACATCCCAAGACTCTAAATCTTGTAAGTTGTTTTTTTTTAATGAAGACAATGTTTAAAAAAAAGAAAGGTGTCATTTCCAGTGGTCTCCACCCCCTATCAAATCCAACCATCCTTCATA
>NW_027555958.1:463096195-463218695 GCF_003287225.1 Phascolarctos cinereus
TTTTCAGGGAAGATGCTTTTTTATGCCTTTAATCAAAACTTTACCCCAGTTTTCTAAACAGTTTTATTGTTGCTGTTCGTTTTTAATAACTACATTATGTTCAAGCAAGCTTATGTTTAAGCCCACTGTCCATTGAATTTTTCTTTGTAAAAAAGAAAACAAATAAAACAGCCCCCCCCAAAGAAAATAAAACAAATAAAAGAAACCCAACTTTCAAGTAAAAGGACTTAATTCCTGAATCCAAGGAAGTATTTCACATTCCACACCTGGAGTTCCCACCTTTCCATGAAAAGAAGGGAGCTCTGTTTGCAGATCATTCCTCCACAATTGAGTGTTTGATACAATTTATTATAGCTCAGCTCATTATAACTCAGTTTCTTGTTTCTCATGCTGGTCAAGTTTTCTCAAAAGTCAGTTCATCTTAGCTGTATATCCATGAGAACTAGATAATGAAAAAGGAAATGAGATGGGCCAGGGAGGGTGGAGGCCAGACAAACAATGTTATCCCAACAGTTGTGTCTATGTAGTTTGATATAATGATCAAGAATTCAGGGGATGTTACATTTTTAATCTTTTCTGATCTTCTATCTAAAGACATGCCTTAAATGCTTATTTTTCTTTTTATGCTTCTACTGGGATGGCAGAGCTCATGGAAGTATAGGAGGTCAGTGTTACTACTTTGATACAGACATTCAACGTGCAAGATCCTAGATCAAGAAGATGTTCTTTAGAATGCTTGAATTTTCATGTGGGTTTGGTTTTTCTGATTGTGTTGTAGTATGTTAAAAAAAAAAAAGAGAAGTCTTTTTTAAGTTCCTATAGAATGTCAAAGGAAGCTTTGAGATTCTGTAGAATAATAAAAAACACCCCCTCATTACATAGTATTATCATAAGGTATGCAAAGCACTTGATTTGCATGATCTCGTTTGGTCTTCACAATAACCTTGTTAGGTAGGTGCTCTTATGACCTTAGTTTTACAGATGAGGAAGCTGGGCCTGAGAGACGTGAAGTGCTTTGCCCATGGGCATGTACCTCATTAGGTCGGAGGCAGCATTTGAACCCAGATCTTCCTGGTTCCAAGTCCATCACTCTTCTGTCTACCATGTTGTACAACCAGTATATGCCAGCATTCCAGGGTCTCAGATATTAAATGCCCCATTGTTTTTTAAGACCTAAAAGGGATAGGTCTGAAGTTTTCTGATTTTGTGTTTCAGGTTAACCCCAGTGAAGAGGTTCACACTAATGATGATGAAGATGATGGGGAATTGGCCCTCTGGTCGACTGAGGTGAAGGAAATTGAGTTAATTAAAGGTGTCGATGGCTTGGGATTCAGCATTTTGGACTATCAGGTCATTATCTCTATACTATTTAATTATTTTTCCTTTTTTGTTGTTGAACATATCTTTATTAGATGTAGCTGGTGATCAAGCATGCAGCTATATTAACTGAGAAAAGCAGGAAGCCATAGATATTAACTTATCTAACAGTCTGCACGCACACACACACACACACACACACACACACACACACACACACACACACACACACATGAATACACATAAATGCATACACAATCACATACAACTTGCTGATAGAGAAAATCACCTAGGTCACCCCTGGGAGATTATGTTACTGATGTGTGTTCTGAGTTTTTTGAGCTCAAGTTTGGTGAAATGATATTGTATACCTGTGGCATCTTCTATACATAGTGGAAGGCATTTGGGCTGAAATTTGACCAGGGCAACTCAGGTCTCCTTAGCTTCTACTTGGAATTACATGGGATTCCATGATAATGAACACTTTTTGTTAATACAGATATGCTTTAGGAAAACCCAATAGGTGGCAAAGTTTTATAGCAGAATCCAGGGAGATGATAGCTTTCCAAGTTCTTCTTTGCTGAACTTCTTTCTAACATGTAGCTGATTCTCTTCATGGGGTAGGAACCAATGTTCATGTGTTCATTATATTTTGTTTTTTCAAATTAAATTAGCATGTACCAGTAGAATATAAACTCCTTGATAGTAGGGGATGGTTTCATATCAGTCAGTCAACAAAGAGCATTTATTAATCACTTACACTGTGGTAATTAATAAGCATAGAAAGAGGCAAAATCTTAGCTCCTATTCTCATGTTCTAATTAGGGGAAACAATAGTTAAATAACTTTACAGGTGAGATAGAATAGATGAGAGGCAATGCTAGAGGGAACGTACTGGTGATGGAAGGCATTGGAAAAGGCCTTCTGCAGAATGGGGGTTTTCAGCTTTTTTTTTGCATTCATATTAAATATATCTTCACATTAGTCATGATGTAAAGAAGAATTAGAACAAATGGGATGAACTATGAGAAAGAACAAAGGAAAAGGAGAGCACGTAGTCTGCTTCTGTCTACATTCAGACTCCAGAGTTTTTTCTCTGGATGTCGATAGCATTTTCCATCGTGAGCCTTTTGGAGTCGTCTTAGATGCTTGCATGGCTGAGAAGGTCAGCTGAGTCTTGAAGGAAACCAAGAGGAGGAGGCGTGGAGTGAGGGCATTCCAGGCATGGTGGATGACAGCCAGAGCATAAGGCACAGAATCAGAAGATGGAAGGGCTTGTGTTAGGAGCACTCGGAAGGTCTGTGTCATTACCTTGGAGAGGATGTGGAAGCTAGTCAAGATAAAGAACGCTGGAATGGTAGGAAGGAGCCAGAGTATAAAAGGCTTTAGAAGCCAGACAGAGGATTTTATATTTGATCCTGGAGGTGATAGGGTGCCACTGTTGTTTACTAAGTGGGGCAGGGGCTTGACATGGTCAGACCTGGGCTTTTGGGATATTGCTTTAGCAGCTGACAGAAAGATGGACTGGAGTCGGGAGGGACATACTTTTCTTTTAATATTTTTTTTCCTTTTAACCTCAGTGTTTGGCGTTTAGTAAATGCTTAATAAATGCTTATTGGCTGACTGAAATAGTAAGTGCTTAAATGTTATGAATTTTAATTTAGTGACTTAATATTTGTGTTTGGATAATACAAGGGTGGACCTGGCAGAGAAAGGTGAAAAAAAATATGTTGAGCTTTGTGGCTCAGGATTAGGAGTCAAAAGAGGAGCAATGCTCATCAAGTCACTAAAAAGCAGATGTCAATGTGTCCGGTACTCATGAAGGGAATCAGAAAGTGATGAGCCTGGTTTACTCCAAAAAGCTGTAACATGAGAAATGGCTTGTGTGGTGTAGAAGAGAAAATGATTGGCCATTGTTGTTGGTCTCATTTTCAAATCAAGCTAAGATCCCAGATCTCTGCCCAATTAGAGGAAAGGATAAAGTGGAGACTAATATCTGAGAAGCAGATAAAATATATCCAACCTGTTCAGATTGCCCCATTATGCCAGCCATTCTTCCAACTTCAGTGTGTCAGTGGTTAAGGAAGGAGAATATTTGCAGTTGAAGTGGGATGGGGGTCATCTTGCGTCAAACGAACCCACTGACTCATGAGGCAACCCATTCCAGTCAAGGACAGTGTGATTCTTTAGGAAATCTTTCTTTCCATGAAGTCTCAATTTACTTCTTTGCAAATCCTTCCCCCTACCTTGCATTTGTCTATTGTGCTTAACAGGAATCTGCCCTCTTCTACAAGCAGCCCTTGAAATATTTATAGATGGTTACATGTCCTGTCTGAGTCTTGTGTTATCCATTTCAAACATCTCTTCAAACAGACTATCAATGTTCACATATAGGAAATGAATAGAGGAACAGACATAGACCTGGATTATGACCACTTTAATGGAAACAACTTTTGTAAACTAATCAAGCTTAAAATCCACCTGAACCAGAAAATACTTGATCTCCTCACTAAGTTAATGTCCCAATTTTAAGAACCAAGTAAATTGGTAATCCCAACATGTTAGAACAGAGTTTGCTTTTCTTAGCATGGATGAAGAGTTTATTCCGAAGAACTTGTCATTATTAAGACGTGTGTGTGTGTGTGTGTGTGTGTGTGTATTTGCCATGTAAATATCCTGTCTAACTCATCTAGCTTATTTAGGTTGGTTTGTTATGGGGACGATGTTGAGGAATGTAGTCTGGTAGTATTTAGAATTGAAGGCATGGTTGCTTTTGGGGAGAATGAGGAAGATCTTGGTAAGATGCCTCTTGAGTTTACCAGTCAATGGGCTCTGTTTAAATGTCTGTGTTTGATTATCACAGGGAATTAAAGCTCTTGGCAAAAATGCTTTTTTCTGTAATGTGCATATTTTAATATGCTAGTGCAGCCTTAGCTCACTGTGGTTTAATAAAGCAAAATGTACTGTCTCTCTAAGCACATAAAATGCCTACTGATGTAAAAATCAATTCTTCCCTCATAGAAGAAGACAATTGGGAACAGATGAAGAGACAAATACTTTGAGAGCATTATGTAAGAACATAAAATCCCAAATTTTGCCAGTGCAATTTAAGACAACCAAAAATAGATCCTCACTTAGTCATGTTTGCTGGCATGTTAGCTGGCATTGACAGCTGCCCCTCTCAGCTATTGAAATATTTCTTCATGAGGTTGTTAGGCAGATTGGCTTTTGAGTTGTTGATCCAAATTAATGAGTGCTTTTCATAATTACTTTTCTTTAGTTGAATCTCAATTCTGGAATTTTCAGAATTGCTTCATGCTAATTAGATCTCTAGAGGCAGGGTGAGCCTGGAAGACCTGGGTTCAAATCTTGTGTCTGACAGATATTGACTGTGTGATCCTGGGCAAGTCCCTTTACTTCTCCATGTTCTAGGTAGCTCTGGAGGACTACAAGTCACAGAGGAGGTACCAACCTGCATTGGTGGAGGGAGTTTTCTAACTGGAGAGGTCCTGTATCAAGGAAATCATAGATCCAGTCCAAAAAAAATTAGATCTCATGGAGTAAGTGAAGCCATATTTTCATTCCTTGATTCCTCTGGACCCCATTTGCTGGACTTACCAGTGAACTGTGATTCTGGCTGTCATGATATTTAACCAAAGGGACATCACAGATGGGGGGGTCAATCCAAATATTCACTTTTGTGGCATGGTAATGGGTAATAATAATAGCCACTTACATTTGTAGCGCTCTACATATCTTAATCCTTTTGATCCTTGGTACAGTCCTGTGAAATAGGTGTTTTTGTTGTTCACTTCTTACATATGAGGTAGTTGAGCCTCACAGAAGTCTCACAAAGCTAGGCAGTGTCCGAGGCAGGATCTGAACCCACATGATCTGGATTCCATTACATCGTGGTTGGAATCTGCCAGGAGCTCTCCCAACCTCCTTCGTCATCTCCTTTTGCAGCGAGTATTCCCATAGTAGAATCATGGCTCAGAATAATAACCCGGAGGCCTGATGGTGTTTTTGGTCATTAACAGAAAAAAAAGCTTAACTTGATCTTAGCCCAGTGTCTGTCCAAGGCCAGGAGGGGCTTAGGGATCTTAGGTCTTCTGTGGAGCAAGGTCCACTGGTGGAGAGAGGCCCCACATCTCTGGCAAGATTGTTTCATTAGAAACCCCTGTTCCCTGGACATAGCGGTTCATTACAGGTTTCTTCAATTCTAAAGGGATTAATTAAGCTGCCACTTAACTAATGTAACCTGTGTGACAGGCATGGTCCTCACAAAGAGAAGTGCCAACCGGCATCTGCTCTCTAGTTTACAGTCTTCCAGGGGGATACGATGGGCAAACAGATAAATAAATAAGAATCCCAGCAGCCACAAGAGCAACTATCATTTCAACAGCAAAGTATATCTCTGTTGAACCGTACCACCGTCCTGTGAGGTTGGTGCTGATGTTATCACCCCATTTTTCTGATGTGGAAACTGAGGCTGAGAGAGGTTGGGCTTTACCCAGTGTGGAACAAATGATAAGTTTCCAAGGCAGGATTCAAATTCATATCTTCCTGACCCAATTTTACCAACAGGCATGCATGCATATATACATAGATATACACACACATATATATCATAACAATATATGCCTTTCCACCAGAGGTTCTATATATGATTATGCACATAAATATAATGTGTATACATATTTGTGTGTGTACATAGGCATATGCACGCACACAGCACGCTGCGCATGTGTGCATACACACACACGCACACACACAGTAATTTCAACACAGAAAGAGCTATAACCTCTGGGGCAGTGGATCAGGAAAGGACTCTTAGAAATTAATGGCAAAGTACAAAATCTTTTTTTTTTTTTTAGTGCAAGCTGAACTCTCTTCTCCAAATAGTAAGCATTTATTAAGCTCCTGCCATATGTCAGGCACTGTCCAAGGTGCTGAAGACAAAGTCAAACAGTCTCTGATCTTGAAGAAGTTACATTCTATTGTGGTTTTGTTTTTTGTTTTTGCAAGGCTGTTGGGCCTAAGTGACTTGCACAGAGTCACACAGCTAATAAGTGTTATGTGTCTGAGGCCAGATTTGAACTCAGGTCCTCCTGACTCTAAGGCTAGTGCTCTATCCACTGCGCCACCTAGCTGCCCTGTTGCTTTCTGTTGTGAAAGATAAAATATGCACATATATATTACACACACACAAAAAAACCACACACCAAGATACATTTTTTTGGTGGGGGTGCAGGCAACTTTTTGGTGAGGCAATCAGGGTTAAGTGACTTGCCCAGGGTCACACAGCTAGTAAGTGTCAAGTATCTGAGGCCGGATTTGAACTCAAGTCCTCCTGACTCCAGGGCAGGTGCTCTATCCACTGTGCCATCTAGCTAGCTGCCCCTTCCATTGACTTTTGAATCCAAAATTTCTTGCTGTTTTATAAATGCTTCTTCATCTATACTTTCTCTCCTCTCTGTCACTATTGGTACATAGGTATTCATTTCTCTGCAAATTTCATTCTTTTACTTTAAAAGGGAGTAGAATATTTCTTTACTATGGAGCAATTACAAGAAAATTGATTTTTGAATACCTTTATTATTAGAAATCCTGCTTGTTAATTCTAAGGACTCTGATCATTTTCCTTTCCAGTTAAGCCTGGGAGGAAAAACAGTGAGTCTGAAGCTTGCTCCCTGGTGTGTACATCACGTTTTGGTTGTTTATCAGTAAAGCGTGTGTCACTGTCACCTCCTGTGACATTTAGTTGACAAGGTATCTCAATTTAAAGTTTGGTGTTGGGCAAGTTAATTAATTGGTTAGGTTATCACTTGCTGTAATTAGGTAATAAACACTAATGAGGGGAAATAACTTTTGCCAGGCCAGGTAAAGGTTTCAAACAGAGCCATGAAGGCCATTTCCTGGCCCGGAGCTCATCTTATCTCTCTTTGCACCATTTACCTATGGGATTCTGTTAAAGCGGCTTCTCGCCATTATCCGAGACTCAGCATGAGTGATGTTGTTAAAAAAGCTTGGTAACACAAAGCGGGTATTTAGTTACATAGCTAAGGTATTATAGGAATTAGCATTTGGGAATATTAATTTTAATGACGAAGCTTAAATACTTTGGCCACATAACGAGAAGCCAGAACTCATTGGAAATGCCCGCAATGTTGGGAAAGGTTGAAGAAGGGCTTGGCAGAGGAAGAGATGGATGGATAGTGCCATGGAAGCAATGAACGTGAGCTTGGACAGACTTCTGGAGAGAGTGGAGAGTAGAAGGGCCTGGCATGTGAAGGTCTCTGGGTTCACAAAAAGTCAGACACAACTAAATGACTGAAAAATGACAGCAACAAATTTTAATGAACCCATTTTTTTCCACTGTGGTTTCTTTCATCATTAAACTAGGAAAGCTTGCTAGAAAAGCTCAGCTAAATTATAAATTTGGTCTAGGCCAGGGTGCTTAACTGGGGCCCATGGACCCTCAAGGAGTCTGTGGAATGATTGTAACGGGTCTGTGAACTTGTTTCTAAAATACATGTGTAATCCTTTGCAACCTATATTTCATTTTACACATTTACAAGCATGATTCTGGGTCCTTAAACTTCACCAGACTGTCAGAGGGGTCAATGACATGTGAAAAGGTTAAGAACCCCCCTGGTCTAATCTTATTGCACATAGGAAATAGTGTAAGACTACAAATCCTTGGCAATATATTCTCAAGGATGCTTTACTGGTGTGTTATGCTTTAGAGAACTCTGGTGGATACCGTGTAGAAGCTAGTGTATGGAGAAAGTGAGGCTGTAACAACAGCCTGGTACAGTGTAAGTTCATGTCATTGGCCTGGAGTTGGAGAATGAGGCCTTGACTCCTTCCTGTCTTGGCCTTGGGGTCCTGGGAATATGGGTATCCTCTTACCCTGATGAAGTCACTCAACTTTTTTTTTTTCATCCCCAAAAGGGAGGTAATATACCAATACTTGCATTGCTTAATTCACAGAAATTTTAAGAGAAAATTGGTTTGTAAACATTATGGAAATCTAAGTTATTTTATTTGAAAATAAGTTTGATTTTTGTTTTTGTTTTCAGTTATTTTCAGTTGTGTCTGACTCTTCTTGACCCCATTTGGGGTTTTCTTGGCAAAGATACTGGAGTGATTTGCCATTTATTTCTGCAGCTCATTTTGCATTTGAGGAAACTGAGGCAAACAGAGTGAAGTAACTTGCTCAGGGTCACACAGCTACTAGGTATCTGAGGCCAGATATGAACTGAGGAAGATGAGTCTTTCTAACTCCAGGCCCGGCAGTCTGTGCACTACGGCGCCACCTAGTGGTCCTGTGCCTTTTGTTTTTATATCCTACTTATTTCTATGTATATAGACCTTTTCCTCACCTAAGCATTGACCTCTCCTTTCTAATAAAGAAAAACAATTAGCAGAAAACAACCGATAGAGTGAGTCTGTTTGATGGTGTATTCTCCTTTCTGCAAGAAAGATATTTTGTTACCTCCTTTCTGGGACCAGAATGGTCAGTACAGATACTGTGAGGTCTGCTTGTTATTAATTTTTTTGCTTTCATTTCTGCTATGGTTGCTATGTATCTTCTTTTCTGGGTTCTAAAGGAACATTAATAAATTCTGACCTTCAGGCTATTTACTTCACTGTGTTTCCATTTGTGCAGGTTTTCCCATATTCCTCTGAATTCCTCATATTTGCTATTTGTCAGCTGTTGGTGAGATTAAATGTGAAAATTATTTAAGGACATAGAAGCAGTCAGAGTGGATTGCATGTGAATCATCTCCTGTGGACTCTCTGCAATTCCTTTGTGTCTGGGCTGCCTGCTATTCTGGTCGGGTTGCTGAGAGTGTTAAGGAATGACATCAAGCATAGATAACCCTTGCCCCGGTCAGGTCCTTCTAGTATCAAATCTGGGGGCCACCTATGATTCCTGTGACCTGCCAGGACATGCTTACCTCTTTTTTACTTTTCAAAAGTCTCATTTTAAGAATGAGACCTATACATGGGTAATGTCCTGCATTGTAGTGAATATGGAGGTTTTGCTGTTCAGTTAAGCAAAATGATAAGCAAAGCTGCAGAAAAGTAGACTTAGGTGTGTATTGATAGATGGGGACCCTAGTCCTATATTTTCAGTAAATCCTTTTTACATTAGAAGTGGGGGTAAGTACTTCTTCCTTCTGCCCCACAACTAGATTCACTTAGTTGAATTGGGCTGAACATTTGTAAGGTTGGGTAAGTCTCTTGGACTGTGCCAATGGGTCATAATTGTGAGCACACTGCATTTGAAGGTAGATTGCTGACTTGGAACCTTATCTGTCACTTTCTTATGTAACCTTGGATAAGTGTCTTAATCTCTCAAGCCTCAGTTTCCTTATTAGTAAAATGGTGAGTGAGGTGCTGTTCTCTGAGGTCCCTTCTAGCACCAAATCCTATGACCTTATGCTCTTAGATGAGCAAATAGCCTTTTATATTAGTCAGACCATCTAATGGATAGAGCACTTGACTTGGAGCTAGGAATACCTGATTTTAAATCCTTCCTCAGACACTTCATCATTGTATGACCTTGGACAAATCACTTACCATCTCTGAAAAGTGGGAATGATAATCACACCACCTTCCTCAGACTGTTGTAGTTAGTGAATCAGGAAACATTTGGCATAAACTAGAAATTTGAAAAAAAAGAAGACAAATAGTTCTTGCTCTCAAGGAGCTCACAGTCTAATGGGGAGACAGCTCTCAAACACCTATCTACAGACAAGCTATAGACAGGTGAAATTGGAAATAATCAAGAGAAGAGAATGCAGGGCTATGGGGAATGGCTTCCTGGAGAAGGTGGGGTTTTATTTATTTATTGATTGATTGATTGACAGTTGCGGTTAAGTGACTTGCCCAGGGTCACATAGCTAGTTAAGTGTCAAGTGTATGATCTGAGACAGGATTTGAACTCAGATCCTTCTGACTCCAGGGCTGGTGCTCTATCTGCAGCGCCACCTAGCTGCCTTGAAGGTGGGATTTTAACTGGGACTTGAGGGAAACCAGGTAGGTCAGTGAGTGAAGTGAGATAAGGTGGGAGAGGGGAGACAACCAGTGAAGATGCCCAGAGTTGGGTGTTGGAGGGTCTTGTTTGAGGAACAGCCAGGAGGCTAATCTCACTGGATCACGGTGTAGGAAGATTAGAAATGTGGGATGGGGACCAGGTCATGAAGGGCTTTGACTTCAGAACAATCCATGGGGAGCTACTGGAGTATATTGAGTAGGGGGGTGAAGTGGTCAGATCTCTGTGTTAGGAAAATCACTTGGCAGCTGAGTGGTGGATGTGATGGGGTGTGGCCCAAGCTCAGGTCTTTGCCCCTTGCCTCAAAGGGAATCTGGTTCCCCTTGTCTACAGGCCCCAGCCCCTCATCTGCCTTTGAAAGCCTTAGCCTACCTTTTAATCTCATTCAGATACCTTTCAGTTCCTTCATTATCTATTCCCATTGTCTATTCAATCTCTTAGACATTCCAATCTCTGGGAATTCTCCCCCTGATCCTTTTCCCAGACCCTTCCCTGGTCACCCAAAGTATATAAGATCTACCCTGGCCCTCATTTGGGGCTGAGAATCTCAGGCTCAAAAGGCTGAGAACCTCTCATGCCCACTTGTCTTTACGGGCGTCACTGGCTCTAAGTGTTTTATCACTAATAAACTTTTCCTCTGCCTGAAGAAGATTTGAATTGAATTCTTTCAGGCAGGGCCTGGTACCATGATGTTGGGGTTCCAGCAGCACCCCAAAAGTCGTAGACCTCTTCAGATGGACTAGAGTGGGGAGAGATTTATAGTAAGGATCAAATGAAATAATGTATGTAAAGCACTTTGCGTTTCTTAAGCATTACGTAAATATGACTTGTTACTCTTGTTAGAGCTGATATCCAGCCCCAGACTAATCTCCATCCTTTGCTTGCTGCTCTCTTACATTCATACTCATTATTATCAAGAACATTCAGAAATCTTTACCAGTGATGCCACGAAAGTGCCAAGTGGTCCAGACATGATCGAGTTGGGCCATCTGGGATTGGTATAGGCACCAACCGGAGATCTCTTTGCATTTGGAGTTGTGCTGAGTGTCACGCTCATAAAAATCCTGAAATCAGCATTAGCTATTAATGCATTGAATATTACCTGTGACATTTTTATTGCTGCTAGAGATAAAATTGTTACTTAATATAAAGTTGATGACAATATTTTTTTCTACCTAGGTTCTCTGCCTGTGCTTATACAATTGACGACAATCATTTGTTCGAGGAAGACTGTCCTTTGTCTTAATTACAGTTTTTGTTATTTTTGATGTAGGAAAACATCGGGAGTATTAAATACTAGTTAATAATTAGTTAATACTGCAGTATTAACTTATGAAGCATAAGTGTCTTATTTAAGAATACATACTTCCAGATGAGTAAACTTGCTCTGCTCATGAAGGCTGGCACCTTCTCCACAATGTATAATTGTTAGAATTGCCCAGACCCCAGGCAGATTCGGTGACCTAGCCAGCATTGCACAGCCAGTGGTCCCCCAAGAACCCTTGCCTTCTTGGCCTCAAGGTCATCTGCCTCAATGAAAATGGTTAGCCTGATTGGGAAAAATAAACCTGCTACCTAATTTATGAATTGTCTATTCCCTTTAGCAAGAATAATTCATTTAAATAACAATCTACCGGGAAATATCTTTTCTCCCTTAAGCCTGCTTCTTCCCAAGGCTAACTTCACTCATCCTTTGCCTTCTACAAGGGGATTCCCTGGTAGGGGTTGGATGGTATTTGGAGGTTTGGAATGGTTTTCCATGGTCTCTGTCTCTTCCTGTCCTTTTCCCCCCTCCACCACGTTCGGTGGTATCCCAGAGTCTCTTCCCCTTAGCTTCTCGTTCCCTGAAAACTTTGCCTGAGGCTGATTCCTCTAGGGGACATACTTTATCTGCAGATCTGATGGAATCCCTCCTACTGCTTTACTCACTCAACATTTAACTGGCATCTGTTAGTCACCTGCTAGGCTCTTAGCGCTGTGAAAGGCAGCGAGATTACAAAGGAAAAAGAAGCAGAAGCTTGCCTTCAAGGCGCTTGCTTCCTGTTGGTTTTGGTTGTGACATCAGAAAGGCTATACAGCTACTGCGGGAGGTTTTGGTTGTGACATCAGAAAGGCTATACAGCTACTGCGGGAGGTTTTGGTTGTGACATCAGAAAGGCTATACAGCTACTGCGGGAGGTTTTGGTTGTGACATCAGAAAGGCTATACAGCTACTGCGGGAGGTGATTCTTAGTCTGAGCTTCGACGTGGCTTCTTTGAGGCAGAGGTGCGAGGGAAGGCATTCTCAGCTTGAGGGGCAATGAGTGAAAAACAGTGATGGGAGGTGCAGTATTGGCAAAGACTGCTGTTTGGCAGGATTGTAGAGAGAGGAAGGTCGAATAAGTCCAGAAGAATTGGTCCATACTGGATGTTAAAAGGCCTTAAATGCCAAATGAGAGTAGAAGGGGTCCATTGGAGCTTAGAGGAACTATGTGGTACCACCTGTTCAACTGGGGGCTTTTTGTGGCCTCCCTGGGTTCCTGTTATGCTGGTTACTATTCTGACAGTTTTAAGGTTCATTAATTAATTAACAGATGGACATATATCTGCTGTGTGCCACGCACTGGCAATACAAGTAAAAAGAATGAAACGATCTCTACTTTTTGTTGTTGTTTTTGGTGAGGCAATGTGCATGAAGTGACCTGCCCAGGGTTACACAGCTCGTAAATGTCAAGTGTCTGAAGCTGGATTTGAACTCAGGTCCTCCTGACTCCAAGGCTGGAGCTTTATCTACTGTGCCACCTAGCTGCCCCAGATCCCTACTTTTAATGTGCGTATCTCCCAACTCACCTTTTCTCCCAACTCACCATCTCCTTTCCTCCCCTCTTCTTTCCCTCTCCTCTCATCCTCTTTCCCCTTTGTTATCCCACTCTTTCTTCATCCAGCCCTCCCCTCTCCTCTAGACCCTTTGCTCATTCTTTCCTCCCACCCTCCTGCCCTTTCTCGGATCTCTAAGACACCTCAGTTTCCCCAGTTTCTCATCAGTAGCTTTCTTACTACTCTTTATGGGTCAGTATTTCTAGGAATCCTTTCTTTTGTCATTACTTCTTTGTTGTCTCCCCTAATTCTAGGAAGGTCTGTTGCATGCAGAATAATAGATGAATGGATGGATTTGAGTGGGTGGGTAGGTAGCTTTTTCTCATAGTCTCTTCCTTACCTGGGATTCTTCCCATCCATAGCCAAAGACCGGAGTCCTTAGACATTATTCTTGCTGTCCACTGATGCAGTACAAGGTTAGGTATTTCTTTTTCTTTCTTTCTTTCTTTTTTTTTTTAAGGTTAGGTATTTCTAAAGAATAATTAGTACTATGTGCCAAAAGAGCTCGTATTGATGGTTTTAGAGACAAACATTCACGAAAAGCAGTATCCCATGCCTAATAAAAGTCAGTTGTCCTTAGTTTTACTCAGTGCTTGAGCAACATTGGACATTAGCCCTAGGGACCTGATAATTTTCAGTTGAAAACAAAACAGCAGAAACAGGCCCAGCAGGTCCCTGGGTATTTTTCCTTTTTTTTTTTGACCTTGAAAATTGAACTACTAGTGTATCCATTAAGCCATGGAGGATAATATGTGCCTCATGCCCCACTCCTGGCTAATTTAGCTATGGCTCTGGTAAGATTCCTCTCTAAAATTAACCAGATACAAAAAGCACCATCATCTGGTCCACATTCGACTTCTTTCCAGAATCTCCCTGAGCCTCTGTCATCCTGGTTTTGGCCTGCAGGAACCCAAGGTCATCCCAGTGGCATGATGAGACATCAGAGAAGGATTATTATTTGTGTAATTAATTAGTAAGTATCTCAAATTATTGAGTTAGGTACTGTATACAAAAAAGTATATAGGACTTAGAGTCAGGAAGACTTGAGTTTAAATCCTGCCTCAGGCACTTACTGTAACCCTAGACAAGTTGCTTAACCACTGTCTGCCTCAATTTGCTCATCTGTAAAATGGGGGTGATAAAGTAGCTCTCCATCTCCTGATTAATGCTGTTTGGGTTATGTCTCGAAGCAATGAGGGCTCAGAAAGGTTGTGACCTGCTCACAGTTAGAAAGCTGGTGAAGAATAACGATCCTTGTCTCATCGTCATGATTCCCAATCCACGCCTCTTTTGTTTGCAGTGATTTTTAAAAATCTATAATTTAAATTTGTGATTCACGATAGTGTGGCGTAGTAAGGAGAGTTTTAGGCTTAAAATGAATAAGATCAAGGTTCAAATCCTGCCCCAGACTTTTCTGAGCTGTGTGACACTGGTTAACTCATTTAATATTTCTCAGTCTCAGCTTCCTCATCTGTAAAATGATTCTGAATTCCTTCTAGCTGTATGCCTGTGGTCCTACGGTGGTAAGAACCAGTAAGAAGTATTTCTTTTTTTCCATCTGTTCACATGCTTCTTAAGAGGTAGCGTGCAGGTGTGTATTTGGATTCCAAGGATCTGGGTTCAAATCCCCTCTCTGCTACTTGCCACGTGGCATTGGCTCAGTGGCTTTAACTGTCTTAGCGTCAACTTCCAAATATAAAACCAGCAGCTAAGACTGGATGCCCTGAAGTCCCTTGCTGCTATAAATCTCTGGTCCTATGATCTAATGGTCTTGTTTTGATTTATCTGTGTACATTTCATTCTCTCTCCTTGTGTGCTTACATAGAATGCAGCTTGGTGGCGCAGTGGAGAGCTCTTGGCCTGTAGTCAGGAAGACTCGAGTTCAAATCTAGCCTTTGACACTAAGTAGCTATGTGACCCTGAGCAAGTCATTTAAACTTGCTCTGCCTCAGTTTACTTGTCTGTAAAACAGGGATAATAGCTCCTGCCTGCCAGGGTTGTTGTTAGGACAAAATGCAGTAATGTTTTTAAAGCACTTTGCAATTTTTAAAGCTTTATTTCAATGCTGTCATTGTTATCAATCTTTGAGGATAGGAACTGGTTTCCTTGCTGCTTTGATTCCCCAAAGCCTCCCATTTGCCTTACTCATAAAATCAATGTTTCTTCAGTTGATTGATTGAATCTCTAACAATGCATTTTCTGAGAATGTCCTGGGTTTGTTTGTCAATCATGCAACTGGATGGTAGAAACAGAGATAATAGAATTAGATGGATTCTGTTATCTCAGGTGGAGTCAGCCCTGCTTCCTAATTTGTTCAGTATCACAAGGGAATGGTGAAGGTCTTGTACTATGATACTTGTACTATGATAAATGAGGTTGAACTTACTTTATTGCATATTTCCTTAAAAGTTAAAAGACTTCATGGTTCTGCAGATGCCATTTGGTGATTCAGGTCTTCCAGTAGATGATGCTGCCTTTGTGGCCACACTTTATTTGGCTTGGAATCTCAAAGGAAGATTAATTGGGTTCACTATAGTTCTTCCCAGGGTGGACTGTAGAATTATGTATCATTTTATCCAATGGGCCAGAAAGCTTCCTGCCCCTAACCTGGTTGGCTTTAGGGAGGGTTGAACTTCTTGGTTACAGGAACTCTACCCTGTTGAAGGTACCGTGACCTCTGTAGATGTCATATTCCTTTAAATGAAAGGCTTGAAGTAGATGGCTGATGAGGTCCCTGTGATTTTAAAGTTTTATGATTTGTGTTTGTGGCAGAAGAACTACAAGATCATAGATTATGGCCTAGAAGTGACCTCAGAGGCCTCCTTGTCTAATCCTTTCATTTTGTAGATAAGAAAATGGAGTCCCAGAGAAATTCAAAGACTCGGCATCCAAAGTCACATAAATAGACTAATCCTTGAAGTAAAGTATTATTTGTAAATACTTTGTAATTTTATATTAGAGTTTTCTGTGAATTCACACGAATGCTTTACTCTGGTGACTTCTGCTCTGTGCAGTGGATGGCATTTGATTTTAACATAGCAAATAGTCATTCATTGTCAACCATGTTTATAATATTTCAACAACTTACGATTTCATTGCTGCAATACAGATGGAGAACTCATTTCTTCTGCCTCTTAGTAGAATATGTAAGAGTTAGGGCCAAAACATTCATGACTCTATGGCCAATCTGGTGGTCTGCCTTCCCCACGTTACCTAGACTGGTTACCAGATGAGATAAATAATCTATCCCCAGCCCCATATGCAAATTCTTTCTAACTGAATGGGGCCAGAACTCATGGTCCATTTTTAGAGTCTTTCTCAGTGCTACAACTAAGCATGAGAATAAGAGTTTAGTAGAGGTGATAATGCTGTTTGGGTTATGTCCCTGGCAGGAAAGAACTGTTAGTGCACCCCTGACTTGTTCTTTTCTGCTTCTCTTTAAAATTTAATGCTCTTGTAATTATTGACCAGAGCTATCAGTAAATCAGTTAAGCAAAAGCATTTAGTAAGTGCTTACTGTTTGCCAGTCATTCTCATAATGACATAAAGACAAAAATGAAATGGTCACTACCCTTAAGGAGCTTAGGGTCTATCAAGATAAAATAAATCTTGTACACATATAAATATAGGAGAGCTTTCAACTTAACTCCTGGGTGTCAAATGTAAACATTGTTTGCTACTATTATCCGCTGATGTAGGCCCGACTTGTTATTTAATCATTACCTTTGATGATAAATGTCTCAGCAAAAGCATGTCATTTCATCCTAGGATCATAGATTTGGAGTTGGAAGCGATTTTAGACACCGTCAAGTTCAACCCCTTTGTTTTACAGCTGAGGAAACTGAGGCCCAGGATGCTTGAGTGATTTGCCCAAGGCCACATAGGCAGTTTGGCGAAGAGCCAGGATGTCAGCACAGACCCCTGTCTCTAAGAAGTCCTGCCCTGTTTCCATTAAACATTTGAATATCAACTTAGCACATTAATTTTATTTATCCACATTAACTTATTTGATCCTCACAAGAACCCTGTGAAGTAAGTGTTACAGTTATCCGCATTTTACAGACAAGGAAACTGCCTGTCCAGGGGGCTCCATAACTAGGATTGGAGACAGGATTTGAATCTGGGTCTTCCTGATTTCAAATCCAGAAGTCAGTCAACTAGCATTTTTAAAATACCTACTATGTTCCAAATACTGGCTAAAAGATAGGGATACAAAGAAAGACAAAGACAGTCCCTGCTCCCAAGGAGCTCACAGTGGAGTGGGGGAGACAGCAAACCAGCAACTGCATAAACGGAATCTAGACGCTGGAATAAACTGGAGGAACCCAACAGAAGAAAGATTCTGTCTTCATGACACCATATTTTCCAAATGCTGACAGGCCCGGTGCACCGAAGCTTTTCTCCATTCAACCCCCAGTACTGACCTCACTTCTCAGTATTTCTTTTTCTTTTTCTTTTTTTTTTGCTAGGCAATGAGGTTAAGTGATTTGCCCAGGGTCACACAGCTAGTGAGTGTCAAGTATCTGAGGTCAGATTTGAACTCAGGTCCTCCTGACTCCAGGGCCAATGCTCTATTCACTGAGCCACCTAGCTGCCCCACACTTCTCAGCATTTCTCAGTCTTCCCTTCTTGTTGCACACAAATGGTGGGAGAATAAAACTAAAAGAATTTGCATTTGTCAGATGACTGATAGTTAATTAATTGTCCTAAGCCCTTAATTTACATTGTGCTCAGTTCTGGGCACCATGTTGTAAGTAGGAAATTCAGTGTGGACTCAGGACTTATGTGGGCTGGAAGTTTGCATGTAATACAGGTGAGATAAGGCTGAAAAGGGAGAAGGAGCCTTGTCAGGGGAAGGCCCTGAACACCTGGCTAAAAAAATGTAGTCTTTACTCAGTATGTAAATGCCAGTTTTAGCCTGATAGACTTAGGTTCGGAATAAGGGGAAGAACCTTCCTTCCAGTATCCCAAAGGGAAATGGGCACAAGGAATAGTGGGCTCTCCAAAGATGGGGAAGCTTCTTTTCAGGGGTGTCCTTGACAGACGCTCTTTCAAATCCCGACTGGATTGGCCTCTGAGGTCCCTTCCAGCTCTGATGGGAGTTCGGCATTGTAAGACACTGTTTTATCCTAGATTTAAAACAGACTCTCCAAAGCAAAAAAAACCCCTGGTATTAATAGAAATAATGAATGAGGTGCTGCAGATTCTTATTTGCTTTTACTGGGCCGCAAGTTTCTTGACGACAGGGACCTAGATCCATGTTTTGCACATAGAAGGCATTTTCTAACTATTGCACGAATTTGAGAAGAGGCAAGGATGAAACTTGAACTATCATTGTTACTGCTGCCGTTGACGTATAGGTGATAGATAGCCTCCCTCAGATTCGGGAAGATCTGGGTTCAAATCCAGTTTCTGAAATGTTCTGCCTATGGGACCCTGGGAAAATTTCTTAATGTCTCTGTGCCCAGGCAGTTGTGGTGTGCTAGTGAGTTCCACCATTGTACCTTAGAATTACCACTGAAAAAAATCATAGTGTGGAAATCACAGGTGCAGCCCCAAATTTTTTTAAAAAGCTAATTTTAAATGTCACTTTAAGGTTTGGAAAGCGTCTGACGTGCTTCATTTTATCTCAAAATCACAATAACCATCTAAGGAGGTATTGCAAATATTAATGCATCATTCCCCCACCTCCTCCACCCCCATCCCCAGTTTACAGATGAGGAAACAGGTTCAGACATTTGTCTGTAGCTAAACAATTGTTATATGTCAATGGTGAGATTTGAGTCCAGGTGTTTCTAACTTTGTCTAGCTCTCCGTCCACTATGCTCCTTTGCCTCTCACCCCAGCAGTCTCTTGCCCAGGGATTAAGAAAGAGTATGGTCTGAGATACTTGCTTAGTAGAGTTTTTAGTTCATGAAAGCATAAAAATATCAACTGTAAGTCACTGTGTGTTTTTCTTGCTGCTTTGATTCCCAAGCGTCTTCCTGGGATATTTCTCGTGGTCTGTCTTTCCAGTCCACCTCTGGTGGACTGGATTCACCTTAGGGGGATTAGATGATGGCTGCAGAAAGCTGACCAGTCAGGAGTTTGCTGAAGTCTGAAAGGATGTCAGCATCCATATTCATCAGAGAGCAACCTATAGCATTCTGTTGAATCAGCCGCATAGCCGCTTTTAAAAGGCGTTCGTTTGTCACTGAACCTTCCCGTCACCCCAGAAGTATTGATAAAGGTTGTTTTTTTGCCCATCTTCGCATCTCATCCACATTTATTTTCATGAACATCAAAGTACTGTAAGCTTTGACACCAGCTGTGCTCAGGACTTCTTTTCACAAAGGATTTGTTCCTTTTTCCTCTATGGGAACCTTCCATGTCCTTTAAATCATTTTAAGCTGCTTCATTTGGGGGGGAAAAAAGTCTTAATAGTGTAGTCCTGGGGTTGATGGAATGTTGCTACCGGGGGAAATCTCTCATAGCTTAAAGCAAGCTTTTCAGTGGGGCAGTCCCGGGTGACTGAAGGGAGCACGCTCCTGGTGTGTAGAGTTTGTGTGTACCCAGGATGACTGACTTCCCGAAACTTCCCTGCAGCCAGACTGAAGGCACCAGGAGACAAGCAGCCACTTAATAAGAGATCAAAGAGGCTCTGCGTGGGTCAGCCGGGAGTCCCAGAAGTAGCTTCAAAAGCCTCTCCTTAGCAGGGGGGCTGGCAGAGAACTTCACGTAGCAGGAGGCCTCACAGATCTGAAGTCAGGGCTGCTGTTGAACTTGGGGGGATGTTTGTGACTCCTCTAGAATATGAATTTAGGAGGAAAATCCCATTGTATCCAAGGGGAGAAAAGGGAGAAGCAGGCAGGCGGCCAAGGCTTGCCAGGCTCGCTGGCAGTTTTGCAGGAGGTGGCTCTTCGTGGTCACTGTGTTGCTTGGGAAGTCCCAGGATCCTTCCAGGGAGGACGGCAGAGCACGGAGTGCCAGCGGACGCCCTGCGTGCTGTATCTGTGGGACTCCTTCCTTCAGCTGCATTTCAGAAGCAACCCAAAGGTAGAAAAATCTGCAGCTGTAGTTTTGAAAACACAGTAACACTTGAAGTGATTTCATCACTTCATCACTCTGTGCAAAAAGGCAAAAAACACGTTCCCCGCCCTCGAGGCGCTCACAGTCCCATCCCTTTATTTAAATAAGTAAAAATCACTTTATTTAAATACCTCCAAGACACAAAGACAGCAATGAAACAGCCCCTTCTCTCAACGAACTTCTATTCTGTAGAGCTAGGAAGCATTGCTTTGGGGCTGTAATGAATTGCAAAAAATATTCTGACAACCAACCACATTTCAGTTTCCTTTGTATTTTATTTTATTTGTTTAAAAATACAATTCCATGAAGGAATCCATGGGCTTCCCCAGAATGCCCAAGGTATCCAGGACAAAGAATTTAAGCGCCCTTTCCCTGGAGTCAGTATGGTTTAATGGAGGGAGCACTGGGCCAGTCAAGGGCTTGGTTTGAGTCTCCGTTCTGCTACTACTCACTATTCCTCTGACCTTTGACAAGTCACTTTGGGGGGGGGGGGCTGGCAATGAGGTTAAATGACTTGCCCAGGGCCACGCAGCTAGTAAGTGTTCTGTGTCTGAGGCCGGATTTGAACTCAGGTCCTCCTAAATCCAGGGCTGGTGCTCTATCCACTGTGCCACCTAGCTGCTCTGACAAGTCACTTTTTGTCCAAACCTCAGTTTCCTCATCTGTGAAATGAAAGCATTGGACTAAATGGCCTCCGATGTCCTTTCCAGCTTTAGATCAACGATCCTACAGAGCCATCTGGTGCAACATAGTCGGGGCTCCCCTGCCGTAGGGGGAGACAAAATGCAAATATATAAATTTATTTTAAAATTACATGGGCGTTGGGGATGGAGGGAAGGTGCTAATAGCTGGGATATCAGAAAAAGACTGGTGTAGATGGCGTTTGAGGTGACTTTGGAATTCTCAAAGGCAGAGGTGAGGAAGGAGAGCCGTGTCGTAGAGCAAGTGCAAAGACACGGTGGTGGGAGATGGGAGGTCAGGTCTATGGAGCGTCCAGAAGGCCAGTTGGCTGGACCAGAGTGTGAAAAGGGGTAATGTAGAATGAGGCTGCAGAGTTCAGGCTGGAGCCAGGTGGCAAAGGGCTTTGTACTTGACCATTGAAGGCCCTATCTCTACTCCCACTGGGGATGATGGGGGCCTTTGTACAGTGTCACGGCCAATAAAGGACCATCACTTGATCCCCCCACACACTTTCTCCCTGTCTCCAGTATTTAACATGTTATCTGGTGCATAATCAGACTGATGCCAACCTTCTCATGATGAGCTGCACTCATTTATATGGCATCATGTTGCTCATGAGTCGCTTCAGTGGGAAGGCAGCATGGGACGGCCCAGAGAGGTGACCTCAAGGTTCAGTCCTGCCTCCACCTCAGACTGGTTGGGTGACCCTGCATGCCATTTGGGTACCTAGTGCTCTGGACAACATTCTAAGACTAGGAATGGCTGAGCTGGTTGCTACAAGGAGTTTCCTTAGCCAAAAATTCCCCGTACCATTGAAAGCATGGGCACGGTCTCTGGCCCTATGACTTTAGACAAGTGGTTCGTTTTTTCTCTGCCTCTGTTTCCTCATCCTTAAAATGGGATAATCCTCACCTCTGACTCACAGGATTGCTATAAATCTCCAATAAGATAATAAACGTCTAGCCCTTTAGAAGCCTTAAAGCACATAGTAAGCAAAAGCTTTTAGCTACAGAATCCTCTGAGGCAGATGATGCAGGTTTTCTTGTCCTGTTTTATGGTTGAGGAAACTGAGGCCCATCGTCATGTTGTCTAGTGAAGTGGCAGCATCTGGGACTTAATCACCCAAACCCAGTTCTCCGATACCTCTAGTCCAGTACTTTTTTCACTCTAATACATACAGGAAACTGAAACATTTTAAGTTTAAAAAAAAAAAGCCTTTCTTTATCATCTTTTACCGTCACAAAGGCAAGATAACTTTTGCCAAAGAGGTGACAGGAAGGGCCCTAGCCAGACTGCCCTCAATGGGTGTCATAGATAGTTTTCACATCCCTGGTATGCCTTGCCTGACACATAGGTGGAGCTCAATAAATGCTTGTTGATTGAGCGGTTGATGGTGGGTTTGAATTCTAGCTCTGCCACTCACGATCTTCTCTTGCTGGGCTTATTTTAGCCTCTGAAGAGGATGGGCTGGGGCATCCCCAAGATCCCTGCTCCTTCTAATTCCTGCGCAAATAAGCCTAAGAGCTAACTTGCTGTTAGGCCCTCTGTTTCCAAAGGGCTTCATATTCCTTTTTTTTTTTTAAGCTCTTTGTTAGGCAGTCGGGTTAAGTGACTTGCCCAGGGTCACACAGCTAGTAAGTGTCATGTGTTGTGTGTTTGAGACCGGATTTGAATTCGGGTCCTCCTCACCCCAACGCCAGAGCTCTATCCACTGCGCCACCTAGCTGCCCTTTTCATATTCCTTCTGTCATTTCATCTTAGCCCAGTCTGGTGAGCGACGTTGCTCCAAGGGGAGGCATCCTGGTGCAACTGCATTTGAAGGCAAAGGACCTGAGTTGGAATCCTGCAAAGCATTTATTAAGCACCTCTCGTGTTCTAGGATCTGTGACAAGTTTGGGGGCACAAAGAAAGACAGTCCCTACTCAGGGAGATCACAGACTACTGGGGCAGGCAATTTTGTGGACGGGAGGCATACACAGCTGGAGTGTTGGGAAGAATCAGGGAATGCTGTGTGTTGAAAGTGCTATCTGATCTGAGCCTTGGAGGAAGTGGGGGTGAAGAGTGAGAGCTTTCCAGGTGGGGAGGACAGCCAGAGCCAAGGCACAGAGATGGGCGATGGGGAGTTGTGGAGGAGAAGCAGGAAGAAAGCCTCTATAGCCAGACCCATGTCCGTGAAGAGGATGAGGCAGAATAAGGCTGCAAGGTAAAGAGTCAGCTCAACAGAGGAGTGTGTCTGGTCCTCGTGCGAATGGGGAGCCACTGCAGTTTATTGAGTAGGGGCCTGACACCATCAAACCTGTGCTAGGAAAATCCCTTTGGCAGCAGAGGAAAGCACCAGATTGGAAAGGGGAGGGAGAGGAGTCAGGGAGATTATTTAAGAGGCTGTTGCAATATTTCAGGTGAGATGTGATGAGGGTCTGATCAAAGGGAGTGGCCACTCAGTCAGAGGTTCATTAATCGCTTAGAAAGTGCCCCCATTTTTCTCACACCCCTCCCTTTCCATTGTGCCCCTGCCTCTCCTCCTTCCCTACTCTGCCTCCTGCCTCCTGCCTCCTGGCACCTACCAGAAGGAGCAGCAGCATCTGCATCTGATTAAGAACACGCCGTTTTGGGGTGATTATGACATAGCTGTGACCACGTCAAAACTTCTGATCAGTCTGTTTTTCCCCTGCAGTTTGCAGCCTTAGGGAGCCATTCTTATGATTGGTGGACCCCAAAAGGAACCTTTTGAGGTTTTCTTGCTTCTGCTGCCTGACCTCAGCTCATTAATGATTTGTGGTGGGGGTCATGGGGTGGGTGCTGCCATGGAGTTATTACACATCTGCTTTAACTCGGTCTGCCTGCTGGGGCTCCTTGGCTTCCCTCCTGGACTCTGGAATCGGCCCAAGCATTAGCACAGTTTCTGCTGCATCTCGGTGGGTGTCTATGTTACTATCTGAGATGACCTTTGCAGGTTGAACTTGGGGTTTTTTGGCTCAAAGCAGGGGGCTGCTTCAGTGCTGGTTATGATAATGGGGGAGTCTTCCTGAAAGCAGGAGCTTATGGGCCAAAGGCCTTCCAGAGGATGCTCTTAGGAACACCTTCCTGGGCCTGCTCCCTATGTCTCTATGCCCCCCTTCTCTGTTTGTTGACTTGGATTTTCAGATCCCTTTTATGGGTTTTTGTGGGTTGTTGTCCCCATTAGAATGTCATCCCCTTGAGGACAGGCACCATCTTTTTAATTTGTCGCTGTATCCCCAGCACTGAGCCCAGTGCAGTATATAGTAAGTGCTTAATAAATACTTATTGATTGACTTGCCAGCTATGACAAAGATTGGGGTGCCAGGTAGAGAAGAGCTGAGGGAAAGAAGGGTGCAGACCCTACATGGTAACTGCTATAGCCTTTCTTTGGGAGAAGCTTTAGGATGGAGGTCAGGTTAGGGATTGGGTGTAGCATCATGGGAGGCTTAGAACCTTTGAGTGAGAAGAGCTCTAACTTAACAAGTCAAAGGAATGTAGAACTAGAGGTATAAGGGTCCAGCCAGTCCAACTTTCTTATTTTCCAGATGAGGAAAGTGAAACAGAGGTGAAGTGGCATGCCCTAAATCACCCAGGTAGTAAGGTGAAGTGTTATAGGTGAGATTTGAACTCAGGACAGTGCCCCAACCTGTTGTCCTACCCCACCCCACCCTTTAACAGGTGAGTTTCAGGCCCCAAGAGTCCAAGGTCATAAAGCCAGCCCTGGAACCCACCAGAGTTAAATAATGTCAGATCTTGTGTTACAACGGTGCACTTGTCATCCATTTATCTTCTAAACCAGGGCTTCTGGTCCCTTCTTCGTGTCATGGAGCCATTTTGGCAACCTCTGTTCTCAGAACAAATCCTATCCATGGGGCCCTTTTGGGAGGCACAGACCTGACACTAAGAACCATTACTGTGTATGTCTATGTGAGGGCCTGAAATGGAGGGGAGACCATCACCACTGGATGAACTGAACGGCCTTTTCCTTCTGATCCTTGAAAGGGGAGCCTTAACTGGTCCAGTTCATTGCATGGTGATACTGTGCAGTACCTTCGGGTTAGGAAGCCTGGGTTCAAATCCTGCCTCCAACCTTTGGCAGGTCAGCATCAAGTCTCTTGACCTTAGTGTCTTCATCTGTAAAATGAGGGGGTTGGGTTAGATGGTCTGTAACATCCTTCCCAGCTATAGACTTTCAATCCTTTGATCTCTGCTCCTAAGGAATCCCTGCTATCACACTTTCCCAATGTGGTTATTCAGCCTCTGCTTGAACTGATATACTGTGTGTAAAGGACTTTTACCCTCACAGCAACCCTGGGGGGTGGGTGCTATTATTAACCCCACTTTGCAGATGAGGAAACTGAGGTCGATGAGCTTAAGTGGCTTGCCCAGGGTCACACAGTTACTAAGTATCTGGGACTGAATTTGGACTCATCTTCCTAACTCTACAGTGAGCAATCTATCCACTGTGTCACCTAGCTACCAGAAAAAATGCTTCTATAAAATTTGTGGTGTCTATTTTCCTTTTATCAGTGTGTTCCTAGGAGTATAAGCCTAGTCATTCAGTCTCTGGCTCAAAGAATAAGAACATTTTAGTCACTTTATTAGTGACTAATTGCTTTAGCAAGTGGTTAGGATGATTCACAGCTCCACCAAAAACTGTGTTAGCATTACCTGTCTTCCCGTTGCCCCTCCAACACTGACTATTCTTTGTCAGTTTTCTGGGTTTGAGATTATTTTGATTTGCATTTCTTTTATTATTAATGATTTGGAGTGTCCTTTCTTATGGTTATTAATACTTTTCTATCCTTTTAGTGTTACTTGTTTTTATCCTTTAATCACTTATATATTGGGCAATGGCTTTTGATTATACATACACACACATTTGTATACATATATATACATAGATATCTACAGATTCACTGTATATCTTGGATACCAAACATTTATCAGAGAAGTTAAATGCAAAGATTTTTTTTCCATTTGTCTGCTTTCATTTCTTATCCTAGATTTGTTCATTTTATTTTTGTAGAAGTTTTTCAGTTTCATGCGTGGTTGTCATTTTTATCTGGAATATGGCATATAATATTGGTCCAAGCCAAATTTCTGCCAGATTGCTTTCCCAGCAGTTTTTAAAATCAAATAAGAATTCTTTTCTAAGTAAGATGCTTTCTGATTTATTGAACACTGGTCTGGTGAGTTCCATCGTTTGTGATTCTCCCTTGTGTATTTGTTCTGTTGATTTACTTCTCTAATTTAAAAGCAATACCAGATCGTTTTCATGGTTGCTGCTTTATATTATGGGTTTCGGGTCAGGAAGTGCAATTTTCCCTTTATCTCTACCCTTTTTCATTTTATTTCTCCAAATGAATTTTGTTAGCATTTGTTTGGTATTCAATAATCTTATTGGTATAGCATTAAAACTGCAGACTAATTTTAGTAGTATTGTCCTTTTTTTGTATTATGTATCATGGCTCTGCCATGAGAACTGAATAGTCTTCTAGCCAAGTTGCACTTTATTTATTTTAGGAACACTTAATAATTGAACTTATATGGTCATTTACTGATCTTTGGTAGATTGATCCCCCAAATTTTATGCATTCTCTAGTTTTCTTTGAATGGTATTTTCCTTTTATTACCTTTTGGATTATGTTATTGTATTAGAGAGACGTGTAATTGATTATTGTGGATTTATTGTATAGCTTTCAGATTTGGTGAAGCCATTCATTGTCTTAATTAGCATCTTTGCTAACTTCCTAGAAATTTCTAAGTAAACAATCATGCCATTGACAAAAAGAGATATTTTTATTTTTTCTTTGTCTGTCTATATGCCTTTAAGCTTTTTCTCTTGTCTTACTGATATTGCTAGCATGTCTAGAATTTTATTAAATAATAATGGGGAGAGTGGCTACTCTTGCTTTACTCTTGCATTTACTGGTAAATGTTCTAGTGTATTTCTATTGCATATGATACTTGCTTTTGATTTTAGAAAAATAGTTTATGATATTTTTAAAAAGGTCCCCTAGACCAACCTATACTTTGTAGGGTTTTTTTTTAAATGATATGTAAGTGGTGTACTTTGTTAGAGGCTTTTTCTGTATCTATTGATAATCATGGTTTTGGAAGTTTTTGTTTTTAGTATTAGTTATGTTGATTTTTTCTCATGGTTGAATAAATTTAACTTGTTCATAATGGGTGATTTCTTAGATAAATTTCTATAGTCTGTGTGATCGGATTTTATTTAAAACATTTGAATCAATAGTCACTAATGATAGTGGTTTTATAGTTTTCTTTCTGCACTTCCCCCCCCCACCACCAATTTAGATATTAGGGCTATATTTGTCAACTTTGCTGGGGACAGTATAGGACACTGGAAAAGTCATTGAATTTTGAGTCAGGTGACTTAATTTCAAATTCTAGCTCAGCTATTTATCAGTTATGTGCCCTTGCCCAAGTCACTTCGTTTTTCTGATCTCTGTTTCCTCATATGTAAATGGGCAAAATAATATTTTCACTCCTCACCTGAGCAAGAGCAACTTTCCAAATGTTAAAGTCCTTTAGAAATGTACATTCTATTTCTCAGATGCTTGTAGAGAAACAGCTACTCTGGGAGCATGATATTTAAAAGAATCCAAAGTGAAGATTTCCTCAAATTTAGATTTCTTCAAATTTTCTGACAGGAGAGTGAATGTCTCTGTAAATGAAAAGACCATATGACAATATATCATAGATCTTAGAACTGGAAGGAACCTCCATCAACCAATAAGCATTTATCAAGTGCTTAATATATGTATAGGTGTTGGGTCTCTAAAGACAAATGAAATATCCCCTGCCTTCTTGTAGCTTACTTTCTGTTGTGTGGTGGAGACAATACATAAATATGTAGATAATATACAAATTAAGAAAAGGACACTTTGGGAAATGGCACTCATTGGCAAGCAGATGCTCTGCACAAGTCTCATGTAGATTGGGACCCTTGAGGTCTCAAAGGCAGTGAGGGATGCTATGAGTGAGCGTAACTCAGGTGAGGAAGCACGGGGGATGGCCAGTACAAAGGCCACAAGGCCTCGAGAGACTTCTGGTCAGTGCTGAGCTATCTGTAGTTAAAGAGATACTAGAAATGAGGTCATTGAGAGTCTTTCCATGCTCTAAGTAGACTCCTTTGATTAGCTGTCTGGCAGATGGTCTGTAAGAATCTCATTTCATTCCGATTTCTAATCAGAAGCACCATATTGGCCCCATATCAGGCTCATTTTCCAACAATTCAGCTTACCCAAAGTCACCAGATTAGTACATGGCTAAACCAGGTCCTCAGGTTCCAAATCTAGCGCTCTCTGTACTGCGCCAAGTTGTTTCTCTGAGGCCAGGGTCTGCCATTCATGAAAATGGTCTGGGATTGTCATAGGTTCAATAAGGCATTTTACACAGAGAAATGCATTTGAAGAGGCCAGTTTATCCTGTAAGTGATGTAAGAGAAGCTTGTCCTCTCTAACACTAGTCTTCAGTGCCCTCTGTTGGCTGGTTCATCCCATGTCAGCCTGGACTTCTGCATCGTAGCCTGCTGATGGCGAACGGCTACCCCAGCCTCAGACTAGGTAGATCTACTCCTCCCCAAAGCCAGTGGGCTGCACAGCCATTGTTTTCCATCAGTGGGATCCACCCTGTGACCCCCCATAAAGGGAGAAACCTGTTCCTCCATATTCCAGCTGCAAGGGAAGGCAGCAATTTTGGCAGTAGCCTCTCAGGAAATGAAACCGTGATTATGTGTAATGGGGGAGGGGCAGGTAGGTGGAACAGTGGATAGAGTGCCTGGCCTGAAGTCAGGAAGACTCATCTTCCTGGGCAAGTCGTTTGGCCTTGTTTGCTCATCTGTAAAATGAGTAGGAGAAGGGAATGGCAAATCACTCCAGTATCTTTGCCAAGAAAACCTCAAATGGGGTCACAGAGAGTCAGACACAACTGAAAACCACTGAATGACAACAGTGGGTGTTGGGGGAAGTTTCAGAAGTTGCCAGTTTATTCTCTTTTTCTTTTGTGGGAGAAGAAATTTTTTTCCTAATTTTTGAACAGTAGATCAAGAAAAGGTAGATTTATCTGAGCCCAAAGAGATCACCATCTGATAAGTTCTTTAACTCATGTCATGAGTAAATCATAGGCTGGAAGGGCACCCATGGCCGTAGTCAGAGGTCTTTAGGAAACCAGCTGCTCTTATCAGCAAGATGAAAGGAAACTGTTTGTGCAGATGAGCAGAGTGCTTCTGGCTCTTCCATGACGTAATCTGTTTCTGCATCCCGGAATGACAGATTTAGAGCTAGGAGGGTCCTTAAGGGTCATTAATCGAACTCCCTCCTTCTATAGCTGAGGAAAACTGAGGCCCAGAGAGGGCCCAGAGGGTGTAGAGTTAGAAGGGACCTTTGAGGTCATTGTGTTCCACTTCCTCATTTTACAGATGAAGCCCAGATTTACATGAAGTAAATCTTTGAGCCAGATTAGAACCCACTCCCCTGATTCCAAGACTGACCCTCTATCTGCCCCTCTCCAAAGGAGCACTTTTCCTAAGGCCACACAGATATCCAAGGGCAGAGCTCTGAGTGGGTTCATCACCATGAGTTTGAGACTGTCTTTTCTTTATCATTCTCATCATCACTATTGTGGCATCATGGACAGAGGTCTGGAAGGTCTGGGTTCAAGACTTACCTCATACATTTTATCTGTGTGACTGTTGGTAAGAGCCACCCACCCACCCCCCTCCCCTTCTCTTTCACCCACCCTCCTCCAAAATTTCTAATCTGTATCAGTAAAGAGAGTTTCTGCAGGGGGAATTTCTGCATGCTAATTAAGTCACAAGTTCCCATCAACCTCCCAAACCCCTTACCCCCTCCATGATAATAATAACACATACCTTTCCAGTACTTCAGTCATTACTTTGCCTACGCATTATTTCAATGGAAGGCTTAGAGTACTGAGAAGTTGAGTCATTTGCCGAGGGTCTCAGAAGAGCACGTATCAAACTGGACGTGAACCCATGTCCCAAGGCCACCTTGCCCTATGCCACACCGTCTTTTCTCCTCTAGGAAAGCTACAGTCATGAGGGTCTCCCAGCTGCCTTTCAGTGTACACGAAGTCAGAGCGCAGGGAGGTAACCTGTGAGGTGGTTTGTCATCCCCCTTCCCCTCCTGAGAAAAAGGATATATCCCAAAGTCTTTTTGTCACCAACTGACACCTGAAATTAAAGAGATAATTGTCGGGCTTATTTATTACTCTGTCAAGCTCAACTGGAACAGTTTCATATTTCAGCATGCAAAGTGTGTTGTGATTCATGGTGGCTGGGGCCTGAGCAGACAGGTCCTTTATATTACTGCAGTGATGGCCCCCGACGCACCTGCCTGCCATCTTCCCTCCAGTTCCCTTCTTTGCTTAGCCAAGAGCTCCCTCTACTTGAAAACATGAGTGTATTGATAACCCCAGAGGAAAGCCTGGCTTTAAGTGAGTATCTAAGGCTTAGTTATGCCTGTAGATCAGGGATTTTTAATTGGGGGTCCACGAACTTGGTATTTTCTTATTTTGGTTACTGTTTTTCAATATAGTTGGTTTCATTTCTACTACTGTGTATTTTTATTTTCTAAATTTAAAGCCATAATTCTGAACAGAGGTCCACAGGCTTTACCAGCCTGCCTGCCTGAGGGTGGCACAGAAGACTGATGCCCTATAGATATTTGAAGGCTTATATTAAGGCTTGTTAGAAATCACCAAGATTCTGTATTGAAACTGACTTGCTCATGGAGGGAAGAAGAGTCAGATTTCAAAGCATTTTCTAAGGAACAGTTCCCATTGGTTTTACTTTTTAAAATATATTTTTATTTATTTTGGTAAATATTTCCCAATTACATGCAAAAATTTTTTGACAATCATTTTTTTAAAAATTTGACTTCCAAATTCTCTCCCTCCCTCCACCCCTTCCCTCCCCTTCGAGAAGAAGGCGATAGGCTATTGATTATACATATAAAGTCATGCAAAACATTTCCATACTAGCCATGTTGCAAAAGAAAACACATACAACAAAAACGAGAAAAAGGAAGTTTAAAAAAAGTATCCTTCAATCTGCACTCAGAGTTCATCTGTTCCATCTCTGAAGGTCAATAACATTTTTCATCATGGGGCCCATTGGTTTTAGATAAGGTCTTATCCTTTGCAGGGCTTTGAACCTGTGCCCTGAGGTTTATCACAAAGAGATACACAAAAAGGGAGATTCAGTCCTTTGAAGATTGCTCCACTGCTTTAAACCATCCTTCTCATGCCCTTCCCACCCTGTTTTCCTCACCTTTCCCCCTTCACTAGAATCTGACAGATTCTCAGTTTGCTGTCCAGTAGCACTATATTTCAGAACCACTTTTCAGGATGGATTTCATTGGAGAAACTGACAAGGATACTCTTGTGTTAGTAAGTCTTCCCATCTTCCAGTGTGGTTTTCCTTTAATAAAGTCATCAGAACAAAAGTTCTGATATTATACTATAGGATATATAGGGCAGGCAGGGCTGCTTTCTGGCTGATTATTGACTTTCCAAAGGGGGAAGTTTGCATTTAGCTGCATCTAGTTTTTCACTGTTTGGTGTGAGCTAATTCTGCAGGGGCTGTCTAGGTGAAGGACCTGGTAATGCTGGGTTGGTTGTCATTTTCTCTTTTCTGTGCATATTGATGTCTTTGGTTTTCACATTACCTCGACTTCTTGTGTATCCCCTTTGCTAACCCTCCCAGAGAGCCATCATTTATAAAAGACAGTTGTTGTTGTTGTTTTTAAGAGAAAAAAATTCACCCAAACCAATGAATAAGTCAGAAACCTCATATACAGTGTTTGGAAAGGATCCTTTCTTGTTTCTGGCTCTTTGTCATTTTTTATTTTAAAACTTTTATTGCCAGCTCTTATTTTAACATCCCCTTTCATTTCTGGATATATCTCATCTCCATCCCTATCCAGTGAGCCAATACCCTGTAACAAAGAATAAAAAAAGAGGGGGAAAAAGCACATTCCCCCCAAACTATTGAACATATCAACAGAGTTGAATAGTGTATGCCATGTTTCACACCCCTAGTCTCCCACGTTTGAGAGGAAGAGAGGGAGGTGCATTTCCTTGTCTCCTCCTTAGATTTGCCAGGACAGTCTTCTGAAACAGCAGACAGCCAACATAAGCCCGCCGTGGTAGGCTTATCAAAGTTATCTGGCGTTGGCCAGTGGTTTTGCTTGAAGCTTCCGCTCAGCTCTCTCCTCCTTTAGAAGATCCTTTCTGATGCTCTCACTTGTGAGCGCTCTGTGTTCAACTAAACCTCATCTTACTTGTTTCCTTTATTTACTTCTTTGTGGAAAAGTGGTAGTGGAAAGGACCCTCACTCTGAACAAGCTAGAGGTCTTGGCTTCAAATCTTTCATCTGAGTCTTACTCTCTGGGTGACTTAGGGTGTGTTATTCCCCAAATAACATTCCCATTTTGTTGTATGAGAAACTGAGGCGTGGAAAGGTTAATCAGCTTATCCAAGTTATATATCTAGTAACTAACAGTGACAGAATTTGAACCCAGGTTTCCTGACTCTGAGGTTAGAGGCCTGGGTTCAAATCCAGTCTGTGAATACTCTCTGTAATTGCTGTCTTTGTGACCTTGGGCAAGTCACTTCTCTGATTTTATTCCCATTTTATCTCTTAAGAAATTGAGGCTTAGGAGACAGCTAGGTGGCACAGTGAATAGAGCACTGGCCCTGAAGTCAGGAGGACCTGAGTTCAAGTCTGGCCTCAGACCAAACACTTGACACTTACTAGCTGTGTGACCCTGGGCAAGTCACTTAACCCCAATTGCCTAAAAATTAAAAAAAAAAAAGAAACTGAGGCTTAGAAGGTCAATCAGCTTGTTGAGAGTTATATATCTAATGACTAATAGTGTCAAGACTTGAGCCCAGGTCTTCCGGCTTCCATGACAGAATATTACCTTGCAGTTAGGTTTCCTATCTTTAGGGTTCACAGCATCATAGGATATCATCCCCCTCCTCAATAACTCCAGTGGCTCCCTGTGGCCTCTAGTTTCAAATACAAAATGCTGTGTTGGGCATTCAAAGCCCTTTGTAACCTAGCCCCCTCTTACCTTTCCGCTCTTGCCCCTTACTTCCCACCACATACGCTTTGATCCAGTGACACTGGTCTCCTTGCTGTTCCACAGACAAGACACTCCATCTCCAGAATGGGCATTTTCTCTGGATGCTCCTTATAATAGGTGCATTCTTCTTCTGTTCCACCTACTGGCTTCCTTGGCATCCCTGAAGTCCCAGCTAAAATTTCACCTTCTAGAAGAGGGCTTCTCCAAATCCTCTTCATTCCAGTGCCTCCCCTCTGTTAATTTTCCCCTTATTTATCCCGTATATAACTTGCTTTGTATGGATTCTTTGATTGCTTATTGTCTCCCCTGTTACACTGTAAACTTCTTGAGGGCAGGGACTGTCTTTTCTCTCTTTTTATATATTTATGCCCTTGGCATAGTGTCTTGTGGGGAACAGATGATTAATAAGTCTTTGTTGTTTTGTGTTAGGGATCTGTAAGGATGTAGAGGACCACAGGATGTTCATGAGGTCTCACTGATGGGCGGAGGCCCCTCTCGGGTGACTGATCTGTGAGCAAAGGCCTGGTTCAGTGCTCCGTCCTATGCAACTCTAATTTCCCTAGTTACTCATTAGTCATTAACAGTGTATTTGTGATTGGTAGTCGGTAAATGCACGGACTGTGCATGCATTGTCCTTGAGCACATCATGGGTTATACATCATTGTAACTTGAGAAAGAGTTCCTGTTATTTTACTATGTAAGTAAGTGCTTTGCTAAAAATAAACGGAGTTGCTGCCATCTTTTCTCCCGCCTCATCAATGCGTGCTCAGAGTGAAAGATCAAGCTGGTCTTGATTCTTCAGGTGATTGGGAAATCCTAGGTCCTGGGTAGGCTCTGTAGCCGAGTGAACTAGTTGTGCACAACAAACTGGTGCCCAACGTGGGGCTGCACTGAAGATACGGAGAGTAAGACAGCCGCATGAAATAGTCGGGACACGTCTGGACCAAGAAGACGCGACACCCACATCAAGACACCGAGGTCTGTTGGAGCCAGGCGGCCTCCTTGTGAGAGGTCTCCGAATCGCATCCCGTTGCAAGATACGGAGTGGTAAGAGAATCTCTTACCATGAGGCAAAGTCTAGGTAAACTCTCAGATAAGGAACAAAATGTTAGAGTAATATACCAAGTGATCAAGGAACAGGGGTGCTCGGTAACTCCCAAGGAGATAAGAGAGTTTCTAGACAGTATTGATATGACATCTCCATGGCTTCCAAGGGAAGGGATTTTGGATTTAGAACCATGGAAGATAGTGGGGGAACAACTGACAGAATTTTATAACACCAAAGGACCGAAGTCAGTTCCCCGGGCACTTTCACCATACATAATCTTATAAAAACGGGCTCGCAAGCTGACAGACAGGGTGAGAAGAGAAAATTCCCTGCCTCTACTCAGACTTCTTTGTCGTGCTCACCTAACAATAGTAGAGCAGGCTCTCCTGAGAGAGAGAACAGACCTAAGATTTATAGGTTATATCCTGACTTAGCTGAAGCTTCAAAACCCCCTCCACACTCTCCATACCCTGAGCTGATAGATAGACTCAAGCAGTGTTACGAGAGGTCCCTATACAACTACAGATTGTTTTGCCTTTTATAAAAACCAAAACCTTAAGAAAGATTTTGCCTGGTTTTAGAATACCATGGAAAGAAAAGACAAAATAAAATAAAAATGGTATTATTTCATTTGTGTAGGGAATTTCTGACAAGTTTCTCGCTTTTGGATTCTCCCTGTCATTTTGTTCTATGATGGTCTGTGATTAATGTTTATAATTTATTTGATCTTTCACTGTCAGGCAGCCAAGGGCTGCAACTGGATTCTGAAATGCTGATAGTGACTTTCTCCCCTTCCCCCTCCCTAATACCAGCCGCATTCCCGGGAACGGGTGGATGGGGGAGAGAATGGGAGAAAAATTACTTCATTATTTAAGTTATATAATTTGACAAAAAGCAAGAAAGTTTAAGCATACAGGAATAAAGAAAAGTATGGATAGAAAGAATAATATAATCTGTATGCATGAATAGGAATAGATGATTTGAGAGTAAAAGATTTGGAAACTTTTGGAGAAAAAAATCTCTTTCTTTTTTGCAGTCTAAGGCTCTGGCCAAAGCTTTGGGTGTAAGATTGAAAGATTGTGTTGAAAAATATTCTCTTCCTTTCTCTGAATTCCAACCCTGGCCAGGTTGGGGTGGGGGAGAAAGAGAGAAGATAAGGAGGACGAGTTTCCTCTTCAGATCAAAAAGAAAAGTTTTTAAGTATTGGAACACAATCTAAAGATAATTTAGTTCATTCACATTAGCAATATGCATGTTTCAAGTTTTAAAAAATCTAGTCTCATTAGAAATTGATACACTTTTATTGTTATGTCAAGCAATTTTTAATAATTTAGATGTTATTAAAATGTGAACTAAAAGAAACTGAAAGGTAGTGAGATAACTGTGTAAATTCAGCTAAATTATTTTATCAAGTCGGTTAATCTTGTTCTATGATTTTTTATAACTGTCATTTAGAAAATCAGGTATTTCTGTCTTTACCTATGATTAAAGAACAGCTTAGAGCTAAAACAATTTAACTATCACTCAGGAAAATTACCAAATTGTTAACTAAGTTATTTGAAGTTACTGTTTTAAAGTTAAGACCTAGAATTTTTAATTACTTCTGAGAGAAAAGGAGGGGCACAAGGCAATTCCCTTAACTTTGTAAGCTTGCCAAAAGCTCCTACCAGCTGTGTGCCAAGGTCGTCTGCTCTGAGAAAAGAATTTGTTTATGTTATTGAGTTCCTAAACAATTCATTTAGCTTACTGAGAAATTGCAACTTTATATAAATAATTTCTAATAATTGGCTTTCTCACCAAGACAAGTTTAAATGTGGGAAAGAAAGGATGTTAAGTAAAATTTCTTATATATGTGAGACCTAGTAAATCTTTATTGCTTATTGCATTTCTATGAAAATAATTAACTGTATCTGGCTTTAAGCCATAATCAGTGAAACTTACTGCTTGAGGTAAAAGACTCTTAGAACTATAATTAATTTTGTTTTGAGTTTGAATTTGGGTATAGTTGTCTCATTAAATCAGTATTTCCCATTTTTCCTATTATGATCCTTTAAGGATCTTACCATGTGCCGAAATTTTGTTCATAACACTATTAAACTTGTTAGTCAGAAATATTCCCAGACAAAAATAATTTATTATATGGATGATAAACTTTGCAGTTGTCCTACTACTACCAAACTCTCCTTATTAATGCCCAAGTTTTAACAAGCCTTTCAGTCTCATAGATTTATAATTACCCCTGACAAGGTACAAAAGGTATCACCCTTTGCTTACTTTAGGTATATTGTTCTACAGTCTACAAGTATACCACCAAAATGTTACAAATTAATCAAGATTCCTTGATAATTTTTAATAAGTTTCATACAATTTTTCAGATATTAAGTACTTTTAGTTTGTCTAATAAATCACCACTAATCAATTATTTTAAGATGAATTTAAACTACTAGGATAACAGATAGCTAAAACTCAATTCATTTCCCCTTAATTTGTGGGCATGATATTTTACATTTACTGAGAGCTGTTATTTCTCCTGCCCACTGTTTGTGCCTTTTCTATCCATAAAACTGACAAAATACAAAATGAAATCTAATGAACTTGTTTGGGTTCCTTAAAATTCATCTGTTTTTATTATTGCAAAGTAGTCAGGAAAAGTAATGATGCTTTATGACTTCCCAGCCTTTGATAGTTATTGATTTAAAAGATTGCTTTTTTACTATTCCATTACAAAAAGCTAAAAATGATACATTACATGGATGACATTTTATGTGCTCATCCTAATCCTGAAGTGTTAGAAGAAATTTTACAAAAAACACAAGAATTGTTGCAAAGTCATGGGCTTCAAATAGCCCCAGAAAAGATTCAAAAACATCCACCATTTCAATATTTAGGCCATCAAATACTTCAAGAGAAAATAGTTTTACATCCACCAACAATAGACCTACAAAAATTGAAAACACTTAATGATTTTCAGAAAATTATAGGAGATATACAGTGGCTTGGTCACAGGTTGGCATTCCAAATTATAAATTGATACCCTTGTATGATTGCCTTAAAGGTGATCCTCAATTAGATTCACCCGGATACTGACCCTGAGGCAAAGCAAACATTGTTGTATATTCAGGAACAAGTAGTTGGAGCACATACAAACAGGATTGATAGGCATGAAAGCGTGGAAGCTTCTATATTTAACACCCCAAATTCTCCAACAGCAGTAATACATCAGAAACAAAGGCTTTTAGAATGGGTATATTTACCATCTCAGTCAAAAAACACTTTAAGTAATTATATGGTCCTGATAGGGGACTTAATACATAAAATTGATAACAGATGTTTAAATTATGTGGCACGCATCGGAAGTCATATACCTTCCATTTTCTCAACAAATAATTGAAATGGCAATACAAACAATGCCCAACTGGCAAGTGAATATCAATTTGAAGCTTGTGTATGGAAAACCCCTTAAATATCATGTAATCTTTGAGAATTGGCCTTGGATACAACCCACACATACATCAGGTGAACCGTATACGGAATTAATGTCTTTACTGATGCCACAAAGATGAATAAGGCTTCTATCTGGTGCCCTAAAAGAAAGGAATTACAGGTGATTAATACACCTTTTACCTCCACACAACAGAATGAATTATATGCTGTCTATTGTGCCTTTCACAAATATAAGGAGCCAATGAATATCATCACAGATAGTAAATATGTAAAAGGAATCCTAAAACACCTAGAGACTGCAATAATAAAAAATACTGGTAATAATATCTGTCAGTTGCTTCATGATATACAACATTATATACAGAATAGGACAGAAAAATTTTATGTTTTGCATGTTCGGTCCCATACTCTTGCTCCAGGACCAATTTTTGAAGGTAATTTTTGTTGATAAATCTTTAACAATGAATGTGGAAATAGCCAGGAATAGTCATAATCAATTACATTTATCTGCTAGGTCTTTAAGAACTTTACATGGCATAACAAAATCACAAGCACGTGAAATTGTTAAGCGCTGTGCTACTTGTGTGCCTTTTCAGTCCCCTTTTCATGTTGATGTACACAACCCCAAGGGACTTACACCTAACGCCTTATGGCAAATGGATGTTACTCATTATTCTCCCTTTGGAAGACAAAAGTATGTTCATGTTTCTATTGATACTTATTCAGGCTTTATTTTTGCTACTGCTCAAGCGGGTGAGGCTGTCCGCTATGTTATTAATCATTTGCTTCATTGTTTTTCTTTCGCTGGCCCACCTCAATGCTTAAAGACTGATAATGGTCCTGCATATATTTCGCAGGGTTTTTAAAAGTTTTGTACTGAGTTCTCTCTTAGTCATACTACTGGCCTTCCTTATAATCCTCGTGGTCAGGCCATAGTTGAACGTGCCAATCGTACATTAAAGATGGTGCTCCAAAAACAAAAAGGGGGAGCTGAGGGATCCCTGTGGCATCAATTAAACACTGTACTCTATACTATAAATTATTTAAAATTCAACAGTTGTAACCTCTCTCCTGCAATGAAATATCTGGCAGGAAATGACAACAGTACTAGTGACACCACTAAATCAAACAAATTCCTTTTTCCTAAACACAATATGAAAGTCATGTGGAGAGACGTTGATGGTGTCTGGCAGGGCCCAGGGCAAGTGCTAACCTGGGGGCAAGGGTTTGTTCTTATTTTCACAGGTGATGGAGAACTTGGGTCAGAACAAAGGATGTACGTATTATCCATTCAGAAGGGACGAGGCAAGCAGAAAAGAAAACACAGACCAGCCAGGAATCGAAGGAGTCAAAAGAATAAGAAGAAGGCACTACACGTACTTGTAACCAAGCTGTGACTCTTGTCGTTATTGTCGGCAGTGGTACAGAACACAGCAGCAGAGATAGGAAATACAACAAGATGGACTTTTGTGACAAAACCGCCATGGCTAAGACTGGCTACATGGGGAGAGACAATACCTGAGGTTATTTTACAAGAGAATGCATCTGCAGGATTGGGGAAGGAATTTAATTTTATACCTCAAAAGAATGGGTCAATTACAGTAAAGTTTAATTTTCCAAGATTGGTATGAGTCATGTTCTGATCATATTTTTGGAATAATAGACCAGAGAAATCAATTAGCAATTGTTAGGAAGAAGAGATGTATTTTGTGTATAGTATTAGGAACTGTATCGCATATAGCTATTATAACTGCTTCTGTATCTTTATCTCAATCTATATCTATTGCGAGAAATGAAATGGTTCAAGCTGATTTTATGAATCAACTAGCTCGCAATGTATCCAAGGGTTTTCAAGCACAAAAAAGGATAGAAAATGAATTTTACCACATACTTGAGGGAATGAAGGAAACCATTATTGATATAGGTGATGAATTATATATTTTAGAATATAGAACACATTTGAAATGTGATTATAGGTATGAATTCATTTGCCTTACCAATGTTAAATACAATGACTCCCAATGGGAGTGGCAGAGAATACGTAGACATCTGAATGGGCTATTTGGGAATTCTACTGTTGCATTGGATATTGATGATTTATATAACATTGCTGATGATATTGCGAGGGCGGCTGATGAAGATTTGATGCCAGATAAGACTGCCCAACATATACTTGATTGGCTAGATGAACTCCGTAACCCTTTTGATAACCTTGAACATTGGCTTATGTCTTTATTATCTTCTTTATTGCCATTATGTTTGCTATGGCTGGCCATGCTGTGTTTTGGACTGTGTTTGCTCAGGTGCATTGCTAATCAGATAAAGCACCTTGGGACTGAGCTTCATATGCTCTGTCTCCGGCAAAAACAAAAAGGGGAAGTTGTTAAGGATCTGTAAGAATGTAGAGGACCACAGGCTGTTCATGAGGTCTCACTAATGGGTGGAGGCCCCTCTCAGGTGACTGATCTATGAGCAAAGGTGCCTGGTTCGGTGCTCCGTCCTATGCATCTCTAACTTCCTCGTTATTCATTAGTCATTAACAGTGTATTTGTGATTGGTAGTCGGTAAGTGCACAGACTGTGCATGCACTGTCCTTGAGCACATCATGGGTTATACATCATTGTAACTTGAGAAAGAGTTCCTGTTATTTTACTATGTAAGTAAGTGCTTTGCTAAAAATAAACGGAGTTGCTGCCATCTTTTCTCCCGCCTCATCAATGCGTGCTCAGAGTGAAAGATCAAGCTGGTCTTGATTCTTCAGGTGACTGGGAAATCCTAGGTCCTGGGTAGGCTCTGTAGCCGAGTGAACTAGTTGTGCACAACAGTTTTGGTAGAAAAATTCCTTGAGGCTGTGGACATCCTCACCACAGTCCATGTTTCTTTCTTCTGACATATATCAAGTAAAATGATTTCTATGACTTTGTATGTATTTTATAATAACATTGATAGAATGTAAGCTCTTTAAAGGCAGCACCAGTATCTAGCAATTGCTTATTACTTTGTTTTGGATTGGTGAATGCCAAGGTGAGGCTGACATCTTTTTTCTCTGACTCTCTTTTCAGGACCCTTTAGACCCGGCTCGGACTGTGATTGTGATCCGCTCTCTGGTAGCCAATAGTGAAGCAGAACGGGGTAGGCAGTTATTGCCAGGGGACCGCCTGGTCTTTGTCAACAATCGTTCCCTGGAGAACGTCACGCTCACCGAAGCTGTGGAAGTGCTGAAGTCTTTGCCCCCGGGAAGAGTGACCCTGGGCGTCTGCAAGCCTTTGGTGGTAAGGGTCATACTTTATTTCTGGGCTCTTCGTTTTAACTCTGACTCCTAGGTTCCTTTTGACAGTCGATCTGTTTTATGTCACCCTGTGTTGAGCTCTTGTGTTAGGTTCAGGGGAACCTGCAATGTTTAGGTGAGAGATAGAAACTGCATTGATGTGCATCAAGTAGGAGAACGGACACGTGGACCAGTGCTCAGATATGTTGACAATTACGCACCTGTACTAAGAAAGATAGACAGCTGGGAGGATGAGCATTGGCTCACACATAAGGTGGCCTGCGAGATGCTTCTTGTACATATGAATATATACTGCTGTGTCATGTTGCCTCTTAGTGATTTATGTCTTACGTGATTCTTTTCATGTAATATCTTTATTTACCCTGATTTTATTGCTAGGTTCAGAGAGGTAGAGATTTTCCCAAAGTCACACCCCTGGAACATGTTATCTAGGCCTTGAAGCCTGGCTACCTGACTCCGAAGTCCAGTGTTTGTTTCCCTATCCACATGCTATTTTTCTTTTCAGGCAGTCTGTCCATCAGGATCACCGGCTACACTTACCATGTGCCAAGTACTGTGTTATGCACTGAAGTCTCTTCTGTGTTGGATGTTTGACCTAGACTACCTATTTAACCACAATCCCGCTGCTCCCTCACCCATATTTGGGGCAAAGTCTTCATAGTGAAGAGAAGTTCAGACTTATGAAAAACATTTCTAGGCACTGGCTGGTGAATCCTGAGGAGAGCCCAGGAGTGAAGATGGGAAGGAAATGTCACTGTTGCCGATGGCCATCTAGAGATAGATAACTTCCCTCTGTGGTGCACGTGCGTGCACACACACACACACACACACACACACACACACACACACAGAGATGACTGGCAGATAAATGGAGTGGTTGAGGTCCTTTAGGCAGTTGGAAATGCAGGTCAATTTACTTCTCTTGAGAGGAACGATACGGCTAATAGGAATGCTCGTTCAGGATGTGCTAAGACCCACCCGAGCTTTCCATAGATCTTTTTAGTACTGTAGTTTATATCCTCACTTGGGCCCCTGCTGGTGCTCCATAGTGTTTCAGCTCTGCCCTTATCATCTCCCTAATTTCGTCTTCCACAGTGATCACCCCAAATCTTTTTATCTCTCCACTTACCTTTGTGCTCATCTCTAATTCCAAAACTCTTAGCAGATGACTTAGCTTACTGCTTTACAAATGTGGCAGCCCTCTGACATGAAGAATTTCTCTGACTCGTCACCCACCTTCCTACCTATCACTAAGGCGAATCCATTCACTTGTTCTTCTGATCTTGAGCGAAGGTTGGACTTGGAGTCCTTATGACCCAGACACTAGCTGTGTGACTTCGGACATATTACTTAATCTCTCTCAGGTTCCATTTGCTCATCTTTAAAATGGGAATAATAATAGCACCCACCTCCCAGGATCCAAAGAGAATATTTGCAAAGCACTTTGCAAATCTTAGAAACATACAATGCTAGCTATTATTCTTATTCCTTATTTTTATTTCCCTCCTATACTCTGGATTCTGGAATTCATTTTTGTACTTTCTATTCTTTCATTCTCTACTAGTTCCCTGCCATCTAATTAGAAATGTGTTTATGCTTCCCAATCTTAAAAAAACGCCTCTTGCCTTGACCTTAGCTCTCATTTTACATTTCTCAGCTCCCTCACCACCATATATCTTGAAAAAGTTGTCTATATCTGATGCCACTGCTTTCTCACTACTTCAAACAATCTGTCACCAAGCATGTTAAGGTAGCTGATATATGCTGGGGCAGTGAGGTGGGGCAGTGGGCTTGGAATCAGAAGACTCAGCTTCCTGAGTTCAAATCCAGCCTCAGGCACTTACTAGCTGTGTGACCCTGGACAAGTCACTTAACCCTGTTTGCCTCAGTTCCACACCTGTAAAATGAACTGGAGAAGGAAATGGCAAACCACTCCAGTATTTCTGCCAAATGGGCTCATGGAGAGTTGGACAGGACTGAAAAAATGACTGAAAAACAACTCTATGCCAGGCATAGTGCTTACAAACGTGAAAATGAGGCAGTGTTCTTTAAGGGGTTTCTGTTCTACTCTGGGCAGCATGACTTTTTCACAAGCCTTTTCTGATTACCTCAACAGCTAGCACCTTCCCCCTCCACCTCCCACATATTTATTTTTGTATTCACTTTTGAATGTGTAGTTTCTGCTGATAGAATGGCAGCTCCTTTAGAATACAAGTGATTTCATTGTGCTGTGTTTCCATCTCCATTACCTAGCACAGTGCCCAGCACACAGTAGGCGCTGCATAAATGCTTATTCCTTTTCTTTCTCCCCTGTGACTAAAACTTAGCAGCTTTTTATTCTTTCAGTTTTTTTCTTCCTTCACTGTTGTAGCATTTGACACTCTTTTTTAAAAATTAATTTATTTTGAATTATCAACAATCACTTCCATAAGCTTTTGAGTTTTAAATTTTTCTCTCTCTCCCCACCACCTTCCCCAGGACAGCGCACAATCTAATGTAGGCTATAAATATATATTCCTATTAAACATATTTTCACATTAGCGATATTGTAAGTAAGAATTAGAACCAAGAGGAGGAACCCCCAGAAAGAGGAAACAAAACTCAACAGAAGAAAAAAAATAGTAAATAGTCTGCTTCGATCTGCATTCAGACTCCACAGTTCTTTCTCTGGATGTGGATGGCATTTTTCATCCTGAAGCCTTTGGAGATGTCTTAGATCCTTGTATTGATGAGAAGCGATAAGTCTGTCAATGTTAGTCATTAACCTTTCCCTGAGGAATACTAGCTCCTTCTTTGCCTTTGGACCCAACCCAGTTTTCCTTCTTTCTCTCTATCCAGCCCTTCTGTGCCTTAGTTTCAGATCCCTGTCATTTAAACTGAATTCTCACTTTTGTTCTTTCCATTATTTTCTTCTCTGGCCCATCTATCATTCTCTGTAACTTCCCTTTCCCTCCTTCCCCTCCACCGCTTCTCCCTTCATTTCTCTTCCACCCACTCTCTTCATTTGGTTATTTCTTTCATTCATGGCATCAATATTGAGATCTCTGTCTCTGGTTAGTACTCTGTTCCGTGTAATTGACCTGCATTTCCAACTGCCTAAAGGACCTCAATCACTCCATTTATCTGCCAGTCATCTGTGTGTGTGTGTGTGTGTGTGTGTGTGTGTGTGTGTGTGTGTGTGTGTGCGCGCGCGCACGCGTGCATCACAGAGGGAAGTTATCTATCTCTAGATGGCCATCGGCAACAGTGACATTTTCTCCCCATCTTCACTCCTGGGCTCTCCTCAGGATTCACCAGCCAGTGCCTAGAAATGTTTTTCATAAGTCTGAACTTCTCTTCACTATGAAGACTTTGCCCCAAATATGGGTGAGGGAGCAGCGGGATTGTGGTTAAATAGGTAGTCTAGGTCAAACATCCAACACAGAAGAGACTTCAGTGCATAACACAGTACTTGGCACATGGTAGATGCTTAATAAAGGTTGATTGAGTCATTGACTTGGCTTGAGTATAACCTGGTCCAGGTGTTTCCAATCACTGGGTCAAGTACCAGGCATGTTAACTGGGCTTCAGTGGTACTTGCAGGCCAGGGCAAGGTGTGATGGCTTCTGACCCATATTTATTTCCAGAACACCAAGTCCTCTTGATGAAACATTGACAATGTCCCTTTCATTCACCCCATTCTCTCTTCTCAGTGTCATGACCACCATGAATTAGGCCTTTACCTGACCATCTCCTGGGATTACTTCAGCAGCCTCTGTGGAGGAAGTGAATACAATCTGTATTTTGTGAGTTTGGGAGAAAGATCCTCTCCCCAGAAAAAGTAACTTTAGTGGTGAAAGAGAGTGAACTTCAGGGTTGTGTAACTAGACAGACCCTCAGTCTGTATTTTATTCAACAATAGGAAAAGCTCACTGAGTCTACTGTGAAGGAAGCCTCCATTATCTTTGGGATGTCTTGCCCCACCGAGATGAGATTTTATGATTAACTATGGAGAAACATCCCCGCCAGAATAAACCTGATCTTGGCAACTCCTGAGACAACAGGGCCAACAAGTTACAACCCCAGAGTTAAGACCTTCGTCCTTTTTTTTCCTTTATTTTGTTTTTTTTTTTTAGACAATTGGGGTTAAGTGACTTGCCCAGGATCACACAGCTAGTATGTGTCAAGTGTTTGGTCTGAGGCTGGATTTGAACTCAGGTCCTCCTGACTTGAGAGCCGGTGCTCCATCCACTGCTCCACCTAGCTGCCTCAAGACCTTCTTCCCCTCTTCCCCTCACCACTTGACATCCTCTCCTCAGCCATTGGGAAAATGGCTGAGTAGCTCTTACTTGATTGCTTCCTTGGCCACCTGGTATGTTGCGCCGAGGCTGTGTAAAACTCGGTATAAGCACTTGTCTCCCTTCGTTCTGTGTGCTAGCTCTCCACTGCTAATTGCCCATCAGCTCATGCTAATTAACCCTGCTCTCTTCTAGCCTCTTGATTTGTGGACCTCCAGTCAAATGGACCTAGGTGGGAGGAATTACTCTTCTGTAGCATCTTCACGTCCTCCTGATAGGTTTTTCCAGCCTCCAATCACCGACTTCTCACTCCATCTTTCATACCGCTGCTGTCAGAAACTTTTCTGTCTTTAATCCTGCCTATATCTTTCCCCTGCTCAGAATTCTTTGCTATAAGACTATGGTAAATGGTATAAATACCATCGACCTCTCCTTCATGGCCCTGCTTTGTGGGCATTATCAGCCTGTACTCCTGATGGTGCATCTGGCATGGTGGCTGTCCTGATCTCCCCAGCTGCTGGTACTCATCCCCCTCTCTAAGGTTACCACGTATCTGATTTGTCTGTAATTTATATAAACTTCTATGCAGTTCATGGCTTCTCCCTCTTTCGAATGGCTATTCCTTGAGGAAACAGAACTGTTTCTTATTTTGTCTTTGCGTATCTATCCCTAGTGCATAACACTATGCCTCTTGTCTATTTAATGACAATAATAGCGAGCATTTACTTGAAGGTTTACAAAGCACTTTACAGATATTATCCCATTAGATCTTCACAACTACCTTGGAAGGTAAGTGCTATTATTATCTCCATTTTGCAGATGAGGACACTGAGGCCAAAAGAAGTTAAATGACTTGCCCAGGGTCGCGCAGCTATTAAGAGCCTGAGGCAGGTTTTCCTCTCCCTAGGCCCAGTGCTATAACCACTGTACCACCCAGCTGCCAAGTAGATACTGGATAAATACTTGTTGGTCGATAAAATGCTCTGCCCCTTGAACATGCCTTCTGCTTTCCCACCTCCCTGCCTTTGCTTATGCTGTTTCCTGGCATGATCTCACCTTGATTGGGGGCAAGGCCTATTAATTCATTTCAATACCCAACGTGCAACATAGTGCCTTGAGCAGTCTGGTATGCACTCAGTGCTTAATAAATGCTTGATAATGGATTGATTGTATAAAGTAGTTGTTTAATAATTGCTTTTTTAATTGAATTTACTTCTGAAGTTTCTAATCTGTTAATATGTACTTATTCAGATGAACAACCAAGGCTTTCCTTCAAAGTAGTTTTCTTCTTATTCCAATGAGGTGAGCTGCTCTTTGTGGCCCGGGAACCCCACTGTCTCTTTGTTGGAAGGCAGGAATATTTGACTAAATTCCTGACACTTATGTGCCTGAAGACAGGGGACTCCTGGGAAACTCTTTGGAAGAGGTGTTTCTGCCCAGCGCAGGCCTGGTAGGGGAATCCCAGACTGTTTTAAAGAAAAACAAAGACCAGGAATTTCCTGTGCTGTAGCTGACTCCTGCGTTGACTACAATGTTTAATCTCCGGTGAGGCTAAAAAGAGAGAAAAAGAGACAGAAAGAAAGAGAGGGGGAGAGAGAGGGAGGGAGGGAAGGAGGGAGGGGAAAGGGGAGAGAGAGGAGAGAGAGAGAGAGAGAGAGAGAGAGAGAGAGAAGAGAGAGAGAGAAGAGAGAGAGAGAGAGAGAGAGAAGAGAAAGAAAATCATGCGGACCAGGGGGTAGCAAGTTATGAACAAGCTCTGTTTATTGATCTGAGGGTTAGGGTTATTATATCCCATTCATGGGAACAGAAGCCAGAGTGGAAAAAGCCAAGTATCAACAATTAATTTTTCTCATGGTAACGGTAACTGGGGGGGTTTTCCCCCCAGAGTCTTCTCCTCGCTTCCCGATTATCTTTCAAGGTTTATTGAAAATCCTTCATCCTCTCAAGGGACAGACAGCGCCTAGAAGAAGTCGGAGAGCCTACGTTCTGACCTAGATGGCTCTTAGATAATGGACAGGAACAGGAACATCCCGACATGACCTATATCCTCAAACCCATCAATGCAAGCCCTCAACAAACTCCCCCCTCTGACTGTTTAACTTGAGAAGATGAAGGGATGAAAAAATCTCACCTAAAGTATGGCGAGTGTATTTTAACAAGCAGGGAAGGAGGAAACACAAAATTAATACAAAACATAGCCAAGGTAAAAAATGTAATAGCAAACTTAATACATTCTTAAAAGGATTAAGTTGGTCAATCCAATCTAACAATTTGTTTGCAATATCTTTAGGATCAATACCATCAATATGAGAATCAGCAATTTCATGTTGTATTTTGGATAGCTGGTTAATGTCCCAGGTGATATTGTCAGAGTGCCAGGCACCTTGGAGCTTGTTCAATATTTGTTCAATAGTTATATTAGTAAACTTTGAATACACATATGGAGTTACACAGATAAATGAATAGCGATAATCACATTTCAAATTGAAGTGCGTTTCTAATTGTTGTTATGTTTACCTAATGCAATTACTGATTGTTCTAAAAGATCCAATTCCTGTTGCACCATAGTATCTATATAAATTTAATATTGTAAAATCGTAGACCAATTGTTAGCATATTGAGCAGTTCAAAATTGGCAGTAATATCATGAAGGGTATTAATATTGAGGGTAATATTAGAACTGTGCCAAGCCCTCCATACTGTGAGAGGGGAGGTGATGACCTGCTGGTTCTGGCAGAGGGCAAATGGACAAACCACGGGCCCCTGAGCCATTCTCCAAAGGCTTGGCCACTGGTGGGATGGGAGTACCCCAGGCTTCCCTTTTTGAGGCCACAGCTGCCCGTGAGCTTAGGAGGCCAATGATGCAGCTGGGGGAGAGGTCAGCATGGTGACTCTTTCCTGTTAAGTGCGCTCCCCTCCCATCTCTGTGCCGTCAGCCCAGCTGGCTGTTTACAAGCTGTGATGTGAGATGCCTCTTGGCTCCAGCCAACAATGGGTCTTCTCTGGGGCCTTTGTATTTCAAAATATATAATTTTAAAGGTTCCCGTTTCCTGCAGTTAATCAGGAACTTCTGCCCAATGCTGCCTTGTGCACAGACTTGGAGATATTACAAAAGAAATGTGACCTTGGACTGGCCCTTGGCCCTCGCCGTTGAGTTGAGGAAGCACCCTATAAACAGGGAGAGATTCTGACCAGTAGAGAGTGGAATGCCAATTCTGTGGGCTGGAAAATGACCTTTCTTTGCCTCCCAAGGCAGGGATTCCCAAGGCTCCCCCCAAAGGGCTTCCACAAAGACAGGTTCTGTAACTTCCCCTGGGGGCCTTGCTATTAAATATATGAGGCAGGATTGTCTTCTGGATGCCATGTCCTACTCTCTCCACAGTGCCTTCTAGCTGCCTCCAAGACAGGAGAAGTCAAGACAGCCAAGGTGACTTTAAGCTCCTTTAAGGGAAGCCCGGTATCCAGGAAGAACGAACTAATAGTGTTTTTTTTTTTTTTTTGCTTTTTGGTGAGGCAGTTGGGGGTTAAATGACTTGCCCAGGGTCACACAGCTAATAAGTGTCAAGTGTCTGAAGCCAGATTTGAACTCAGGTCTCCTGACTCTGAGGCCAGAGCTCTATCCACTGTGCCATTTAGCTGCCCCCACTAACAGTGTTATTGTACTTGGCTTGGGTCAGCCCCCTGATTAGAGGGCATCATAATTAGAACCTGGAGAGTGGATGGAGGAAGGTGACCAGGAGCGTGAAAGCCTTGAGAGCATGCTATGTAAGGCTTAGTTAAAGTGATAGGCGATGTTTAGCCTAGAAAGATTTGCTGGGGTTAGGGTCCAGGGGGCAGAGATGGCGGGAAGTGATAGTGGTCTTCAGGTCCTTAAGGTGCAGTCATGTGAAAGCATTGTTCAGCTTGTGACATTTGACCCCGGAAGGAGAGCCAGGAAGGATGGGTTGGAAGAAGGCTGATTTAACATTAATATGAGCGAAAGCCTCTTAAAAGTGAGAGCTATCCCAGAATGCAATGGACTTCTCATCTGAGTTCTTCAGCCAGGGGCTGGACGCTCTCTTCTTGGGCATGTTCTGGAGCTGTTTCTTGTTGGGGTGTAAGCTGGACTCTGAGAGCCCATCTGTGTTTGAGATTCTGCTGTTCTGATTGTAGTGGAATTGGGGAAATCAAGGTAGGGACTTTATAAGAGATGAATTGGGGTGAGGTCAAATCAACATGCTTTATAAAAAAAGTAAATTTTATTAATCTTTTCTTTTTATATTGTCTAGGTTTCCCCTTGTATTCCTCCCCATTTCCCCTCAAAAAAAAAAGTCTCAAATGACAAAGATTTTTAACAAAAAAAAGAAAAAACAAGGAATATTTTTAACAAGAAAAAAAACCAATCAGCAAAACCGATGAATATGTAGAAAAAATACGTTGACAGTGTATGTAATATTCCACCCCTGTGGGCCTCCTACCTCGTCAGAGAAGTGGAAGAGGGGGTTGTCTTCTGATATTTCCTCTTTGAGGCTTGCTTGTAACTTTGTAATGCTCCCTTTTGATTCTTTGGTACTTCTTCCCCTTTACATCATTGTAATCATTGTGTTTATTGTTTTCTTGGCTCTCCTTACTTCATTCTGCATCAGTTTGTGGGAGTCCTTCTATGATTCTATGATTCATCACATTCATTGTTTCTTCCTACCTAGCATTATTCCATTCTCTTTATGTCCTATTGTTTGTTTAGCCTTTCTCCAGAGGGCTCATGCTTTGTCTCCAGTCATTTCCACAGAAAAGTGCCCCTGTCAGTATTTTGCTGTATTTGTGGACTTCCTTTTTTATCAGCTAGTATAAATATCCACATTATTTCTGGGGTCTTTTTGAGAGGTACTCCCCAATTACAGGTGGAAACCTTTACATCTTTTCAAGTCTTAAGATTTACGTTAATTCCTTGTCTGGCCATTTTTGAGAACTAGCTCATCTGGCTCTTTTCCTGCTTGGGACATTAATTCTTCCTTGAGTGCTCACAGTACAGAGGGCTTCATTGTTGAGAAATCCCAAGTACTTTTGCTTACTGGGAAGATTCAGATTCAACTTTAAGAGAGTTTGAAACCGTTCAGTTTGTTTTTTTTAATCACACACACATTTCTTGCTTTTTTTCTAGGTTGAAGGTAATGAGGAGAATACATCAAATGTCTTGCAACCAACTGCTTTTGAAGAAACGCCTACGCACTCAGGATCCATGGAGACAATGGACTCGCCTCTGATTCTGGAAGCCCCCTCGGTAGGGAGCAGCTTGGTTTCCTGTTTCAATAGACAGTTTACTGCTGGACAGAGCTTTACGAAGGAAGAAGTTTCATCTCCCTTTGTTCATTCCACCCTCCACCCCTCCTCGATTCCTGTATACATGGAAATTAAATGCTCATTTTTTTTAGAAGTGGGATCTTTCAAGCCCTGACTTATGAGACTTTTCTAAAAGCAGAAACCCTTCTCTTGAATGCAGGAGTACTTCTTTCCTTTTATGTGGCCTTAGTTTTGCTGCAAAGCGGTATGCACGGTGGGTCCTGTTTTAATTGGCCAAGGGCAGTCTACTACCTCTTAACAGATTCCTGTGGTGATTTCAGTTAAGCATTTATTAAGTGCCAATTGTCAACTGCACATGAGAGGGTGCATAGTATAGAGGTTAGCAAGCCAAGAAGATCTGGATTTGAGTCTTGCCCCTTGTTCATGCTGGCTGTTTGTCCCTGGGCACATCCCCTAACCTCCCTGTTCCCAGCCCTCTAAGACTCTAAGTTCCAGAGAAAGTGTTGACATGCACTATTGGTAGGAGAATTTTTTCTTTCTTTATCTGGGAGTTGCCTATACCCATGAAATCACAAGTCTGGTAAAAGAAAAAATACCAGGCACTGTGTTAGATGCTGAGGACATGAAAATGAAAGGGAGATATACCCTGCCTTTTAGGAAATTGCATCCTCCTAATCCTCATGTAAAGATTCTGTAACTAGGCAACCCCATAAATAATCTTGTTTTTCAGAACCAGATACGGTTCAAATGAGATCATACATAAGAAACCTGTCATACATGTTGGTGGTGAGGAGGATGATATAGCCATTTCCCCATCAGACTAGGCATACTCATATTGCTAAATGGACAAATTATTTTTGCATTTGTGTCTGCCCTTGGGATAACCTGTTTTCTACAAAACTGGGGATATCTTCAAGAAAATAGTCCCCTTTCAATGTCCTATTAGAGATCACCTTGTCATGGAAATTTAGAGGAAGGCAGCATGGTTGCTAGAGTAATGTCTTGGGGTCAGAACATTTGAGTTCAAACATACTCAACCACTTATTTTGTATGACATTGGTCAACTTACCTCCCCTATCTGAGCCTCAGTTTCCTCATCTTTGAAAGGAAAATTTGGGATTTCTCTGAAGTCCACCCCCAACCTAAATACGAGACCTCTTTTCCTTTATGAATCTCCTTTTCTTCCACTGTAAAATAAAGGTGCTAGGATTGATGATTTTTGACATCTTTCTCTGCCCGGCATCAGGGATCCTATAAGCAACTTCTCTTTTTTGGATCTTTTTTTCCTCCTCTATAAGATGAGAGTGCTGGTCTGATCCAGGTAATGTTCTATGGTCTTGCCATCCACAAATCCACCCTTTGTCCCTGATCATTTGAAGAGAAATAGCTTTCAAATGGCACCATTGGGCTTCCCTGATCCATCGAAGAAGCCAGTCAATCTTCAGGTTTTGTTCTTCCTTATCTGTTTGTCTTTTAGGATTCATTGCAGTTAGGTTTAGTTGTTTGCAAGAGAAGAATTGGTAGAGAATAAGACAATTCCCTGAACCCCTATCCTGGGACTCTTCATATTAGTGACACTTTGAATAGAAAATGTGATTCATCTTCAGAAGGAATTTCTTACTGAGTGGGGCAGGGCTTGAGGAGAGCATCATAGACTTGTTACTGAGAGCATTTCTATCTGAACCCATTACTGCTGCTGTTAAATATTAGAAAGCATATCTTATTTAAAGTCCTTGAGTAGCTTAACATCTGGTAGCAAGAGATTAGCCATGTGCCCAGGTCAATGCAATGTAGTCTAAAATGTGGTTTTTGCACACTTCGAGGATTTGTAATTTTCTTGGTGGACATACATATTCCTTCCACGCACCAAGTCTCTGTCGTCTCCTCTCTAACTTCCTGCGTTTTGAGCATCATCACAGCTAAAAAATCATTGTCTCAGGGACCCCTCCTGCCTAAAAGGACCACCTCCATTTTAAGTGTGTTCTGCCCATATTTTTCTGTCTGGTGGCAGTTAGGCAGAGCAGTGGATAGGGTACCATGCCTGGAGTCAGGAAGCATGTCAGTTTAAATCCTGTGTGACCCTGGGCAAATCATTGAACCACTGTTTGCTTCAGTTTCCTCATCTGTAAAACAGAGATAATAATAGCATCTATCTCCCAGGGTGGCTGTGAGGATCAAATGAGATAATAATATAAGGCACTTAGCACAGTGCCTGGGACACTATTTAAGTATTAGCTAATATTATTAAGTTGTCTCTGCCTCATAGAATTTATGATCCTCAAGGACGGGGGCTATTTCTCTTTCATATTTGTATTTGACTGGTTATTGATTGGTCAAATTCATCAATCAGTGGTCTCTCCAAACTTAGCCAGGCTGGTCCTTAGACAACATAAGATAGATATTGAGATGTGAGGAATTCCAGAAGCCATATAGTCCATTTTATAGATGAAGAAACTAATGCCCAGTGACATTAAGTGATAGGTAGGAAGCACTAGGGGCGTGATTTGAACTCAGGACCTCTTACTCTAGAGCAAGTTGGTTATAGAATATTGGCTCCTGGTTCTAGATCTGGAGTTAGAGGAGTCCTTAGAGGCTATCTCATTCTAGAGGAAACTGACCTGGAGAGTTTAATTGTCATACCTCAGGTCACAGAGCACTACTGTGTCTCTTCTCCAATCCCCTTCCAAAGAACCTTCCCTTATAATAAAGAATTTATTAAAAAAAAAAGTTTAAAAGTTCCAAAACACCCAACCAATTTATCAAAAAATTCTCGTCTTTTCTATTAGTGTTCCACTGCCATGATCCATCCCTTCTGCAGAGAAGCTGGGAGGATGCGGCTTTTTTTGGTCCTTCTTTGGGGCCTTGCTTGGTCATCACAGTTTTGAAGAGTTCACTTTTGGTAGATGAGTGTTAATTGTTGAGGGTCATGATTATTGTAACATTTGTAATTTAACTAAAATGACAACTATATCTCCTGGACATCATAAGATAGTTAATGTATAATGGAGCTTGCTTTGTAAGTAACCACTCACCTTGCCTAGGGCACATTTTTTTTAGTGCTGGTGGCCCTCGTGGGAAGCACGTCAGCTAGTAACACACCATGTGGGGTGACCAAAGTGACGTCCTTGCAGGACATTCTGTGTGGAGAAAGTGTGTGTGAAACACTGGCGGGTAGTTAGAGGGAAAGCAAACAGGGTCTGCTTGGGTGCGGGAACAGCAGCTGATTTCTAAATTCCCAAATTGGTCTCGTGTAAAATACAGCCTTGGTTGTTTTTTGCTGTGTTGTCTGTAGGAGTTCCGAGATGATTCCTTCCTTCATGAAGAGGACTTGGATGAGCCTTTCCTTGATTTGGGAAGGACATTCCAGGGACAGTCAAAAGAAATCGACAGCCCTCAAGAGGCGTGGGAGATGCATGCTTTCCTGAAACCCAGAGCACCTGAAATGGGAGAAGAGAGAGAGATGCTTGTGGATGATGTGCATGACTTCCAGGATATCTTCCAGAACATAGATTTATATTCTTCATCAGTGGGCAAGAAGGATCTTCCCCTCCCTCCAAGCCAGGATTATCACTTTGGCACCCAGTGGCTAAGTCATCCAGGGACCTATGAAGCTCACGATCTGAGATCCATGATGCACACGAGTTCCCAGGAGATACCACAGAACAGATACAACAGTGAAGTTATGGTAAGAAGTCCTAAAGGGCTCCAGTCTCTCCTTCTCCTCTTCCTTCATGGGGTCTGTAAGTGAAAAATATTTGTATTTCACCAGCATTTTTCACTGTAAGTCATGATTACAGCATTTTGGAGGTGTCTGAGTGCCCTTGGGGACCCTTGATAAGAATTAGCTAATGATTTATGGGGGATTCCATGTCTTTAGATGGGAGCCCAGGGATCTTTGGTTCATTTCGGTCCTGTTATTCTTTTTTATCTCTGATGGATTGTAATTCATCAGCATTGGCATGTCTTCCACCAAGCCGGACTGGGAGCCCTGGGTTACTTAACAGACAGACATGTGGTGCTGGAGAGTTTTCTTGGTTGGAAAAGGCATCCCCTGTGATGATGAGGCTGTTTGTATTGACTTGGTTGGACCAGTCATTTGAGGACAGACACACATGGGTCAGCTCATGGTCACAACTTCCAGAGCTCATTTCAGGGGCTGCCTCTTTCTGGAGGACATTCCTGATTCCCCCCATTGTTAGTCCCCTGCTTCCCATTACAGATACTACTTGTTAATTATTTTGTAAATATCCTGCATTTGTTTATCTATCCATGCCATCTCCCTAGAGGAATAGGGACAGGGACAATCTTTTTGTATCCTTTGCATCTAACCCAGTGCCTGGCACATAATAGTTGCTTCATGACTGAATGATTAAATAAACAAATATGTGAACCAAAAACATTCGTTCAGAGATTGCACTGTGCCAAGCCCTGTGTTGTTTGCCAGAAATGCAACAAATATTAGTAATAAATGCTTGTGGATTTCCTGATGCATTGAATTTGAAGTCAGAGTATCTGATTTCACAGCTGGGCTCTGCCAAAGACTATATCATCTTGGCCAAGTCATTTCCTCCTTTGGGGCCTCAGCTTCCCCATCTCTAACATGATTAGATGGGACAGAGAGGTAATCAATTGAGAGGAACCAGTAAGGCCCAGATAAAGTTGGATAATTTGTAGTGTACTCAGAGACATAGTTTTGTCATTTCCTCCAGCTCTGTTTAGCGGCTCCTAGTTAAAGTGCAGGAGAGGGGATGATGGAAGAATCCTGGCCTGAGGTTTGGCAAGAGGAGAGTGGGGATAGGATGGCTGAGTGAGGGCTGTGAGAGTGGAGAATGATGTGGATGAATTGACTAACTCTAGAGCAGAGATGGGAGAAGCAGGAAAGCAATGTCATGGTGGTGTCCCAGAAGGTCCTGAGAGGAGGAGGGAATTAGAGGTCTCGATGAGGGCGCAGAATGAGTTTAGAAGTGATGAGGCACAGGGAGTCGTAGAATGATGGGAAGTTAGAGTCAGAGCATTTGATTAAGGAACATTTTGGTAATGGAGAGATCCCTTCCCTGTGCATGGCTGAGGTGATTTGCAGGAATAGGTCGTGAGATATAAGCAGGTTAATTTGCTTCAGGGAACATCTGTGTGGATGACGGCAACAGTTGGGAAAGAGAGAAAGACAGGGAGGATGACCTGGGGTCTGGAACCACAATGACAACCATAGTATGGATTGGGTGGACAATTTTAATTGGAAGGAAGGTTTTCTGAATGATGAAAGAGTCTAGAAATGGCAATGGGGAGCAAGGAGTATTTCAAAGCCCTCTTCAAGAGCAGTGTGTTGAGGGGTAAGTGAGGGCACAGTCAGCACTCAATATCTTTATGACCTTGGACAAATCACCCTGACCTCCTTGGGCCTCGGTTTCCACATCTTTCAAAATGAGGGTAATTGACTAGATTACCTCAAGCCCTGGAGTCCCTTCACCCTCTAATCTAAGATCCTTCAGTCCTGTGACCTTCTTAAGACTCCAGAGAAGTGTGGTGTTTGCTTAGAGAGAAAAGCTCTGGAAAGGTAGTTATTACCTCCTTCCTTTCTGCCTCCCCCATTTCTGCTGTTTGCCTGTTCAGGTCAATAATCCATTCCCCAAGATGGCAAACCTAAGTAGATTTCTTTTTAATGTAGAGAATCTTTTCCTCCAATATTTGTTTGTGCAAATATGGTGCTTTTTTGCTACAGACTATGGAACCATGCTTTCTTCTAATGCTGTCGTAATCCACGAGGCTTCCGGCACATTTAGCTATTTCTGCTAAGCCTCCAGCAGCGCCCAGCATGGATGACTTACAACTGCATTTCATAGACGTGTTTTTGTTCCCAGAGTCTCATTGCAGAATATGAGAATGTAGACTAATGGAGGTTTAGGCTGTCTTTGCCTCAGGGCAGTTTCTATGGCGCCAATTGACCTCATTTTTCTGTGTTTTTATTTGGGAAAAATGTTATTGCTTCCTTGCGCTGCAAGATCTTCCTTTTCCTCCTCATCCCCAGTCAGATGGCGGCTCCTTATTTAATTTCTCCCACTCCTAGAGCAGCAAACTATTTTCCGGCCCATCAAAGGGTCACAGGTCTAGGGCCCGAAGGGACCTCAGAGGCAGCCTCCTCTAACCCCCATATTTTTCAGATGAGGAAGCTGAAGTCAAGAGACTTGCCCAGGGTCACACAGGTAAATTCTAATGTCAAGCATCTCTGGCCTGTAAGCTCCTCTCCCCTACATTCATGAATCCACAATGCTGATAGGAAATGGTTCCCCTTCTGCTCCCTTGGACCCTGGATCCATTTCTAGCAGGTTCTGTGTCCTCTCCGTGACACTACAGGCCACTATGAATCTGTTCTGCCTTTCTCACCTCTTTCATCTCTACAGACTTACTCAGTTACAGGTAAGTAACTATACACTTACTCTGTTGGGAAAATGCCTTCCTTTCTTCATTCCTTCATTCAGACTTTTTCAGATAGGTCACAGACAAGAATGCTGTTCTTGGAGACCAAGGGCCTGGATTCACACCCTGTCTCTGGTGGCAAGAGTGTTAGACAGAGTCAGGGATGCCAGAATTTGAATCCTAACGCAGCCATTTACTCAGCCACAAATCCTTGCCTCAGTTTCCCCCTCCATAAAAACAGGGATGATGATGATGATAATACTTGCTTTACAGGATTATTATGAAGATCAAATAAGATCACACGGGTAAAGCTTTTTGTAAATTTTAAATCTGTGTATAAATACCATTTTTTATTTATTCCTCTGTCACTATCCTATGTGACATGGGTCATGTCATCTAACCTCCTAGCCTTGGTTTCCCACTTTGTAAAAACAGGGATGATGATAATATCTCCTGTACAGGTTGTTATGATGTTCAAATGAGATAACAGGTATAAAGCTCTTTGTAAACTTTAAATCCCCATGTCAATACTACTTTACTATTATTTATTATTATTATTATTATTACTCTGTCACTACTCGATATGAGCCAGGTCAAGTCATCTAACCTCTCTTGGCCTCAGTTCCCTCTTCTGCAGAATGAAGTGTTAGATGATCCTACAATCATACGATCAATGGTGATGTTGATGTTTGAATCTCTTTCATTCAGGCAATGAGGAGGGAAGGAATAAGCATTTATATGGCACCTACTGTGTACTAGGCAGTCCTAAGTGCTTTTGACAAATATTACCTCCTTTGATCCTCACAACAATCGTAGGGGTGGGATGGGTACTATTATTATCTCCATTTTACAGTTGAGGAAACTGAGGCAGATAGCGGTTAAATGTCTTGCCCAGGGTCACACGGCCAGATTTGAACCCATCTTTCTGATTCCAAGCCTGGCACTGTTTCTACTGTGGTATCACCTCAGAGGTACAGACTACAGCCCATCCCTACCTTCTCGCCCTGTGGGATTGTCACCTGGATTCCTCCGTTAGTATGCACTCTAAGAGCTAATCGTGGTGCTAGATACCTTCCTCCATGTCTTTTCCCATTGGGTGGGTTTCAGTAGACAACTCAGCCTGTTCCTCTGTTATTACTCTCACCTGCCATGTAATTGGTACCTCCCCATCCTGTCATGCATTTCTTGAATTCTGTATTTCACCCTACATAGCAACACCTTGCTACTGGAAAGAGACTACTTCCACCCTCCCCTAATGGCAAGTCTACGGGCACAGATATTTGGGGCAGGCTCAGGGGACAGACAATGTGTTGGTCTCAGAATTGATTGGAGAGAGGAAATCAGGACCTGGATTGAATTTGGCAAATTATACATTCTTCCTGAAAAGCCAAGACCCAAAGTTTCCTCCCTGGGATAGTGGATAGAGTGTTGGCTTTGGGCAGGACCACATGAGTTTCCTGGGTCTTCTCAGACATTGACTCTCTGTGTGACTCTGAGGTAGTCACTTAGCTCCTCTTATCTCGAGATTCCTCATCTGTTTAAATGAGTAGTAACAGTGCTCATTTCACAGGTCATGGTGAAGATCAGATGAGAGAAGATATGTAAAGCATTTTGCAGTTGTTATTATTAGAAGATATGTAATTGTCCTAGAAGGACTTTATGGTTGCAAGTCTTTGAATACCACTTTCCCCAAGGAATCACGTTATAATTATAAGGACTTCAAAATATAAAAATAAACATCTTCCACAAGAATGTATCGCATTTCATGATGGACCTCAAGGAGGCATCAAACAGTGAGCCAATCAGCCATTGGTTACTAATATTTTGCTGTGTTCCAGACATGGTGGCTAGTTGCCTGGGGTACAAAGACACAAACAATCCTTGTCCTCAAAATCTTCTATTCTCTCTGAAAAGACATGTTTGTTGTGATTTGCCCAATGGAATGATAACCAAGTTGGTTTTTCATTATTTCTCCTGTGATATTTTTTTTTAATTCCTTGGCTTTTTGTTTTTGTTTGTTTTTTTTGTTTTTTGGCTAGGTAGTGGGGTTAAGTGACTTGCCTAGGGTCACACAGCTAGTAGATGATGTTCTAACACATTTTCCTTTCTCTTTCTCTCCAGATAAATGAGAATTTTGGCAAAGTTTCTTTGTCCTCCGTCTCCTCTGCTGAAGGCAACTTGTGCCAAGGCATTTTTGATGACCTTGAACACTCAGAATCCATCTCAGATAGTGGCCTGGATTTAGGTTTGTGCTTTTGGTTATCCATCAATGCCAATTGCTTTAATTTTGCTGCTGCCAAAGTAACATTTGAATGTACTGCTTTTCTTAATCACTTGAACCTTTTGATTTCACCCAAATTCAAATCCTTCAACCCACCATGAATTAAGGCAGCTCATCTGGATAGGACTTGTTCTAGGTGCTAAGAAAACAGTCTGATTTTCATCTTGCTTTTAGCATGTGGAGATTCTGCTCTGCAGCAGACTTGTATTTTTTCCTGCCTCACTGAGCTTTTTATTATTAAATAGAGAACAATACTAACACCACTACTTTGGACTGGCATCAGAGAATTACAAATAAATCTCTGCTAATCTATATTAAAAAGCCTGTTTCCATTAAACCATACTGTGAGCTCATGGAATGGAGCTGTTAAATATGAATAGAGAGAGCCATAGTTTAAACATTTATGAAATGCAGTACTAGCTCTAGGTAAGGGCCAATTTTGATACATTAAGAACTCCAAGTTTCCGTTAATGAGCTCAAACCTCCCCTTCCCCTTTAGTCCTTTTTAGAGTCAATGTTGGTTCTTGTATCCAAAAGAAAACTTTTCATTGAAAATCTTTTTTTTTTTTTGTGGGGGAAGAGACTGAAATTATTGAAGCCTTTAGTGTTATCATAATATTAGCTACTGTTCATGAGATTCTTTTATGACACAGAAATTGACTTAGCCATTATGAAGCTTCCACTTAAATTCAATTCAACAAACATGTTTAAAGTGCCTACTGTGTGCCTAGCACTGAGGATACAGTGACAAAGTGGAACCTGCCCTTGTTTTCAGGTAGCTTATATTGTATTGGGGCAATAAAACATGACTCTAGAGTAAGCATCATTGCTAATGATCATAATTGCCCAGAATTCCATTTTTGATTTTTTTTTGTCCTTTTATGGTCACCACTGTGCGGTTTATTCTCCTGGTTCTGCTTCTTTCATTCTGTATCAGTTCATATAGATCTTCCCTGATTTTTCTGAATTCCTCATATTGCTCATATACTTAAAAATCTGCAAAGCCCATTTTCTCACAACAGGCTCAGAGAAAGAGTGACTTGCCCATGGTCATCTAGGCTATCAAGAAGAATGCCTGGATTTGACACATTCAGAATATCTAATGCTTCCTCCCCTCCCTCTTCCACCTCCCAAGCCAGGTGAATCAGTGCTGGGCACTGTGGAAGATAAAGAAAGATTTCTGTTTCTCAAAGAAACTTAAAACTGAGTTGGGAAGATATGATGTACATAAAAATGCATCTAATTGTATGAGGCAGAATAATAACTCGCATTTTTATAGCATCTTCCTGAATTCAAATCCAGCCTGACACACTAGCTGTATGACCCTAGGCAAGTCACTGAACCTTGCTTGCCTCAGTTTTCTCATCTATAAAATGATTTGGCTGGAGAAGGAAATGGCAAACCCCTGTAGCACCTCTGCCAAGAAAACCCCAGATGGGCTCGGGAAGAGTCCAATGGGACTGAACACCAGTGTCGTGAAAGCCCACCTGAATGGTTATAGACATGTGAGGGTTTGCCTTCTTAAGTTTCGGCAGGGGATTAGGGAACTGTCCTAATCATCCTCCCATATTTACATTTTCAAAATTTAGATTATTTTTCTGTGAACACATTGTATCCCTTTCACTTCCCCCAGTAGAATACAAGCTCCCTGAGGGCAGGGAATGTTTGCTGGATTCTGTCATTGTATCCTGGCCCAATACCTTATCCAAAAGTCAGCACTTAGTCTACATTTGTTGAATCGCCAATAATGGCTTTGAAGAAAAGAGTTCTGGGTTTAAATTCAGAAGAACTGAGGGCCTGGTGACTCTCCTCTTTATTAGCTGGGTGACTTTGCAGAAGTCTGTCTCGTTGTCCTGCTGCGCTTAAGTGTATTTATTACTTTCTTTTTATCAGCTTATTTGTAAAGTGTTCGTGACACCTGCTTTGTAATGTAGCACAAGATTTCCTGTGCTCAAAATTCTTTTGCCTTTTATCCTTTCCCAATTTCATAATCTCAAATCACAAAATATTAGTATTTCAGGGATTTCTTTTCTCCTTTGCCCTGGAGCATCAGCTTCCTTTTCATCCTGAAAATCTTCTTTCTTTGAACTTTCCTGCCTCTTTTGATGTCTCTACATCCCTTCTCATAGCTTTCACCCCACAACTCCTCAGTTGCTTGCCTGCTTTTTACTGTTTCCTGAGTCTGGGGTCCTAGTGACTTGACCACAAAGAATACCTGTAAGCTATAGCTCTACGGGGCAGCTGGGTGGTTCAGTGGATAGAGCGCAGGGCCTGGAGTCAGGAAGATGACAACACTGAGGCCCGGTGTGGTGAAGTGATTTGCCCAACATAACAGAAGCAGTAAGGAACTGAGCCTTTAAGTCACTGGATGGACCTCTGCCTTAAGATCTGTTCATCCTTCATGTACTGCGCAGTTTCCTTAATGGCCTTGAGCTCCTGCCACAAGACATCTAGCTGAGGCAGCTGGAGATGTTTGGCCTACAAAGGAGATGACTCTTGTCTTCATGTTTTGTGGATGAACGGCCTTTTTTCTGTTGCTATTGTTGTCCTTTCTGTAGCCGTTGACATCACTGACAACCCTCTTCTTCTTTCTAGGTTTTCAGGACAGTGTTTCTCCTGGTCCTCCTCCCTCTCTGACCACTTCTTTTCTGTCTCTGGAGTTGGCTCATATGCATCTGCACCCCCCAACTGGGGATGCCCTCCCAAGCTCTGTGCCCCTTCTTTCCCAGTCTCTTCTATTCGCTCCATATTTTTGGTGCCCTCAGCTCACATGGGCTCAATTATCTCTGTGCAGGAGATGTTCGGTTCTAGATCTCCACCCCTCGTTTCTGTCCTGTCCTGTCATCATTAGGAACATGACAGTTAGACATTTTGAACCAGATTTCCCTCAGGCATCTCAAACTCAACATGTGTAAATCCAAGCTCATTAAATTTCCCCCAAACCCTCTCCTGCACCTCCCTGTTTCTGTTTAGATCCCCACCATCCGTCCACTCATCTTGGCTCACAGCCTCAGTGTCTTCCGTGACTGCTGTTTCTCATTTTCCCCCATCTCCAAGCAGGCTGCCAAATAATAATAATTGTTTCTACCTTCACCAAGTGTCCCATGCCCATCCTTCTCTGTCCACTCTCATAGCTTCCCCCCTTGTTCGAGCTCTCATCACCACTTGCCTCCTGTAATGGCAGTAACTTCTAAGTAGTCTTCCTGCCTCTGACCTCTTCCCACTTTCATCTATCCTGGACACAGCTGCTAAAGTAATTTTCCTAAAGCGTACATAGGACCATATTTATTTACTTTGTATCTAGTTAGTATTTATATGTCACCTTGCTGTTCCCCCACCAAAGTAACATAAACTCACTGAGGGCAGGGGCTGCCTCATTTTCTTTGCTCCATCTTCAGGGTCTAGCACAGAGCTTGTTAAACTTTTTCCCCTGGGACTCCTTCAGTACTTCTTAAACTGTGGGTTGTAACCCACAGTTTAAGAAGCAGTGTTCTCAAACATAGTAGGGCAAGCTTAGGAAATTGCATAGACATGGATTACCTGCCCTTCTTTTCTGTTGTTAACATACTGCTTTTTTACCCTCCAGGTCTGAGGATCACAAGCGATTCAGAAGGCCCTGAAATGCTGGTTGATCTCCCTGCAGTGGCCCAGGAGAGTGAGCCGGCAGACGTATCTGTCTATCAGCTGCCCCAGAAGCGAGGACTGTCCAAGGCTGGGTCACTGCCATCTAAATATGCCGCAGAGACATGGTATGCTCCTAGCTCCTGCCCAGTTAGCTGATCCTTCTTCTCTCTGTGTGTCTGTCTGTCTGTCTGTCTATCTATTTATCTATCTATCTATCTATCTATCCATCTACCTACCTACTTGTCTGTCTATCTACCTCTCTGTCTCTCTCTCTCTCTCTCTCTCTCTCTCTCTCTCTCTCTCTTCTATCTACACTTGTCTGTCTATCTATCTACCTCTCTCTCTATCATCTATCTATCTATCTAACTATCATCTATCTGTCTGTCCATCTGTTTACCTACCTACTTACTTGTCTATCTACCTCTCTCTCTATCGTCTATCATCTATCTATCTGTATCTTTGTCTATCTGTCTACTATCTACCTACCTATTTGTCTGTCTGTCTCCCTGCCCCCCTCCCCCTGTTTCCCTTTTCTCATTGTTAATTTTAGAACATGTTAGGAGGCTTCTCTTCCTGGCATGTCATTTTACAAAAGTTACAGTTTGTGATTTTCATTGTTAAAACCCAGAAGTCCCTTTCATCGGAGGAGGTAGGGAGAATAAACTGATTCCCGCCATTGGAGCCTCAAAGTGCTGGCTTAGCACCTGCAGTCTAGGAGACTTGGCCACTCTGGGGGCCTCAAAAAGAGCTGAAGGCCTGCTTGGAGGACATGCCTACCCCTTCCCTCACCCTAGACAAGCCCTGTCAAATTACTCACAGGTGAATATTTACTGCATCTTGATCTCAAACGTAAAGGCAAGAGAAAAGCTGATCATTCATCCCTTGCGAGTAGCCTGGAGAGGCCGTTGGGCAGCCTTCTGTCCAGGCTGGCAGGGTGTCCTGGCTCTCCTGTGGTGCAGGATCCCCTCCTGTGGTTCAGGATCCCCTCCTGTCTCAGTGTTCTGCTGTACCAAGCAGAGCGCCACATATGTGAATATGCCTGAGTTGATACATACAAATGCTGCTTATGTTTAATGGGAGCTCCCCAAACTGCTGAATAGAAACACGCAGGTTGGAATTAGGCCCGCTATTTCTTTGAAAAAAAAAAAAAGAAGGTTGACTTTTCCTAACTAAATGAATGATTTTCTTCTAAGTCCATTTTGTAAAGCTATACTTGTAAACTGGTAGGGCCATGAGGATACTCTATCCCCTACTTCGGTAATCTAGCTGCCTCAAAGACAAATGTAGTTTATGTGTGTGTGTGTGTGTATATACACACACACACACACACACACACACACACACACACATATACATACATACCTACAAAGAGAGAGTGTGTGTATTTATGCAATCCTTTATTTTAGGGCTTAATATTTCAATTGTGTTTCTTTTAAACAATATGTTATTGTGTTCTGCTTTCTTTTTTTATTTTGTTTCATTTTGGTTTTGGCAAGGTGATCAGGGCTAAGTGACTTGCCCAAGGTCACACAGCTAGTGAGTCTCAAGTGTCAGAGACTGGATTTGAACTCAAGTCCTCTTGACTCTGGTGCTGGTGCTCTATCCACTGCACCATAGCTGCCCCTGTGCTTTCTTTAAAAAAAAATAATAATAATTGATATTTTTTGTTTTTATGTCACCTCAATTTCTTTAGTTGTCTTTCCCCAAATTAGGAAACCAAGGTCCAGATAGATTAAGCCATTTACTTTTGGTCAAAGACTCGAGAGTGTCCCAGCCAGACCTCCAAAGCTGTTTACCATCTTCTCTTTTAAGGCTACCTTTCATCAATCTCCTACAAAGAGCACAATAGTGGGCACACTGTAGGTGCTTACTAGTGGTTTCATTGGTTGGCAGATCTCTGTTTATATACATGATGTTTTCTCCTTTAGAATGCAAGCTCTTTGAAATCGAGAACTGTTTCTGCTTTTTCTCTGTAGTTAGCTTAGCACAGGACTGGGCACATTGCAGCATTTCATAAATACAAGTTGACCAATTGATTTTGGATACACTGTCATCAAAGGATTGAATTTTGTGTTTAGCGAGGTGTCAAGTTCTCTACTTCTTTGAAACACTGAACACCTGGTTGTTGATCAACTGATCATGGTCACCCTCCTGAAAAAGCTGAACGGAGAACATTCCTGTGTCTGTCCTTTCCAAACTCTAGCCCCTAACGTTGCGTCCTAGGCTGCTGACATGGGCTGGCCCAGATGGTCTCCACAGGATCATAGCTGGAGTTAAGAGCAATTTCACACATCCTCCTGTCCAACCCCCTCATTTTCCAGATGGGGAAATCTGCTCCTGGTATCTTGTGTACCAGGAAGATGAAGCCCACGACTGCACTCATCCCATGAGACTGTCTGGAGGGCCTTTTCCCATGAAGTTTGTTTATCCTTGGGAAGCGGAATCTTTGGGTTGACGGAATAATGTTTGTCATCAGATTTTCCTGCTATGATGCCAGAGTTAAGTGTGGCTCCCCGTGAGAATGATGGTAGATGGGAGCCTGGAGACCTTCTCCAGAATAGATAATGTGGACAGCTAAGTGTTATCTCCAGCCGGAGTGCTCCGAGTGCTCCCCAGAAGTTCAGTTATTGGTGACACTAAAGAAAAAGCATGGGAAGAAAAGGAGTATTGATGGGGTAGAGGAAGCCCTTCCCAGGTCCTGGAATCCTCAGGACTGTGACACCAGGGAGCAATTTCCCTACAAACTCTTTGTTTATCATGGACAGACAAGTCTGTAATGGTTGGAGTCCCAAATGTACCTTCCTTTTGGAAGGGGCTGATTCATCATCGTACATGAAACTCTAATGGAAGGCAGCTTGGGTCATTCATCATTATCAGTGAGATTCAAACAAGAATATTTTTGTTGGAAAGTTGATATCTTTAGGGGAAAACTCAGACGTTAAATACTGGGACAAAGAGAACTGCCCCTTTTTATTCCCCACCTTGTTTATGATGTTGGGTTTCACCTTTGACAAAGTGTGCTAATCCAAAGAAGACATTGTAAAGTGGCCAGCACAGTGCTTGGCCCGTAGTAAGTACTTCATGAATGTTGTTCCCCTCCTCCCTCATCCTGTTGTGTTCCACTTTGTATGGAGCATAGCATTTTTTGGTTCAGTTGGACGTAGTGATTGGCTGAGACTTGCTAAACTTGCAGTGCAGAATGTAATGAAAAGGGGGCACTGTGGCATCATGGGAAGGGTGCCAGATTGGGAATCAGGGCACCTGCATTTGAATCCTGTCTCTCATGCTGAACTTGCACTTAAGGATGCTCAGTGGTTAGCTCTGGATTTGGAGTCTGGGAAATGATCTGGCACTCTTTCGCCCTGTGACCTGGGACAAGTCACCTTTCCTTTCTGAAACTTAATTGTCTCATCTGCAAAATGTGGTTCATAATACCTGTGGTACCTACCACACAGGGCTGTTATAAGGCTGTAGAGAGATGGCAACAACCACAATAATGTAAACTGCTTTGTGAATATTAAAGTACTATATAAATATAGGTAGGAGATGGTATCACTAATTTGGGGTCATGGAATGAGTGCCCAGTGCTACATTAGCAAGACTGGGTTCTGGTAGGGGCCTCGTTATTTATTTGCTAATTGTCCTTTTTCCAGTATCCTCTTCCTTTTGTCTCTGCCTGTCTCTGTCTCCGTCTGTCTCTCTCTGTGTCACACACACACCACACACACACACACACACACACACACACACACACAACAGCTTCCTTGTAACAATAAAAGCATTTCAGTCAAACTGAGTTTTGAGGATTCTGCCCCCATCATTCTTTCCTCCCTTCTACAAAGACAGAAGTAGATTTCCCCATTGGTCCTCTGAAGCCAACCTTAGAAAACATATGTGCCATAGCAGAGGCTGGCCTGGGAGGCAGGAAGACTTGGTTCCATATCTTCCCTCTGTGACATTGGCTGTGGGACCCCGGGCAAGTCACTTCTCCCTCTAGGGTTCTAGATTACTATCTAGAATGAAAAGTTACAGAGAAGTTAATACAAGATACATAAAAATGAAAGGGAAAGTTACCTAAGGGGGTGGGGGGGGAGGCAGGCACAAGAAGCCTCTTGTAGAAGGTGATGTTCGGAAAGACTATTTTTAGGTATCTCTTTTGGGGGTCACGTCTATCTGAAATTCTGTGGTTGTGTGAACATTGTAATCTGTGCAGTCTTGGCCAAGTCATTTGCCTTCTGGACCTCAGCATTCTGGACCATCTCTAAGATTCCTCCCAGTTGTGAGTGTCAAAAGGTTTGTGAGAGCTGTCCTGGTAGGAACAGACTAATGTAGATCAGAGAAATTGGAGAAGCTATCCCAGAGAAGCAGGAGGATTACAGCTGAACCTGTGTGGTTTGGAGAGTTCCCTTCTCACATTGTCAGGATAATGTCTTAAAACATCCTCAAACAAAAGAAAGCAAAGTATTGTTACAACGAATATCTGTAATTAAAAAAAACCTTATTGTGAATTTTGTTTCTATATCACTTTCTTTGTTCGATTCATCGTCTTTCTTGTTATCATCCCTGAGAACTATCTGTTATAATAAAGAATTAAAAAGAGGGGAATAGCAGCTCAACCAACCCAATGTGTTGGGAAAATTCGACAGGTTATGTTCTGCCACCACAGTCCCTCACCTCTGCGAGGGAAGTGGGAGCTTCCTTCTCCTTTCTCTTCTCCATTACTCAGCTTGGTCATTCTGTTTCTGCAGCATTCACTTTCAGAGGTGGATCATCAGCCCCCTGATTTGTTTTCTGGTGCACTCAGCCTGTTTGTTCTGCTCAGCTAGTCATTCATCTTCTGACCAAGAGCGGGGAAACAATGTCATTCAAGCTACTTGTATTTGGGTGATTATGCAGTATGGTACAATGCGCATGGGCAATGAAATTGATCATCGGCGTCTTCAAGCTTGAAAAGAGCATCACTGAGTCTCAGATTTGGCAGGGGCCTCAATGCTGAGCCAGTCCCACCCTCTATGATATTTCTGACCAATGGTCATATGGCCTGTGCTTGAAAACCTCCAAGGAGGTGGAATCCACCATTTCTAGAGATGGCGTATCTCAGTTTTGGACAGCTCCCACTGTGACGCAGTTTTGAGCTTAAATTTAACTCCTTGCAACTTTCTATCCATTGCTCCTGTTCATCTTTTTAGTGCTAACAAGACCAAGTCTAATCTCTCTTCCATCTGACAGTTTCTTCAAATAATTGAAAACAACTGTACCTTCTTCCCTTCTCTTCTTCAGGCTAAACATGTGCAGATGCTTGACCTCATATGTCGTGGGAGTCCATGCCCTCCCCTCACCTCCTTGTGCTCCTGGATACTCTGTAGCTTATCAATATCCTTCCTAAACCATGGTATCCAGAAGGACATACAATCCTTCAGATAGGATATGACCAGGGCAGAATACAGTGAGACTATCTCTTTTCCTTTCCTGGAAGTTATGGCTTTTTAAATGCAGTTCCAGATCAAATAGCCTTTTGTTTTTTCTCACTCATCATGTTGTTGACTCACTAAGCTTGCATTCCACTCAGATCATCAGATTCTTTTCTGAATAATTGCTATCTACCATGTGAAGTTCATTTTTTTTGTATCCAAATGCAAGACTTTATATTTTATCCCTTTTTCATTTTATTAAATTCAGCCCAATGCTGTAAAGTCTGTCAAGATCCTTGATGGTTTGGTCCTAGATGATAAGGATAAAATAAGTCCCTTTTTACTATGGGCCATTCAATGTAGCTTGCTTTCTGTACTCCCAGTAGTTTTCTGTTTTGTGTGGACCCTGGTTTCTTGTTTGATGGAAATGTAATAAATTAAATTGGCCAGTTAGGAAATGAGTTGTCTCATACTGTGATGGTAATCCTATTTCAAAAATGTGACTCACTGATATTTTGGGTTTTTTCCTCAGTGATTTGCCAGAAAGAGAAGAAGGAGAAGGAGAAGAGACCCCAAACTTCAGTCACTGGGGTCCACCTCGAATGTATGTTGATTCATGTTCATTTTTTTTAAAGTGTGACCAAAAATTTCATGTTCATTTACTTCATGTTGGGAAGCGTGTTCATTTTTTATTAAAGTCTCAGAAATTGTGATAATACTTATATAGACTGAGATGCAGTCAGTTCTATTCCATTCCACAAGAGTTCATCAGTCTGTCAACAAGGATTATAGAATGGCTTCTATGTGCCAGAGGCAGTGTTTCTCAGTGGTTAGAGCTGGACCCAGAGCCAGGAGGAACTGAGTTCAACTCTTACCTCTGACATAAAAAGATGATGTGACTCTGGGCAAGCCACTTCTCCCAGGGTTCCATGCCACTCTAATGGGTAGGGGAGGGGTTGGATGGATGGAGAGAATTTGGAGCTGAAAATTTAAAAAAATTTAAATAATTAATAAAAAGTTACAGAGAAGGCAACGACTTGTATGGATAGGGGTAACTATCTTACCTGGAAGCCCCCAAATCAAATGAAATTCCAGGTCGTTTTCTGTATCAGGCTGTGTGCAAGATTCTAAGATTGTTGTTTTACCATTGTTTTTCAGTTGTTTTAACATTTCAAGATTACATTTGGGATTTTGCTGGCATGCCATAGTGCCTGGCACATAGTAGGTGCTTTTTGGGGTGTTGTTTGGTTGTTTCGGGGGTTTTCTTGACCTTATTTGGGGTTTTCTTAGCAGAGAGAGTAGTTTGCCATTTCCTTCTCCAGCTCATTTTTTTTCCCAGCTCATTTTACAGATGAGGAAACTGAGTCAAACGGGTTAAGTGACTTGCCCAGGGTTACATAGTCTAAGGCCAGACTTGAATTCAGGAAGATGAGTTCTAGGCATATATAGACAAAAAAACAAACCCATTTCTGCTCCCAAGGAGCTCCCCATCTGTAGTGTTAGATATCATGTACATATTAAATGTACATAAATATGTATATGTGTATAAATATATATTTGTGTACACACATACACATGCATACTTGTACATACAGAGAGAATGAACAAAGCAAAGTGGAAAAATAATCTTGGATGAGAAGGGGCACTAGCAGCTGAGAAGATTAGTAGTAAAAAACAGTACCCATCTTCAAGAAACTTAGAGCCCATCCCTGTAATTCTGATGTCTCTATAAGATATTCAAGGCCAAGAGAGCTCAGGGACCTGGGAATAGTCAGTAATCCTTGCTGTCAAGGAGATTTCATTCTAATGGAGCAGGGTGCAATTCATTTTAAGACATGTCCAAAGTAACTGAGGGAGGGAAAGGATAAACAGCTGGAGGGAGGAAATGCTGCTTCCCAAATCATGCACACAAGATTATTGTAGATCTTTCACTTTAAGTGCTGGGGAAAATTCATGCAAACCCTTGACCATTCACCACTAGGTAATCCAATTCAGCAGTCATTTATATAAAGTGCCTACTGTGTGGGGGCTGCCTCGGCCAGATCCTCTACCCCAAAAGCGGTGAAATGAAGGAAGAGCTTTGGAAGACCCTCCGTAGTACTGGGAAGGAAGGAGCCTCGGTGTGTGTGCGCAGGTCTGAGGGAGAAAGTGCTGATGAGGGGGTGGGGGAGGGACCAGGGCCCGCGTCTCAGAAGAAGTCACCCCTGAGCTGACTCCTGCAGGACGACCGAGGTTGGGAGCTGCATCCCAGATTGTGCTTAGCTCATGTTGTTAGGATGAGGTTAGGGTCCCATCTCCCACCAAAAGTGGTCCTGCACTGCTTCCTTATGAAGATGACCCTGTTTTCTGGAGGGCTTTGCTAGTGAAGCATGAACTTGAGTCAGTGGGGGAAACAACCACCAGAACACTTTCTTTGGAGTCAGAAAACCTGGGTTCAGATTCCACCTCTGACACTGAAATCTGTGTGTCCCTGCATGCCAATTTCCCTAATCTGTAAAATGGGCGTATTGGACGAGCTAGCATCTGAGGGGGCTTTGGGCTCCTGGCCCTTCCACTTGTGAACTCTCCCGGGTCCTGCCAAGTTCGAAAGGCTTTGAGTGCAGGCTAATGAGGAATGCTCAGGCTGTACTCAGCAGACCAGCCTAGCAAACATTGGCAGGCTCCTCACTCCTCGCACACAAGTGCAATCAGTTTCAAGTCAACAAGCATTTATTATTTTTGGCCAAAACGACTCCTGCAGTCCATTTACTAAATGGTATTTGGGCTGATTCTTGCTGTAGTGAATTATATTCAACCTTCTTAGGATACAGACAGGGCTCTATGCAGGACTGGCTGGGGCTGCAGAGGCCATCGGCTTGACCGTCCTCATTTTATCAATGAGGAAGCAGAAGAGAAGTGACTGCACCAGGCATCCCAGTAAAGATCCTAGACCACACTGCTGCCTGCTACTTCAGCACCTTCATAGCTCAGTGGGTAGAGCACCTGACCTGGAGTCCAGAAGACCTGAGTTCAAATCTTGACTCAGATACTTACCAGCTGGATGATGCTGGGCAAGGCATTTAACCTGTTTGCCTCAGTTTCTTCATCTGTAAAATGAGAATAATAATAGCACCTATCCCCCAGGGCTGCTGTAATGATCAAGTGACATAGTATATAAAGTCCTTGGCAGATTTTAAAGCACTTTGTCAATGCTTGTAGCTGTTGGCATATAGATGAGGCAGCTGAGACTCAGAGAGATCGTAAGCCCAAAATTACACATGTCACTTCATGGATCCCAGATTGTGGGGTGTCAGGGGCCATGTAGTCAGACCTCCACATTTCACAGATGAGGAAATGGTAAAGTAACTTTCCTGAGACCACACAGGAATTACATATCAAAGTCTGGATTTGAATCCAGGTCTTCTGGCTCTAAATCCATCAGTCTTTCTCCTTACCCTTTAATGCCTCCCCTTCCAGTCGGACCCCTGAGCATTCTGGCTGCAGTGGGGAAGGCATCCCGAAAGGACCTAGTCAGGACATCTTTGCTCTGATTAGAGAGGCTGGTCAGGTGTGGCCAGAATGTTGCACACCTGGAGCATTGTAGAACAATTTATGCCTCCAAGAGACCTCTCTGTGCGACTCAAAGTCTTTGGATGCCACTGAGATGTGGGGTTTTTTCTTGTTTGTTTTTTGCGAGGCGTTTTGGGGTTTAGTGACTTGCCCAGGGTCACATAGCTAGTGAGTGTTATATGTCTGAGGCCGGATTTGAACTCAAGTCCTCCTGACTCCAGGGCCAGTGCTCTATCCACTGCACTACATAGCTGCCCCTGAGATGTGTTTTTAAAGAGAAAAAAATATGGTGCCAGTAGAAAGCCTCCTGGATGAAGTGTTACAAGAGAGGCCTGAGGCATGATAGAGATGTCCAAAAGCCATGTAGCTGGGGGGAAATGAGAAGACTGTGCTGGGCCCCCTCCTCAAGTGGAGGCCCTGGGGCCCATGGCTCTGCCCTCAAATCAGAGGGTCCAGTCAGGGCGACAGAGGGGACTGGGGGCAGCTAGGTGGGGGAGCTAGGTGGGGGCCAAAGAACAGGAAGGGCTTCAGGTAGGAGGCGGCATTTACCATGAGCTTTGAAGGAGGCTCATGTGCTTGCTTGTGTGACTACGGATGGATGCTTAATCCCTCAGTTGACTGATTTACAAAACTGGGGTAATCAGACCTGAGATACTGCATGGCATCGTGGGCACAGGACCAGCCTTCCCATCTGGCATATCTACAGGTTTCTGGACACACCCTTGCTGTGTGACTGTATGTAAATCCCTTATGTTTGGGTTAGTAGTACTTGAAAGGAAGGATGGCATAGTAGACAGATAGCTAGCCTCCACATGAAGGCAGCCAGGGTTCCAGTCTCCTGCAAAGCACACTGACTTTGTGACTCCAGACGAGTGAATTAACAGCTCAGGGCCCGGTCAGCCCAGATGCCCAAGGGCAGGGGCAGAGGGAACTTTACTAATGAAATCACAGGTCCAGCCGATCCTCCCCATCCCCTCCTAATCATAATCGTTAAACGTGAACAATGTCTTCAGTAGTACCCAAGGGCATTGAGTGCCTGCTGCTCCTACAGCTCCTGACTCCAGTCTGCTTTCTCAGGCTTGTTATTCTTTGCCCCTCTTCATGCTTCCTTCACTTTAGTCAAAGTTTTCCCCCTTCCCCACTCCCCTCCCCTGCCCCAGGGTGTTCTTCACACATGATCCATGCCCCTCTCTCCTCTGCAGCTGTCTCCCATGCCTAGAATGGCAGCCTTCCTCTTTTCTGCCCTCAGAATCCCTGGGTTCCTTCAAAGCTCACTGCAAAGACCTGAAGCTTTTTCCTGTACCTTTGGCCCCTCAGTAGGATCTTCTGACTTCAGCCTCCATTTAATGAGGGATCCCAGCACAATTTTCTCCCCATTTCTCAGCAGCTACACTGATTTGTGACTTCTCTGCCATGCTCCACTTTCAGCTTCCTTTGTGGTCTTTCACCGTGAGATTATAAGCTCCTTGAGGGCAGGGACTATTTCTTTTTATTTGTACCAGTGCTTAGTCCAGTTAGTGCCTGGCCCTTAGTAAGTGTTTAATAAGTGTTTATTTACCCACTTATCTCCTCCCCACCCCAGCTTTCTCTATTTTTAGTTTACATGTAAACATAAACCAGATATGCTATACATGTTGTCTTTGCTGTAGATTGTATGCTCTTTGAGGGCAGTGACTGTTTCTCTTGTCTTTGTAACCCCAGCACAAGCCCTTAATACGTGCTTATAGATTGATTCCCTTAAGGCCCCTCAGCATCCTGTTTGCTGTCTGCCCTGATACCTTCTAGCTTACCCCTGTCCTTCATGATAATATTGATAACTAAAGTTTTTATAGTGCTTTTAGGTTTACAAAGCATTGTACTCATTAACTCACATTTAACTCATTAATGATCATACTCAGAGTTTTCTTTCCCCTGCATACAATGCCTGGAACCTAACATGGACATATATTTAATTAGCTGCAGTAAATCCCAAGGCAGGCCTTTGCCTTTCCTGGGTTTTGGGAAAGTTTTCCTGACAAGTCTTAATTTTCCACTTTGTACTTTCATCTCCTGAGTCTTCGTTCTGTTCTCTTGGGCCAAACAGAGCAAGTCCAATCCCTTTTTTACATAATAATCCTTTAAATACTTGCATCTTCTCTTCTGGAGGCTAACAATCTCCCGTACTTTCAGCCAGTCCCATGAGAGGAGCTCAGGGCTGGTCACCATCTTGGGTAGCTTTCTTTGACCATTTCCTACTTTCCCAGTGTACTTTCTAGACTATGGTACCCCGAACTGGGTGTTTTGGTCCCTAAGCCCAATATCTTGACCATAATAGGTAGTTAATGAGCATTTCTCAGTCAACTTACTATGCAATAATCTTTACCCTTCTTGTCCTTGTGTTTAGTCTAATCTTTCTTCCCTGGGACAGTCCTTCAAATACCCCAGGACAGCTCTTCTTTTCTCCTTAAACCTTCTCTTCTCTTGCCCAAAGTTATCCCATCCAGATCCCTTAAATATCTTCATGGATTATGGGAATACTTAGTTGTGTGGGTCACCCATGCTGCCCATGCTGTAGGCTGACATCATTCCATAGTATGTGAACTGAACACAGTGCTCTGGATGTGGTCTGACCAGGGTTAGAAATGGAATTAGGTGTAGAAATGTGTTTAATGTGATTGTACATGTGTGATCTATATCAGATTGCTTGCTGTCTTGGGAAGGGAGAAGGGAGGGAGAAAAATTTCAATTAAAAATCTTGCAAAAATGAATGTTGAAAACTACCTTTACATGTAATTGGGGGAAAAATACTATGAAGTACAAAAATTTAAAAAAAGAAGTGGGATTAGGTTTTGCAGTGGGACATTTCACCTCATTGGTCCTGAGAGATAGTCCTCTGTTGAAATGGGGGTATTAGGTAGTGTTTGGGAGAGAAAAAGATCTGAGTTCCAGTCCTGCCTCTGATGCTTATGACCTATATGAAATCATTTTACCACTCAGTTTAAAATGGGTATGATACTAGCCCCTCCCTTCCAGGCATCCTGTGAAGAATAAGTCATACAACTTGTGTAAGCTTCTTTGCAGAGCTTAAGGAGCTGTGTAAATGCTCCTTCTGTTTTGTCTTTATGCCCCAGCTGGACTGTAAGTTCCAGGAGGGCTCAGACTTGGTGGTGCTAAAGATGATTCTCCCCTGGTCCATGCACACAGCAGGTGCCCAGCATTCCAAAATTCCGTGAGGTTCTTCCTGAGCTAGGAAAAGCATGATGCTTGTTTGTCCTTCTGCAGTGTGGAGGTCGTGCGAGAAGCCCACGAGTCTCTCGGAATCAGTATCGTGGGTGGGCAGATGGTGATCAAACGCCTGAAAAATGGAGAAGAACTGAAAGGCATCTTTATCAAGCAGGTCCTAGATGAAAGCCCAGCCGGAAGGACCAAGGCTCTTAAAACTGGAGACAAAATCTTGGAGGTAAAAATAGCGTCTTGCTGAAATATACAGACTTCACTGCTATGGAAGGCTTGGGGGGCTGTATGCGTAGTGTCGGGGGGAGGGAGAGGGAGTATGTGTGTGCTTTGTGTCTTTCCAAAGACCCTCATTTGGTCACCATGGCCACAGTTGGACAAGGCTGCCGTGTGTCACCACAAAGAAAAGAAAAGAAAAAAAGAAACAGATTTTAAAAGGACTTTTTCACCAAATGAGACAGATGGTGGAAATCACGCTTCTCCCACAGTCTTTCACAAATTTCTAAATTTGAAGCCTCCGTGCCAGCGAGAGCCCCGTTCCTGTCTGGACTGAAGCATTGGCCCCTGGGAATCTGTGACTTCATTCTTTGCTGATAGAGGGAGTGGGCCATGTCAGTTTCAGGGGGCATGGCTTGCCTTGCAGCCCCTCACTGGAAACCTCCTTCGCATTGTGTTTATTAGGTATTACCGTTTTAGGCCTCTGCCTTCTTGGAAGTCCTGCCTTGCCTTTCTAGGTGCTCGAAGAAACTTTTTCCTCATTTGGCCCCAGGCAGGTTTCTTTCAGTCTGTACTGGAACTGACGTTCAGACGCCTTCCTTCTCTCCCTCTTGGGCTGCCTAGATTAGAACACGGCGATTTCACAAGGTCCCAGAGTTGGAAGGGACCTCAGAGACCATCTCGTCCTGGCTGTTTTACCGAAACATTGCTGTTACAATGGATTCTCCTCTTTCATTCATTCACTCTGTGGCCATGGCAGATTCCTATGCCTCTCTGAGCATCACTTTCTTCATCTGTTAATTGAATAATTGCTTTCATTGTTATTTTTATATCTCCAGCTCAACACCTAGTATAGAGGAGGAGGTTAATGAACACTTAATGAACGAAATAACAGTCATTTTTGACACACCTTTTGTGTGTCTGGCACTGTCTCTTCTGACTCAAAATCCAGCCAACTGTTGCCACAACTAACTTAGATCCCAGTTGAAATGAATGTTATATGATATCTCTAAGGTGCCCTCTATATCCAGAGACTTGTCTTTATATTAAGTTTCTTAATTATCTATGCGTATAATGATGAGGATATTTTCAGCGTCTTGGGCAATTGGGCATCTAGGTGGATAGAGTGATGCTGTGCCTAAAGTGCTGGGCCTAGAGTTTTATAAAGATTCATCTTCCTGAGTTCAGTTCTGGCCTCAGACACTTAATAGCTGTGTGACCCTAGGCAAGTTACTTAACCCTGTTTGCCATAGTTTCCTCATCTATAAAATGAGCTGGACAAGGAAATAGCAAACCACCCCGGTATCTTTGCCAAGAAAATCCAAATGAGCTTATGAAGAGTCAGACATAACCAAAAAACAATTGAACAATAACATGTCTCTATATATAGAATATATTGATATATTGAATATATTCATTATATATTGAATATTTCTTCCATATCTCTTCAATATATTCAATATATTTTTAATATTATATAGATGTGTTGAACAGATTTTCAATATATATTTAATAAATTATTTACATACGTGTTTGTAACCAGAAACAGACAGAGATAAAGAGACTATACATTGTAGAGGAAGTGTCTAATCTATCTTGGCAAAGAGGTTTGCCTGTATTAATGAAATCTCAGGTCCAGTCCAGTAGGCATGCTGACTTGTGATGTGTCCCATGTGACATTTTTTAAGTTGAGGGACAGCTTTTGATGTTGTTTGAGCTGAGCGTGATTATGATGATGACCTAATCCAAGGCTGTCCACCTGCCATGCTCCCCCTACAAATGATGTCTCATTAACCAACGCGTATTTTTCATTGTTTTGAAATATTAAGATTTCTTTCAAAAATGATTTTGTGCCATTGTTAAATTTGGCAAAATGAATTTTTATTGGCTGTCAGTTACACTTGTTCCGTGTCCCTGATCTCTACCTGAAACACTCACAGGCACTGTTGTGACCATCTGTGAAATCCACTAAACACCTATGGAAATGCGGTCAGCTCTTTGTGCTTTTCAGGTGTCCGGTGTTGATTTGCAAAATGCAACGCACCAAGAAGCTGTGGAAGCCATCAAGAGTGCTGGAAATCCAGTTGTTTTTGTTGTACAGAGCCTGTCGTCCACTCCCAGGGTAAGCGGTCTTAGACTTTAAGTGTCTTCCAGACATTTCTGGAATACCTCCTCTTCCTGGGGTCTCAGCTCTCTCTTAACCAGGACTTGTTCTCACACCTTTGGGTCCAATTTCAGGAACGTGGACATGAACTCTATTTTGCCTTTGATGCAGAGGCTTCACGTTCTGATTTAAGCCAAGCCATCCTTGTCATTTGGTGGTTCCAAAACACATATATTTATTTTGAAAGAAGGATGGCTTCAGAGCTTCAATTTCACTTAATATGTAACTGCTCATGGATTTGCCAAGTTCTGAGACGTGATGATTAGTGATTTTCAAGGTCTGTAACTCTCCCGTGCATGGTAGTGAAAAGAGCCCTGCATCTGAAGTCAGAGGCCTTGCCTCCAATTCAGTCTTTCTTGCTTACTTCTGTATGTGACAATCACTTAACCTTGCTGGGGCTCAGTTTCCTTATCTGTAAAATGAGAGTGTTGAACTAGATGACCTGAAGTCCCTTGCATCTTTGGATCTTTGATCTTATATCGTTCTTTGCCACTTCCTAGCCTTATGCACTTAAGCCAGTCATTTTATCTCTGTAGGACTCACATTCCTCTTCTGAATATTGACTGGGTTATAGCAAATGGGTTGAGAAGTCCCTTCTAAACGTAATCTTCTGCTGTTGATAATGTGGCTCCATTATCAGAGTGATACCATGGGCTGAAAATTACAGAATGTTAGAGTTAAGAAGGGCCTAAGAGTTCCTGTGTTTCCACCCACATGGGTCCAAGAATCCCTTCCACTTCATAATGGACCATGTCATTCCGTGGTCATTCTGTGGCTAGCATAGTACCTGGCACTTGACAAGATCTAGAAATGCCTATTTCCTCCTTTCCTTCCTGCCCATGAGAGATGTCTAGTGATGAACAACAATTTATGCCCTCTGCATCCCATTTAAATTTGGGACATCTCTCATCATTGGAAAGTTTTTCTTTACATCCAGCCTCAATTTATCCCTTTGCAATTCTCAACCATGATGCCTAATTCTTCCTTCTGGGGCCAAGTATCCTGCTTTCACATGACAGCCTTCATGTACTTAAAGTACTTTACACATGCTCCCTAAGTCTTCTTTTCTCTACAATAAATCCCCCCCCAGTTTCTTCCACTGATCTCATCCACTTATCTTAGAAGTTAGTCATCTGAGTTACCTCCAAACTTCTTCTTTTTATTAAATGTCTTATGAGGTAAGAAAATAAATTACTTTAAGATCTGTTTATAAACATGGAAATTGAGGAACAGACAGATGGAGTTGGGAAGGTTGAAATATCAACATGATTTGTCCAAGTTCCATTTATGAATATTAACCTGAAAAGAGATTAGCTTATTCTTTTTGGGCCCAGAAGGCAGGACTAGGAGCAGTGTCTGGAAGTAGCAGAGATGCTGACATAGGATGAGTTTAAAGTGGAGGAAGGGACTTCCCAGGAGCTAAAGCTCTTCTAAGATTTTATGGGCCACTGTGGGGAATGGGCATAGCATGCCTGCAAGGAGTGGTGCAATCAAAGGAACTCTAGTACAAGTTCCTCCTGAGATCTCTTCTTCCTGATGTCCTTCCTTTAATTCTCCTGCTTTTAACTCCCAGTTAGTGCTGCCCCCCCTGTGGTTCAGGTTCATTTCTATATGGTGCCATCTTTCTTAGAAATGTTTTAACAATATTCTATCAAATTAAATGCCTTTATCTTACCTTCTTAGTAATTGATTTCTGACCTGGATACTACTCCTGGGAGCTTTTTATCACAAAATGAGATTTGGGGCAGACCCTAAACAACATCCTTGCCCTTCTGTGCCTCCTTTGTTCTCTCTCCAACCACATTTCAGCTCCAGAGATGCAAACTAATTTTCCTTTCCTGTGAAACCTAGTCCTCTGAATGATCTAAGCAATCTCAATATTATTATAGTCCATAATGAGCTGTAGCATTTCCTGAGCTGTATTTATTCTCAACCATCATCCTTCTTGTGTATTAGGTTTTTAAGTGAATGCATTGAGTTACTTCACTTATGCATCAGAGAATATTTCCCATAAATTTCATAGAAGGATTACTCGTAAATCTCACAGAGCAGTATTAGATAATTGTTTGAAATTTAATACTTTTTTTTTGGGGTGTGGGGGACAGGTAATCCCTCCTGTGACTTCCAAGACCAGTCATCCTTCCAAAACCCAGGACCAAGAAAAAGAAGATAGAAACGAAAAGGTGACTGCTCACTTCCTTTCTTAGTGAAATGCTATCATTTGTTCTTTTTCTACTGAAACAAGACAGACAGTAAATATTTCTGGAGTAACTGCTTCATGTTTGGCGCCATAGCAGGTCTCTGGAGACAGATAAGTAAGATATCAGCCCTGCTGCAATCCTACTAATAGTTATTGTATTTGAAGCATGAAACAAGAGTTAAGTTGACTTTATCAGAAACATTCAATTTCGAGGGGATGGGGCAGGGAACGACCCTTGTGGTGACCTGCTGTGTGATGAAAGAAGTAAAAGACCCTGCCGCACACTAAGTGTCCTCTTGGAGTGACCAGTGTGAGGTACCTAGAGGAAGAAGTGGGCCATCTGGTAACTCTTATTTTGACTAATTATTCTTTTGAACTCCCTTTTATGGGATGGCTCCCCCATTTGAATGTACAGTCCACAAACAAACTTGCTAACTGGTGTTTGTATCTTCATCATGAAGCACAGTGATTGACATACAGTAAGTCTGCAAAACATTCTTGCTCCAAATTACATGTCTATCTACTAAATACGTTTGTTTTTACACTTCTGACGGGTTGTAAGTGCTGTCAACTCCCTCTAAATTCCCTTAATGGGTTGTCTTTCCTCATTGGAATGTAAGCTCCATGAGGTCAGAGACTCTCTTGCTCATCAATACACTAGTATGTGGCACAATGACTGGTGTATAACAAATATATAAAACATTCTTGCTCCAAATCTGTTCTATCCATCATTCTGTCTGTCTGTCTGTCTCTCACTCACATCTACGTACCAAACACATTTGTTTCTACACTACTAAAGGCTTCTCTGCGATATCAAACACCTCTAAATTTCACTGTCCTGAGACAACCTCCCAGTCAATTTGCCCTGGTTATAGCTTTGGTTCCTTCCCTCAAGTACTGTGCAGTCACTCAGAGATGTAAGATTTGTATACTTATAAATAATACAAAATACAGCTTAAGGATATTTATTCGAAGCTTATAGATGTATTACCTATGGGAGAAGTATCAGTCAATGACCATTTGTATAATTTCATGAGATTGATAATTTATTGTGCCGCCCAAGGAGAAGCTCTACATAGTTAATCAAAACAAGAATTGTAGCATTCAAACTTAAATTGAACAATGGAGGGAAAACCATCTGACCATATGGATCCACCTAAATAACATCCCTTATAAATATGGAGGTGATGAACAGATTTAAAGGATTAAATCTGTTAGATAGAGGGCCTCAAGAACTATGGACAGAGGTTCATAATATTTTAAAGGAGGCAGCAACAAAAAACATCACAAAGAAAAAGAAGCAAGGAAGTAAAATGGCGCCTGATGAGGCTTTACAAAGAGCTGAGGAAAGAAGGAAAGAGAAAGGAGAAAGACTTGAGTGAAGAATTCCAAGAATAGCAAGGAGAGATAAGAAGGTTTTCTTAAATAAGCAAAGAAATAGAAAATAATAGAATGGGAAAGACGAGAGATCTCTTCAAAAAATTGGTAACTTTTCCCAAAGCAGGCCATTAAAATTTTCTTTAGCTCTAATTGTTGGGAAGATTTACCTTACATTAAGCTCAAGTTTATCTCTTTGCAATTTCCACCTATTACTTGTTTTCTTAGATGGACAATTGCATCAATAAATAGATGAATGGATGGATGGATGGATGGGTAGATAGACAGACAGCAAGGCAGGCACAGACAGAGAGACATAGGATTTATTAAGTGCTTGCTGTGTGCCATTGTACTAACCTCTGACAATGCAAACAGAAGTAAAAAAGAAAGACAGTGCCTCACTTAGGGTATTTGCATTCCAAAGGAAGAAGACCCCACGTTAAAGGGATCTGAAAAGAGCAAGGGATAGAAGGGGCTATTAGACCAATGGAGAAGTTGTAGTGGGAGCCAGGTTCAAGGTGAGAGGGGCTGGCATGGAGGGTCTGTGACAAACTGACCAATCAGAGGAGGTGGCAGTAGGGGTTGTAATTTTGCCAGTGTAAGAAGGCTGCTGGATGGAAGGTTATGAGTGGGCGTGGCCTCAGGTGTATCCATCAGTTCAGATAAGAAAAGGTTTTTCAGTGGGCATCTGTTAAGGGCATACTCGATATCTATTAGCTTTCTAAGATGACTAAGTGTAAAGTGTTAATGCTATCAGGGCTTTCACACACCCTCATCCCTCCTGTAATAACAAGGGAAAAGTTATGTCCTGGGACTCCAGGTTTTTTCTTTTGTTATTAATTTTTCAGAACTTCGGAATGACTTCCTATAATGTCCATTTGATTCCTGCATTTCTTAATCTCTGTGGACCCAGCTGTATTTTACTGCTTGGCAGGGTCAACGGCCTAATGACTTTTCGAGCTCTTAAAAGTAGCTCTTCCTACTTAGCGCTCTAAGTTGAAACATTGGATGGATGTATTGGCGCTTCAACAGATGAGATGTGTTGCCGATCTCAGGAGTATTGGCCCGCTATTCACCAACTGGATGGATTCAGCTTTGGGGGAGAGGGCCTGCAGAGGAAGATGCTAGAGTGGGTAGATGGCTGGTCTGTCCAGTCCCCAGAAACCCTTCCAGCAGTTCTAAGCATGTCTTAAAAATGTCACTTAAGAGTAATAGCCCCTTTTTCATAGACTTTGAAAGCAAAGATGTTTTCATGTAGAGGAAACTTCAGCCTGATTAATTAACCTGTTAATTAACAATGAGAACTTTTCAGTTATTGGAATTCACATAGTCTTTTGTGTGTGTGTGTGTGTGTGTGTGTGTGTGTGTGTGTGTGTGTGTGCGCGTGTGTACCTATGCAAATATATACATATATGTGTATACAAGTGGAATACCTAGGGAGCTCCCAGTAAGGAAAGTCCCCATGCCAATGCTTATTAGCACTTGCTCTCAGAGGGTTGTCTTGGGCTTTGAGAGGTTAAATCATTGCTGAGGGTCAGAAGGTCAGTATGTGTCAGAGATGGGACTTGAAGGCAGGTCTTCTTTATCTGGAGACTTGTACTTCATTCGTTAACCACTTTTCCCTGTCTATATGCGACTTTCTCCCCAGCCGATGGGCATCCCTTCCATTTCCAGTTCTTGGCCACCACAAAAAGAGATGCTGTAAATATTTTTGTACAAGCAGGTCCTTTCACCTCATCTCCCTTTTTTTTCTCTATTTGGGATACAGACCTAGAAGTGGTATTGCTGGATCAAAGGGTATGCACAGTTTTACAGTGCTTTGGGCACAATTCCAAATTGCTCTCCAGAATCTTGGATCAGTTCACAACTCCACCAGTAATGCATTAGTGTCCCAGTTTTCCCACATCCCCTCCAACATCCACTATTTCCTTTTTTATCATATTAGCCAATTTGATAAGTGTGAGGTGTTAACCTCAGAGTTGTTTTAATTTGCATTTCTCTGATCAATAGTGATTTAGAGCATCTTTTTATGTGACTGTAGATAGCTCTGATTTCTTCATCTGAGAACTGCCTGTTCATTTCCTTTCACTGTTTATCAATTGGGGTATTCTTCAGTAGTGGATGACCACAAAGGTCCCTTCTAGCTCTTGAAATTCTGTGATTTGTAAGATCCCAGATCTTCTTCAAGGAGTGACCTCAGGCTCCTTTTTCTTCCAATCCTCTTGTTTCACAGGTACATGACTGAGGCCCAGGTAGCTTAAATGAGTTGGCTTAGGTCACCCAGGTACTGAGATGTCAGATGTGGGATTTGAACTCAGGCCTGCTCCTTCAAGAGCCAGTGAACCCTATCTACTGTATGACGCTGCTTCACCTATTCTGTGATCCTGGCCTTGCAAAATAATTTTTAAGAATTTGGTCGGACACAAATAAGGCATTGTCCTTCATCTTGGAGAACTTGTGAGGGCAGCTTGGGGGTATGGTGGATACAATACTGACTTGGAGGCAAGAGCCCCTCTCTCTACCAGCCTCTTCCCCACCTACATTCTGGCCATCCTTCTCCTGTTCCCACTGAACCCAGACTTTGTTCTCTGGAATTCTGGGCATTTATGGCTAACCTTTCACTACATCTTACCCATGATTCAGCCAACATGCCACCTCCCACCAATATGAAAACCTTGCCACTTTGCAGATGCTGTCTACCTTCCATAGTCCCATTCGCAATTTCCCTTTAAGTGTCATCTCCTTCTGTTAGATGTAATCTAATTCTTAATTACTTAATAAAACAATTTAATCTATATTCTTTAAGAATGTAGGCTCCTTGAGGCCCAGGAAGAGCTGGCCTTTCATCTTGAATTCTTAGCACTGTTCCAGGCTCATAGAAAGAATTTAACAAACAGTTTTTCATTACTTTTCTCTCCTTTTTCTTACTTCCTCCTTCTTACTGTCTTCCTGGTTTCTTAATACAAACCACAGCTTCCTTGGCACCAATTTACTCATTAAATGGTTGGACCGCAAGGCTTCTAAAGTTGTTTCTAGATCTTCTTTTCCCTTCTTCCTTCTTTCCTTCCTTTTCTCCCTTTCACTTCTTTCTTCTCTTGCCTTCCCCCTCCTTTTTACATCTTCCTTCTCTTCCTGTCTCTTTTCTCCATCTCTCATTCTTTCTAGCCTTCTCTCCTTTCTCCTTTTTCCCTTCCTTGTATCTCTCTTATTCTCCCATCATCTTTCTTCCTTTCATTCTCCTTCATTCATTCCCTTTTTCCATTTCCTGCTCTCTTGTTTCATGGGATCCTGCCCACCAAGCACGCATCCTTCATTTTTGCCAGCACTGTTGCCCTGATTGAGATCCATGTCTATGTCGTTGGTCCTCTTTGTTAGCTTTTTGAGAAGATGGTCCTCTCTACAAACCTGCAGGTGGTCATTCAAGCATCTATACGTACATCCTATAAGTGCCCTAATCTGAGTGAAAACTAGGCAGGTACTCTGACAATCCAGTACTGCACGAGTGGAAACTCAGCAGGGATTTCTGCAAAGATCGAAGTTTAAATTCTCTTTGGTGAAGCCACCGTGAGCCTGAGGCTGTTTCATTATGCGTGATTCCCAACTGCTCCTCATTTGGACCAAGGACCTAGGGCTGCATTAGCAATGTTCAGTCTTGTGCAAAGCTTTGCAATTTGCTGTCATTATTTCAGTCAGTGCACTCCTATTTCTTACAGCCCAGTGTCTCTGCACACATATGTAAGTATTCAGCAATGTATTCCAGTGTAAACACCTCTGACTGTATTGTGATGAATCTGCATTTTTTAATTTAATTCACCAAATGTAACAAGAGGCAGCATGATGTCATGATGAGATGGCATCCCTATAGTAGTTCCTGAGACATAGTAAGTGATTAATTAGTGCTTTTTCATTCAGTCAGTCATTGTATCCCAGACAAATCTTTCCTAGGCTGTAAGTTACAGAAGAGATCAGATTAGTGTTAGAAGGAGCTTTCTACAGTTAAAAACAAAAACAACAACAAAAAACACCTTCATGTCTAGAGCCTTCCCCCCTCCCCCCCACCCCAAATACGTTATCCCAACTCACCCAAAAAAGCCCTTATTGCTTCTTAGGTGGACTACTGCAATTGCCTTCTGACTGATGGCACTGCCTCCCACCCTCCTGCATGCCACATGGCTATTTCTACCTGATCATTTCATCCCCCTGCTGAGTGTGGGTCTTCTCTGGCTCCCTTTGCCTCTAGGATAAAATACAAATTTCTCTGTTTGGTATTTAAAGCATTTCACCATCTGACTTCATCTTTTCCACATAGACTTTCTCTCTCCATTCATGTTGTCCTACTGGCTGTAGGTCATATACAGCACTTCACCTCATGTCTCCACACATCACACAGCTGATGCTGGATATTTTTTGAGTTGATATTGTTTTTCAATTCAGCTTTATTTTATTTTATTTTCTGTTTTAAATTCTCTCCATCTTCTCCCCCACTCATTTCAAAGTCAAGAAAAAAATCCTGGGGCAGCTAGCTGGCACAGTGGATAGAGCACTGGCCCCCATGTCAGGAGGACCTGAGTTCAAATCCAGCCTGAGATACTTGACACTTACTAGCTGTGTGACCCTGGGCAAGTCACTTAACCTCAATTGCCTAGCACCCCCCCAAAAAAAAGTGAATTAGAAAAGGGGCGGCTTGGTGGCACAGTGGATAGAGTACCAGCCCTGGGGTTAGGAGGACCTGAGTTCAAATATCGTGTCAGATACTTACTAGCTGTGCAACTCTGGGCAAGTCACTTAATCCCAATTGCGCCCCCCTCAAAAAAAAATCCCAACTCAAATCCTGGTATAAACACGTATGGTCAAGTTAAACATTCCTACATTAGCCCTGTCCTCCTCCCTCCCTACCCCTCCCCTTCATTAAAAATAGACTTCAGTTTGCCCTCATGGTCCATCAGCTTCTGTCTGCAGGTGGGAGCAGATTCCATTGGGAGTCTCTTGGATTTGTGTGAATTCCTAAGTCTCTGAGTTGTTTCCCTTTACAATATAGTTGTGGTAGTAATTGTTCACCTGGTTCTGCTCACTTCATTGTGCCTCTGTCCGTATCTTGGAATTAGGTGCTCTTCCTTCCCGCCTCTGCCTCTTATGGTCTCAAGGTCCCTTTAAGGCTCAGCTCAGCATCTTTCCCCCCAAATTTTTGTATATATTTTGTCTTTACTTTTCTGGGACCATGTTATCTCCCTCTTCCCCTTATGAAATGTGGGCTGCTTGAAGTGGGATGGGCCTGTCTCAATGTGCCTTAGTAACCTAGGTGCCTAACACAGTCCCTGGTTCATGACAGGCCCTTAATGAATGTTTATGGAATGAATGTATCATATTCGTTTCATTTAATGTTTGCCTTCCAAATAACAATTCTCTGCCATAGGGATGGCTTCCTTTCAGATTGGCTATGATCACAGACCAGTTATTCTCAGCTTGCTAAAGTGCTTCCTGCTCTTAGCCACTTTGTTCTTTGAAACCTAATTGAATATAAAAAGGGAAATCTTGTATCTGACCAAACTGTAACCCAGTTACTTGGAGATTTATGGTTTGCCTAGACCTCCCTGCTCTCCCTCTCATTAGCTGCCTCGTCCTCTCCTAGAGATTTAGCATGTTTTTTTTTTCCCCCCGGTATCGAAAGAACTATTGGTACACGGATAAGGTAATCTTGCCATAGATTTTATTGTCTCTTAATTGAATTTATTTCAGTTTAGGGTGTTTTGTATACAATGAAATGTCTTTCAAGCAGAGACATTGGCCGCATGAGATGTTCTAAAATTCTCATGCTAAGGGCAAATTCCTAACCTTGGTGATGTGTAGAAGGATAAACAAAAGCCAAGCCATGGGTCAGCGGCATACCTGGAGTTCAGGTGGCTGTAATCTCCACTGTCTCTTATGGGCTCTTGCCACTTGAAAAAGAAACTCTGTTATCTCATAAATGAAAAGCCAATTTCTGGCCACGATTTGGATTTATTTCATTTTGGCTGCATTTTCAGTAAGTATCTTTGATTTTGAATTGTTTTTTTTTGGGGGGGGTCAATATCTGATACAATTCATTGTATATTAAACCTGAAAGTGGCATGTAGATTGGGACCATTTCCTCTTTGGGGAAGTAATATAATCTTCAGGTTAAAGCAATGAGCCATAGAGTGGACTCTTGTGATTTCGGATTCCTGGTTCCACTCGGAAATCACAGCATCTCCTCCCTTGACCAATACAGCTGTAAGAGAATAGTTGACGTTGGCCAAACTGCTCATAGATCCCAAGGTCAGAGAAAGGGTGTGTTGCCGTTCGATTTTTTCCCAGCGCTCTTGCTAATTTCTAGTTTCGTCCAGCTTGTCATTTGCAGTGAAGATTGGAAAGCCAATAATGAACTCTTCTGTCCTTCTTGCAACCCGCAGAGAAGGGGCGGGGCACCCCCTCCGATGAAGCTGCCACCCCCTTACAGGGCCCCCGCAGAGGACAGCGACCCTGATGATGAGGACGAGGCCGACTTTACTGATGGTGAGTACTTTTCTAGTTCTCAGGGAGGACGCTGGTATTCCTGTCGTAGCTGAAAAGATGAACTTTCAGTATTAGTGGAAGAACTTATGAGTTTGTGACCACTTAATCAAAGGTAGCTTTGATCTCCCAGACTCTGTTTTCTTTAACATTCTTCTCTTGAGTTACAGGAAGCAAGCATCTGTTTGGGAAACATTCCCACGCTGTTTCTTACGTTTTCCCTCTCCCTGAATTCCTGATGTGGAATGGCCAATTCCAGAATGACAGTTTTAAACTAAAATATCTTAAAGGTGGGCCATATGTTCTAGCTGGTTCCACATTCTTTGAACGAATGGAAAGCACTGTTTGAACAGATAAGCTAGCTGTGGCTGGTACTAGGCTTGGGGTGCATTTGGGTAGTTTGGTTTGCGGCAGCCAAAGGAACCATAAACGACTGATGGTGTTTGATCTAGTCGAAAACAGAATTAGTTTTTATTCCAGATGACTAGATGAAGGGAAAGGAAATGTACAGAGGTAGACGGTTGCATCAGCCTTAGAATATGCGTACAGAAAATAGCCAACATTTCTGTACCACTTTGCAGTTTACAAAAGCCTTTAAAAAACATCTCATTGGATAGGACAGCCTGCATGGGGATATCTGGAGGAAACGTGCTTCCAAGGTAGCAAAGAAAACTCATGAATACGTTAATTGTATGTTATTAAATTGAAAGAAACATCTCAGGATCACCTATACCAATCCCCTCATTATACAGAGGAGGAAAATGTCGTATTGTCCTGTCTAATGATATGGGATTTAAATCTAAGCTTGTCTGGGCCAAATCCTTCATTTTGCAGATGGGCAAACTGAGCCTAAGTGTCAGAGTGACTTTACTAAGGTCGTACATCTACTTGGTGATAGTGCCGAGACTAGAACCCAGGCTTTCCATCTAGCAATCCAGTGGTCTTCATCTATACTATATTGCTTCTATAATACTTGGGTCTTAGAGGTCACAGCAACCCGGATTTCGATACCCCTGTAGCCATGTGCGAACTTAGGTTTTGTTTGTTTAGAACATTACAGTCAATATTCCGTCATCCTTTGACATGCTCAGATGGCTGGAGTTGAAAAATCACAGGCTTGTTGTAGTATAATGTCCTAACATTTAGCAGCTTCTAAACCAGAAAAAGGTGCCACCTGACAATATATACGAGAAACATTTATTAATCATCATCTGTATGCCGACCTGTGTACTAGGCTGTATTAGAGAAAACGCAAGCCCTTCCCCAGAGAAGCTCATAGCCCAGCTGGGGGGTGTGACACCAACAAAAATGGCAGCCTCTTAGAACAAGGGGCAGAAGCGACCTTATTTCTTCCAACTCCCTCATTATTCTGTTGAGATAATTGAACTCAAGAGGTTGTGACTCGTCTTTATGTCTCCAGAGACTAGGACGGTACCTTCTGTAGTTTAATTAGTTGTGTTATTTTGTCGGGGATCCATGATATTAATATAGGCACCTCCCCGGGGAGGAAACTGTCTCTACCCTCACAGGTTGGCACCTTCTCCATAGCTGAAGGTCTTACAGAGTAACCTACAACATTGAAATGTAAATGACTTGCTCAATATATGTCAGAAGAGGGACTGCCTGGCTTTTCAATCCAACATGTTATCAATCCACTCTGCTGTGTGGCTTCTTAGATAGCAGATGCTCACCAATGTTTGTCAGACTGGATTGGGTTTTGCAACGTAATAGAGGCATTAAGTGGCAAACATGGGATTTGAACCTACATCTCCCCACTTTAAGTATACCATTTCATCCTTGGTACACGATCTCAATATGGTAATGAATAGGACGGACAGTGTTCCATGATGAGCACATCAGAGAGGTGCCAGTAGAGGGCTACGTGATTCATAGATAAAACATCATTCCCAACTGCATCAGTTCACATAGATCTTTCTATGCTTCTCTGTACACATCACACGTATTATTTCTCACAGTAAGTCGTATTTTATTACATTTATGGACTACAGTTTCTAAAGTCATTCCCCCAATCAATGGGCATGTAATTTGTTTTCAATCTTTAGCTATCACAAAAAAAAATACTGTTATGAATATTTTGGACTATATGGGCACTCTTTTCTTATTTGATGGCTTCCTTGAGGTATAAGTCCAGTAATGGAGTCTCTGATTTGAAGACTATGAACATTTTAGTCATTTTATTTGCATAATTCCAAGTGGCTTTCTGAAATAGTTGTACCCTTTCATCACTTTACCAACAGTATATTAGTGTGCCTGTCTTCTCACAACCACACCAACATTGGCTTGCCATTTTTTATCATTTTTTCTGATTTGCAGCGTGTTAGGGAAAACCTCAGGGTTATCGATTTGCATTTCTCTTATTATTAGTGATTGCGACTGTTTTTACGTGGTTGTGAATACTTCTTTTGAGAGCTGTTTGTTCCCTAACCCTTTGACCATTTATCTGTTGGAGAATGTGTGTGTGTATTTGTATATGTAAATATATGTATGCGTATAAGTTTTTTAATTATCTTATGTCTTGGGTGCTAAGCTCTTATCAGAGAAGTTTGTTACGATGATTCTCACTCACTTCCTCTTGTTAGGTGCATTGATTTTGTTTGGGCAGAAGCTTCTCAGTTTCACATAATCAAAGTCATCTACAGTATATCATCTTCTGTCGTCGCCTTTACCTCTTCTTTGGTTAGGGCTCCGTCTCCTACCTGTACTGCTTAGCATTTAGAAGTAAAGCAGATGGTGATGCATCTTCATTCCTATCATCGCCATGGGTAAAGTCACATCATTCTCTTCATATTCTAACGCCCAGGCGTTTGCTGGTGCCCAGGATCGCTCTCTCTCCTGGGTCTTCGGTGACTGAGGTTGCGTGCCCGCGGAGGTGTCACCAGGCAGCATCTCCAGGTTCAATGACGGCGTCCTCGACAGTAACAGCAGTCGCTTGGGGTCATTTTCGAGGGGAAGGGTTGCAAGTTTCATTTGAACTTGTCGATTTCAAGGTGCCAGCGGGACTTCCAATTTGAGATGGGAGATCTGCAGTCGTCATACAGAACTGGAGCCCAGGGTGGCGCTGTGGGGCTGGAGTCAGGAGGAGCTGAGTTCAAATCTTTCCTTAGACACTTACTAGCTGATTGGCTCTGGGCAAGTCATTTAAATCTTTTGGCCTCAGTTTCCTCATCTGTAAAATGGACATAATCCTCAGGATTGTTGTGAGATAATATTTGTAAAGCACTTTTAACAAACCCTTTTTGGTTCTGCTGATATTCATGTGACAATCATGTACAGAGAGGTAACAATTAAATCCGTGTGAGCTGACGAGATTGCTGGAGACTCTCCAGGGAGAAGGGTGGAGGGCATTAAAGTGTGGGCTCCCACAGGTACGGTATTGGGTGGCTCGGTGGTTAGAGCACTGGCCCTCAAGGAAAACTCATCTTCTTGAGTTCAAATCTAGACTCAGACACTTCCTACCTGTGTGACCCTGGGCGAGTCACTTGGCTCTGTTTGCCTCAGTTTCCTCATCTGCTGAATGAGCTGGAGAAGGACATGGCAAACCACTCCAGTATCTCTTCCAGGAAAACCCCAAATGGGGTCACCGAGAGTTGGACGTGACTGAAATGACTCCACAACAACATCATGAATGATGACCCAGCATAAGCAAATGCTCAGAGATGGGAATTGTCATGGGTTTGTAAAGGGAGGAGATGAGGGTATTTGGAGGTGAGTAAGGACAGCAGATCTTACCAAGATGGAGAGGACGGAGAGCCTGGATAAAGGAAGGGCCCTTAGGTCACTGAGTATGACGTTGCTTCATTGCGGAGCTTTCTTTCACACACACCCCCCAGGGTCACCAAGAATCTCAGAGACAGAAATGATCTCAGAGGTCAGCTTTGTATCTAATCCTCAACAGATATCCTGTCACCCACATGCCTGATAAGTTATCTGTCCTTTGGAGGAAGTCTTCCTGGAACGGGAAATTCACTGCCTCCCACAACAACTCATTCCTCTCTTTGGATGACTCCAGTGTGAAGAGCATTTTCCTTCTGTTTAGCAGAAAGTTCCCTCCCTGCAAATTCCAGTCTTTGATCCTTCTCCCCCAGGGACAAGCGGAACAAGTCAAATACCACTTCCTTTCTAAGCCTTGGCAGTACCTGAAGATGGCTTTTTGTTCCCCATCATGGGCCAATCGAAGGATCTGGGTAGAAATCTCTCCTCTGATGTGTATGACTGTGGTCGTGACTTCAGCTCTCATTCTTCTTCCACAAAATGTGGGGTGGCCTCTGGGGTGCCCTCCAGCCATAGTGCCAGGAATCTGTGGTGCTCAAAAGGTAACGCGGAGCACAACCAAGAAAAAATGAGAAGGAACCCATGGTAGTTCTTCCCAAGGGGGGATTTTCAAATCTTCCATCACAACCTGACTTTTGATCACGTTCACATTGGTTTTTTGACCCAAGAAAACCCTTGTTAGTGTCTCCTGATTTTTAAATCATTAAAAAAATTTTTTTAAGTCAGACTTCCTGAAAGTAGTACTGCTTCCAGTAGTAGCCTTACGGTAATAACCAATCCTGGTAGACATACGTAAAAAATGTAAGAGAGAAAACAAACGATGCCTGTTTATATTCGACATGCACCCAGAAACCTGTCGTTCAAGCAAAGCCTGTCAGAAAACTTCCTTACTCACAATATTATTATTAATTCAGTCCAATTAAACAGACATTTATTGAGCACTTCCTTAATAAATAGACACTGGGAATTTTTTCCTTTGTGGTGTACTAGTTTCCTCCATTTCAGAAAGTCTCCGTGTGGAAACTTGCTGCACTGATGTAATAGAAAGCTTAGAAAGCTTCCTGGTACTCTGGGAGGTTTCCCGACTTGCTTGGATCTTTCAAAGGCAGGGCTTGACCTGAGGTCTTTTTGAGCTGGAGGCCAGCTTTCCCCTGTGCATCACTGGGCTACAAAGGACCTGGGAATACAAAGAAAAACTTTGTCCTGGAGTAGTTTACTTGGAGTGTAACGTGTGAACATTGAAATAAAAATTTCAAGAGGGAGAAAGGAATAACATCTCTACTTAATCTGGAAAGGTTTCCCATAAGAGTCAAGTCTCAAAGGGACCTTAGTGTTCTATGAGATGGAGTTAAGGAAACAGCATTCTCAGCATGAGAGGCAGTCTGGAAAAAGGCAGAGGTGGGAGATTGAATTATCTGTCTAGGAGAGCATGAAGTCATCCCATTTGGCTAGAACACAGAATAAGGGAAAGAGAGTCATTTAAAAGGGTTCTGAAACTGTGAGCTGGAGCCCTGATTGGGGACGATGTTAAATACCTGACAGAGAAATCTGTGTTTTATGTTAATGGCAAAGGGGAGCCCCTGAAGCTTCCAGAGGGAGGAGTGGGTGACATGATCAAATCTGTGATTGAGGCAGATGGACTTGGCAGTTAGACTGAGAATGAACTGAGGGGAGAGACTGAAGGCAAAGCTAACTGTTTGAAGGGTAATGCACAATCCAAGTTAGCTCCGATGAGGGCTTGACCAAGAATGGGCTCTAGAGATTCAGTCCAAAATTCTATTGTTCTGTTCATTTAAAATCATTTTCAAAACCTTGGGTCATGGTGGAAAGCCGAAGAGCAGATGTGTTTCCCGTTCTTTGCACACTGGGCATTTTTTCCAAGAACCAGGAGATTTTGACTCTCTGACAGTTTGTCATTATATTCTGTGCTGTGGAAAAAGCCCTGGGCCTTTGGAGACCTGGGTCCTTGTCCTGGTTCTTCATCTTTCTGACTTGGGCATTTCAGTCAATCAGTGACTGAGCCTTTGTCCTTACAAGTGGGCCCCCTGCTAAGCACTGAACATCCAGCAAAAGGCAAAAAAGCGCTCATGTCATCATGGAATTTATATTCTAAGTCGGGAGGCAGCGTGCAGATAAATGCATAAGTGAAAGATGTATAAGGAACAGATGGGAGGGAACCTCAGATGGGAAGTCACCAGCAGCTGGGGCAAGGGATGAGGGGTGGCTGCTTAATGAAGGATTTCAGCCCTGACTTGGAAACCAGAGAAGCTGTCAGCTAGAAGAGATAAGGAGGGAAGAGCATTCTAGGCATGAGCAAAGAATACAGCACAGAATAAGGAGAGTCATTTTTAAGAAACTCCAAGTAGAGGGGCATCCAGGTGGCACATTGGATAGCACACTGGCCCTGGGTTCAGAAGGACCTGAGTTCAAATCTGCCATCAGTCTCTTACTAGCTGTGTGACCCTGGGCAAGTCACTTAACCTCTGTTGCCTCCAAAAAAAAAGAAAAGAAACTGCAGGTCGGCTAGAATAGCTGTATTGGAGATTGCGTGGAGGAGAGTAAAGTCTCAGAAAACTGGAAAAGTGCTTTAGAAGGGGCTAGGTTGGGAAGGCTTTGAATGCCAAATAGAGTGTCTTCTGTTTGTCCTCAATTAGTCCTGAGTCAACTCCATCTTCACCACTGGAATGGACCTCAGGGGTCATCGAGTCAGGCCCCTTCTTTTATATATGAAGAAACTAAGGCCCCAGATTCCTGCTGAGCTTTATAGAGCTCACAGTTTGAAGGCCAGGATTTTATTTCACTCTGCTTCTCCATGTCAGTACTAGAAATTGTTGCTAATTTTTTTTCACCAAAATCAGAAAAAGAAAATAATAACTTAGCAGTCTTTCCGACACTTTTCTGTCACATTTTACATGTGAAATATTTACGTCGGAAGAGAATTACAGTCGTACTCTACCATCAAATAGACATCTGTCTTTGGAGCTTATGGAATCAGACTGTTAACTCATTGTTAGTTGAGAGAGAAATTCCCTATTTGCCAGAAATGTCGAAACCATTGCATTCCGCTGTGGACCTGTAGAATGCTGGAGCCCGCTATGAAGGCTTTTCAGGGACTTCTCCAAGCCCCTTAGTTTACAGTCAAGGAAAATGAATCCCAGAGAGGCATTTTGAGTTTGCCAGCTGCGAGAGAGCCGCTTTCCTTGCTCTCTTGCTACCATTTGGTAATTGGGGGTTCTCCAGCTCCTCTCATTCCCCCTTTCTGTGATATCTTGTAGGAGAGGCAGTTTGATACAGTGGATAAAGGGCTGGACTAAAAACCAGAAAGTCTTGAGTTCAAATCTAGGTCCTAGCTAGGTCCCTAGCAACTGTCTCAGAGTTGTTGTGAGTTTGAAGTGAGGAAATATGAGAAAAGCACTATGTAAGCCTTCCAGTTCTATGGCACTGCTAACTGGACAGCCCTGTAAAGTTTGCAGAGTGCTTTACGTATGGTGTCTCATTTTATCCTCACAGCAACTCTGCGAGGCGGGTGTTACTATAAGTCTTTCATTTTATAGATTAGAAAACTGAGGATGAAAGAAGTCAAGTGACTTGCCCAGGGTCACACAGCTACTAAGTGTCTGGCAGGATTTGAACCTGGGCCTTCTGGACTTTAAGTCCAAAACTCTAACCACTCTGCTACCTAGGTGGTTAGTTTTTCATCCTAGATACAATGATTTTATTCATGTACAACATTATTTTTACTTAATTATATTTAACTGTTTTGTCTCTTGTGATCACCTTTATCCCCCTCATTTTGTTAGCAACTCTTCTCGGTATCAAGGTACCGGATCTGCTTCTCTTCCCACTTTTTTTAATCGGTTGATGTTGAATATTCAGGTGTTATAATCCATTTTGTGCTTACTGAGGTGCATGGCAAGGAGCCCTCGTTTCTGACGATCTGCTTTCCAGGTTTCCCAGGAGTTCTTTTTAAATCCTGGTCATGTTTTTGATGTATGTTACACAGACACACCTAGTGGCCGAGGGGCCACTAGGTGGCGCCATAGTGCAGAGTCCTGAGCTTGGAATCAGGCTCCTCTCCCTGAGTTCAAATCTGCCCCGAGACAATTAACTGTGTGACCCTCGGGGCAGGTCACTTAACCCCATTTGCCTCAGTTTTCTCATCTGTAAAATGAACTGGAAAAGGAAATGGCAAACCACTCCAGTGTCTTTGCCATGAAAACCCCAAATGAGGTCACAGAGTCAGGCACAACTGAAAAACAGCTATGCGACAACATGTAGTTGTATTATTGTCTTTTATTTTTACAGAGTAGGAAACTGAGTCTTGGAGATATAAAGTGGCCTGTCTGATTTTTGGTTGACTGATTTGGTCTGGGGTCACACAGCCAGTTAGTATTGGAGAAGTCTTTATGAATCGCTTTGCGTCCTATCGTCATCATCACTTTTTAGTTCTACCACTAGTAAGATGTGAGCTGGAAGGGCCCTCCCTCCTTTCCCCCAAGGACATCTAGCCCACCCCTCCTTTCACAGATGAAGAAACTGAGATTAAATGACCTGCCCTTGTTCACACAGCCGTAAGTGTTGGAGGCCGGATCTGAAGTAAGGTCTTCCAGACCCCCAAGTGCCCCAGTTGAAGCGAGACCCCAGGTACGGTGTCTTCATCCTGTCCTCCTTTGAGGAGGGGAGCTGGTCTTTTCCTCGCCAATAGATGTCACTGCAATCGATAGCAATGACCATTATCTAGGCTTCCACAACTTGAAAAGGATGCCTATCCTGCAGCAAGTATCTGAGAGCAAATAAAATAAAGATTTCAGGAAACATTGGGCCAAGTATCCGTATATGTACATACACACGCATACACATACACACACACGTATCAGACACATTTTTTTCCAAGTAGAGCAATGAAGAGTTAGGCATTATTGCATATTTTATGTGCTTCTCCCTTGTTCATCTTTTTCTGTCCTGTTCAGTGGCTTTTAATGAGCTCTGTAATCTGGAGAATTCTTAATTCAGTGCTGTCAACCATACAACAAGGCACAGCCTCCTAAGGAGACAGACTTTCCCACAAATAGCACAAATGCTTGATGCCATTTCATGTTTGCCATAGAATCCTGGGGATAAATGGTGCTCCCAAGTTGATTCTTATGTGAAAAGTGTGAATGCTTATATCGTCTTCAAGAATTGTTTGTAAAATTGTAATTGTGATCAGGTGTTTCTGATTTTTTGCTGTATGGCTCAGTGTAAACAATCAGTTGAACAGATGGCTGTGTGTGTGTGTGTGTGTGTGTGTGTGTGTGTGTGTGTGTGTGTGTGTGTGTGAGAGAGAGAGAGAGAGAGAGACACTTTGCTGAGAAAGGTTAGAAAATATTACCCTCTTTGATTGAATGTTTATTCTAGAATAATCATGGTTAGTTATATGATTACAGACTGCTCTAATAATGAAACACATGTGTCAGACAGGATTTGAAATCAAGACATAAGAAACTCTAACCCATCTTTAATGATGTCTCTGAAGTCTTAACATTTTCTTAATTGATTTAAAGCCAGTCATTTGTAGGCTTGAAGGCGGCACGGGACCATGGCTAGGGGCTGGTGGTGTCTCTGCTCCGAATGAGTCTAGGGGCTAGTGCATGCTCAGTGGAGCCAAGCCGTCTCTTTGTTATAAAAAAAAAATTATTCAGGAGCATATCTGAGCATTAAAGAACCAGTAAGTTGCTGATTGTTTCAGACACTCAGGACACAATGCACCATCGACTTGGCTCAGGGAAAGATGCAATTAACATGATTAACTCTTTCTCCCCAAGAAAAGTGGGGTCATTAAAATGATATTAATCGATGCTCAGCTCCAGCTGGATGAATGGCTGTTTACGTGGATTCAGGCTCTGAAGCATTCTCAGGCTTGCAGGGTAAACGAGAGCCTCAGACAGCAGCGGTCGGAGCATCAGTGGGTCAGATGTGGGAAGCCAGAGATTTGCTTTGCTCTGCGTACTTTTTGAGGTGAGCTTTCCTCTGCTGACAGATGTGACTGTTCGCTTCTAGGGACTGAGGGGAGCTCAAAATTAATGTAATTGATTGCATCTCATAAGAGAAAGAGACTGACAGTTTGCCCTTAAGGAGAATTAAAAAAAAACCTGAGAAAAATAGGCCCAAGGTCGTCAGAAGAGATCCGAGGACAGAGGCTGTGGGGAGAGTCTTGAGCTACTCCAGTGCTGAATGTTCGTCAGGAAGGCAGAATCCCTGAAGTGCACCCACAAGCCACAGCCATGGTACAAGGGGGCTTCCCAGGTAAGCTTTCCAGTGCCTCTGTGTGTGTGTGAGGGTGGGTGTGCGTGCGTGCATGTGTGTTTCATGTGGTCTTTTTTCTCGATATAATCTGATGGCGTTTCAGGAGGATTGGGGGCACTCAGTGCCCAGGTTTGAAGCAGAGTGAGCCAAGCCATTTCTTTAGGCTAGCGTGGCTGGGTGCACATGCATTGATAGGAAGCGTCTGCGTTCGTCATGGACCTTTGAGATCTCTTGTGCATGTTGTCACTCAGATCAGTGTTGTAACGGGCAGGAATACCACAGCAGTGTGTGAGGCAGATCGGATCTGCCTGCTGCTCTGCTGTCGAATCCCTAATGCTTGCTCCTTAGGGCAGCTCCTCTTTTTAGAATTGCAGCTGAGAAGTCGACCCACTTAGCATCTATTACTGTTTTCTTATTGTTGTCTGTGGCTTTCTCTGGTTTTCTCATCCACATCAGAATTTTCTCCTTGACTTAGCAAAAACTGACCATTCAGCATTTCCTTCTCCCTGAGAACAGTGTATGATTAAGAAACCCCTTTTGACGTCTCTAATTTCTCTCCCAGTCATCAAATGAAATCCCAGATATTTTTTCAGTGTTATTCAGTATGTGCTGACCAAAACTTTGCAGCCCCTTTTTGATTTCTTAAAGCTACCTCCCACCTCCGAGCTGATGACTTCCTCAACACTTCCTCAGGTGAAGCTACTTTGGATTCCCTAGCAGTCCAGCACTGTAGTCCAGGCACTCCTCTCTTGGTCTTTAAGAGACGCTCATGCTTAACTTCCTGTAACTATTGCAGGGTTTCAGGATCATTTCCTAAGAGTATGGAGACGTTGGCATTAGGTTGCCCCACAAATGTTTGGCCTGAGCCCTCTTCTTCACTGTGGCTTGCTTTGTTCACAGTGTGGTGCCTCATAATTAAAAAGATGGTGGGAGGGACTTGATGACTTGCTTGGGTCATTGCCCCAGGGAGCCAGTGATTACGTCCCAGATTTGAAGCAGTAATCAGCTGGTGGGCTCTCTTCAGTTGCAGTAGGAGGTAAAGCAGATGAGTCAACACTGGACCAGCAGTAAAATCCACACATCCTTGGGATGAACTGAAGAGCTGGACTCTGAGACCAGATGGCAAAGGCTGCTCTTTACAGTTACAAGGAGAAGGTGCTCATCTGGATAGGTAGATAATGCTCCTCCAGGAATTCCCTGCCCTAACCAAATCCTAAGTTGTCTACTATCCACGTCTATATCTGTTTTAGAGTTGGAAAGGTCCTCAAAGGTCCAGTGAGCCAACACCCTCCTTTTGCAGCTGAGAAAACTGAGCCCCAGAGAAATGAAGTGATAACATGACAAAACTATTACGTATAAGAGACAGGATTCGAACGCACATCCGCTAATTGCAAACCCAGTCCTCAATACTTCTCTACCATACCACCTTGCGTCTGGCACAGGTGTTCCCACACTGACAGCTGGTGACCCTGGACCTTTCGTGCTTGGGTGTTTTGGGCACGTGCGGATTCTACTAAGGCATGACTTGATTTTCTTTCTGTTGACCAGCAATCTTCAGAAATACAGCATTTTGTGAGCCCAACCAGTGTTCATGCCTATGTTTTCTTTCTGCCCCCTTCTCTAGACCAGAAGGTCCATTTGGCTCCCTTCTCATTCTACTACCTTGTTTTTTTATCCCCAAATTATGCAGCCTTCAGGTGCTCCTGTCCCCTCATGTGATTCCAGCCAGGCCCTGCCCCAATTCTCTTTTGTCCTCCCCCTCCCAGTCATTGAGGCTGCATTTTCTTGGCCCCCATAAACGATGGCAGCCTCTTGTCAGTCCTTTAGACACTGACACCCCGACTAAAAGTGGTGATACAAGTATTTCTTCTGGACACCTCAAGTCTAATGGTAGGCATATTATTTTGGAAAATGTAATTAAGCCTAGATAGGTCCTCTTTTTAAAAAAAGTTAAAAATTATAAACATGGCAAAGTGCTCCAGACAGTGTGTATGCTAAATCATAGGTGATTTTTGGCCCAGCTACGAAGGGTCATCTTTAAATGACTTTCCCAGAAACATGAGATTAATTGGCTCATGTCTTCCTTCCCTGTGGTGAAATAACTAATACTGTCAGCATTCATATGGGAGTTTCCTGTTTAGCCTGGGATTTGCTTCCTTGATTTATTGGTTTCCAAACACTTTGTCAAAATGCCCTTCCAACAATGCTTGGGGCTTCACTCTTCAGGTTACAATTTTATGACCCAACCTGAGAATTTTTCCATCTCTTCAGTGTATGTATTGGGCCAGAGATGGCCTGAGAGAGCATCCGTGTGTGTCTGCCTGTGGATGCAGAGCAAGGTTGTGGAGGCTCAGGGTTCTGTCTGAGCCATTGTTGTAATTGATTTTGTGGTTGGGTGCCAGTATGCAATTCAAAATATGTTTTCTTTCCACACTGTGTTTCCATAATTGTCTTCCCCTGCCTGAAGAAATCTCTTGTTTGTATAGGGCAATCGGCTGCCTAGCCATCACTGAAATTGACCACACTGGATGCATGGCGAGAGGATTGGGGTGGTGGGCACCAGGGAAGTGGACCTGGGATCAAATGAGTGAGGGAACAGAAAACAGGTGACTGGCTGGAACTGGGTGGTTTTTTCCAATTTAAAGATAACAGTAATTTGGATTTGGCTTCTGGGACCCCAGACTTGTATTGCAAGCTTATGCTTTATCTGACCCCTCATCATTTGTTCAAGAACCTCCTCCCTCCAGTAGACACCCTTTATGTCTTCTCTTCCCCCAGTAGAATGTAAGTTCTTTGAGGGCAGGTATTATCATCGCCTTCGATATTTGTATCTGTAACCCTTAGCTTAATGACTGACACATACCGTGAACCTAATAAAAGCCTTCCATTCATTCCTTCTGCTTCCATGTGGAGTTCAAAGCATTGCCATCAAGCCATGCTGTGAGACAGGTAGTTGCTTGTGTTGTTAGAACTGCACGCTGTTGTATGCTTTTAAAGAAGGAATATATTTACAGTTAACTGCTTTTTGATGAAAAGAAATTCATTTTCAAGTTTGATGTTTCCACAAAATGCAGAAGACACATGCATACCACATGATTTTTGAGTGACTGTCTGGTAGGCAAGTATTTCCCAAAGTGAAGAGAGGGAAGGAGGGAGGTCCTGAGACTCTGTTGGAATTTAGGAAGGCCTAGCAGATGTCACATCATCTCAAGAGTGGGTGCGATAAAGAAATGAATCAGATTGGTGGGTAGCCCTTGAACAGATAGTAGCACTGGCCAGCCGTATTAATTTATGACAATAAAAGACACAAAGGTAATGTTACTATGCCAGTCTCTTTTTTAAATCCTCCATTTGCTACCCCCATGAGATATATCCTGGTCGCTTAAGGTAAATAAATAATTGAACTGTAGATTTTCAAGCTACGCACCTAAGTAAGGTAGGATCATTCCCATTTCTAAACTTGAAACAAGTGTCAGAAGATGACAAGGCTTACCTATTTAGTTGGGTTCAGCCAACATTTATCTAAACACTGTGTGTAGAGTGCTGTGCGGGGGCTATCTGAGATTCCAAGGTTAGACTAAACATTCTTCTTGCCCTCATGGAACTTAAGCTGTAGTAGGTCAAATAATTACAACATAGTGTGTAATCCTAGTGACCTTGTCAATCTATCAGTGAGAGGTTTCCTTTCTTTAAACACATGCTATGAAAATGGGAGCCATTGGGCCCCCATTAATAGATATCACATACTCAAATTGAGAGGGGTGTTGGACTTTGAGCAGGGAATACCTGGCTTCAAACCCTTCCTCAGATACATGTCAGCTGTGAAGTGGTCGCTTTCTTTTTTCTCTTTGTATCCGTAACTTTGTATAATGGGAGAGAGACTAAATTGATTCTTGCTTATTTACTTTCTTGATAGATTATGTGATCCTGGAGCATTCACAATCTCTCTCTGCTTCACTTCTCTCATCTCTGTAATGGGAATTGTAACAGTGCCTAGCTCTTAGGATTTTTGTGAGGTTTTTGAGGTCTACAGAGACCTTTGTAAATAGATATTATTACCTTCTACTGCTATCCTAATTATCTTCAGGTTGGAATTTGCAAAAGGGAATCCTGATCCCCATTAAAAATAGCATCCTATGATACAGTAATAACGTGACCATTACAGATGGGAGAAGAAAGTTCAGATGGCCCTTGAGAAAGCTGGATGTGTAGGAAACAGCCCAGGATTTAGAGGCTAAAAACTTGCATCTGATGCCTAGATTTATGCCCATTCATGCCTGTGTGAACTTGGGCAAGTCATTTGACCTTTTTGGGCCTTGGTTTCCCTGTGGTATCTCCACTAGAGCCCTGGAATTGGAGACAAGACCTGGGTTCAAGTCCTTCCTCAGACTCTAAATATGTGACTCTGAGGATCCAGTGAGGTGACCTGTGTAAATGGCTTTGCAAACCTTAAAGTGTCAGATAAATGTTAGCTGTCATCATCGACCTCAGGGGGCTGGACTTGACCTCTAAGTCTCCTCCTCAGAAATTTTGAAGTTTTATTGAGGTCACAAGATCGATGTAGTAAAACATGATGATAGCTAGCGTCTATATGATACATTAAACTTTGCAAAGGGTTTTAAAAATGTTACTTCATTCCTGGGAGGGAGGTGGTATCATCACCCCATTTGACAGATTAGGAAGCTGAGAGGATAATTGATTTGTTCAGGGTCCTTCATCCAGGAAGTGCTTGAGGCAAAATTTGAACTTAGATTTTCCTGACTCCAGGCTCTGTGCTCTTCCTACTCTGTGGCGTGCTTGGAAAGGCCTTTGATCTGAAGACAGGGTTCACATCTCCCCTCTGCATTCTCGTGCAAGTCACTCCCCCTGTCTTGACCTCAGAATCTTCATCTCTCAAATGAGAAGTTTGGATAAGATTGCTTTTCATTTTCTTTTAGCACTCTGATATCTCAGTTTCCGCTGATGCGCCTTCAGCCTGGGCCTCCTCTTTCCTGACCAGCTGACTTCTCAGGTGCTGGCCAGCTCCACATCCCTGCTCCTTGTTCTTATACTTCTTAGAATCACTTCTTTTCTTCAATATTTAACTCTAGCACCATCTTCTGTATTAAGGCTTTTCCTGACCCACCCCTGCTCCCAGCTGCTAGTCTTCTCCCCTCCATATTTGTTTTTTTAAATATAGTTTTCATATTCTTCACCATAACTATGTCCCCTGTCAGTGTCTGTTTTCACTCTTTATTGGTATCCACAAAACCTCCCATGCTTGATAAATGCTTTATTAATTCTTGGTTACTGAAAGATTTGACAGATGTAGAAACTGAGGCTCAATGAAATCAAAGAAACCATCTAATGTTTCATAGCAGTAGGACTTGGTGCCTATGTCAGATTCCAAAAACAGGCTATTTCCCCTAACCTGGGCTGCCTCATCTGTGGCAGACATGTTTCAATGAGGGAGGTGAGAGCTGGATAGAGGTTTATGTTCTAAATGTGAGGATGAAAAGTGGAGATTTGATCTTCCAGACAGTAAACAGCCAGGGTGATTGATTAACCAGGAGAATTACATGATGAATGTATGCAGCTCCTGACTTTGCCGTCTTTCCTGAATTGATTGAGGCCCTCTGCTGTGAACTTCCTAGGCCCTGGTGGTTTCTAAAAACCCTGAGGCTCTGAATCTTAAGGTTCTAGGAAACCCCCAGTCTTCTGATTCTCTCTTTCTGGGTTTGCTCCTTCCTTCAAGTTTCCCAGGATGGTATGACCCCTTTTCCTTCACGAGGATAGTACCCCATGTGTGCAGGCCCAGATAGCCTCGGAGGTCCTTCCCAAGTCTGAGATGTTGTGATCCTTTGCTTCTCTCTAGTATTTTGTAAATCAGGATTTTTTTTTTCCCTTCTCAAGCTTGTTTTTTTTATAGCTCCTTTTGGGAAGGGATTTGCTTTTTAAAAAAAAGAAAAATAAAGAATTCCTGAGGGGGATTTGAATGTAGGTCAGGTGGGATACAAACCTGGGTGTGGAGAGACTCTTTCTAGTAGGCCAAGTCTCCAGCCTTGCCCGTCTCCAAGATCTTCATCTGTGAATCTCTGGGTGTCAGTCATTCTTCTTCTCCCAGGTTCTTCCCTTCTCTGTACAGCCCTACTCAGGTTGGATTGCCATAAAATAAAAGCTCTTGGGCCTGCCCTTCAGCCACTGCTCCAGGCTTCCTCTGCCAGCTCTTCTTTCCTTCACCAGTAGCTCCCCCGGCAATGCTAGTTAGCCCTCTGTGTCTTCCTTTCCTAATCCTCAGCCCTGTCTTGTCTGGCATCTAACCCTACTCTCCACTGACGCGGCTCTAAGTTCACAAAAGGATCTCCTTGTGGTCCCAAGAATGACCGTGGCCATGGACTTTCTGAAGCATTTGTCCCTGTAGATGACTCCATCCTCTATGACCACTGCTACCTACCCCCTCACCTTCAGCCCTGCCTCTGGTCCTTCTCCCTTCCATCTCATTTATAATCATAGAGGCATAGTTGGAAAAAGTCACCATGTTTGCTAATTTCTAGTTTGCAAAGTATAGCTTGAGGCCTTGACATCCATTTTCTTCTTCCCTAATTTTCTCTATTTTCTGTCTCTCAGATAGCCAGGGTCTAGTATAATCTCTCTTTGTCCTAGAGAGATCACCTTCTCCTGCCTGGGACTCCATCAACTCCATCAACTGCTCATAATTTGCATGCAGCCTTGTTCTTCAGGTGTAATGGTCCTCAGGCCATGGCAGCTGGAATTCCAAAGTGGTCCTTTGAGGAGCCCCTCCAAGGACTTGGGGGTTCATGATGCCAACCTCATGCCAATTCAACCATAGCTCAGCATCTGGTAGCTTCCTACTGGAATTAATTATTCTTGCTAAGTAGGTATAAATCCCAGTCATGTTTTTACTACTCCAGGAATGTTGTTGTCCTCAATTTCTCTGCCTGAGTCAAAACCTTGGTCTTCCCTCCTTCATTACATCTCTCCTCGTGAGTGCCTTTTAGCTCTGTTTTATCCCCTACTATATCATAAGCCCTGAGGGTAAATACAGTGGTTTCTTACATTCCACACTTTACTCCCTAATTCTTCCTTATTTCCTTAGGGCCTATAATCATAGTGCATTGGGAGTTTGTATGCTTGATAGATGCTCATTGAATTGAAATGGATTAAATTAAATCAGGAGGTTACTGTCCTTTCAGTAAGAAAGGCAGGAAGCTAGGAATGAACCTCAGGAATGATTATTTCCTAGATTGTTTCATTAGTATTACCTGGGTTGTTCCATTGTTTCTCAGTGTTTTGAATTTGCTATAAGCTTAGATAAAAGTCCTTGCCACTGTGAGCTTCATTGGAGGGAGATATTTTCAAATTTCCCTCAGAAAGTAACAATACTTGGCATTAGTACAGTGCTGTGATCTTCATTATAAGACTATTTGTTAGAGAGGTCGGAACTTAGTGTTCTCATTTATTAGAATGGGGAAACGGAGGCCCCAGACATAAGTGAGCCTCTTGCAAAGATTGGAGTTGGGGGAGAAGAAGCAGAGAATTGTAAATCTTGGGCTTGAAAGAATGGTAGGTAGGTGCCCAAGATTGCCCAGGTGCTGAAGGTAAATTTCAGAGTAGTGGTTGCTAGCTAGCATTTATATAGCACTTGAAGCTTTGCACGATGTTTTACCTGCTACATCATTCGTTCGATCTTTACAATAACCTCATGAGTAGGATCTATTGTTATCCACATTTTACACACGAGGAAAGGTTAAGTAACTTGCCCAGAGTCTCACAGCTGTGGGAGGCAGTGTTGGAACTCGGGTCTACTTGACTTCTTGATCCAGTGTTCTTTTCATGGAGCCAGATAGGCCCCCATTCCCCTCAGCTACCTCCTTTCATTTAAAAAAAAATTGGATTTTACCTGTGATGGCACCTAGTCTTACTGGGTTCCAACAAAGTGAAACAACCTTATAGCCATAGCAGCTGGGTTGATGGTAGCTGGAAAGTTTATGCTTTTTCTTTCTCCTGTCATGAAGAGTACATGTACACCTGTCCCAAAGTTGGTGACTGTCTCAGAGACTACAATGTTTGCTATCCATTGATTTTTTTTTGAGGTTCAATCCAAAAGACAGACTGTTGCTTGTTAAAACTTCCAAAGGTTTGCTTTGCTGTTGTTCTGTTATTGAGGGATAAAATACAGAATCGTTTCTTTTCTAGTCCCAGGTGGTATCAAATTAAACATGCAGGTCTTTTATAGTAAAATTTCTGTCACTTCAAAACAGCTATGAAAAGTTTCCTGAGAAATAGCCCAGGGATGCAATTTGAGAAAGTCCTTTTTCACTCTTGTTTCATCATCATTGTAACGATATCAAGGTCATGACAACATTGCAGGCAGAAATTTCTTTACATCCTCAAAGAGAGACTCGCATATTTTAGCCCTGCCTACAACAATCTGGGTTGATTCTGTAACAGATTGGCTGTATGACTCTGGATGACTCTGCACTAGGAATTTAACCTCCATCTGCCCTCTAGTATCCTCTAGTATGCCTTCCAAGACAGGAATTTGCAGTACCAGGGTTGATATGCTTTACTAAAAGGAATTCCTCACTGGGTCTTTTCCTACCAGTGAAATCACTCTTCAGTTGAATCAATCAATCAGCCAACATTTATTAAGCCCTTTCTGTGTACCAAGACTTGTGTTAAGTACTGGGGATACAAAGAAGGGGGTGGGGAGTCTCAGCTCTCACAAAGTTCACAGTCTAATTGGGAGACAATATGCAAAAAACGAGGTACAAAGAAGATGTAGACACATAGATGTAAGATAAGTTTGGGATTGTCTTAGAGAGAAGACAAGATTAAAAATCCTGGGAATGGTTTTTATAGAAGATGGTTCTTGTGCTGAGGCTTAAGTCAAAAAATTTAGGAAGTAGAAAGGAGGAGGAACAGAGTTCCAGGAATGGGTTGGAGGTGGGGGGGGCAACCAAAGAAAATCCTCAGAATAGCCGAGAAGCCAGTGACACAGGATTGTAGAGTACATGGGCAGGAGTAAGATGGAACAAGACTGATAGGTAAGAAAAGCCTAGGTGATTATGGAGGGCTTAAAAGGCCAAATAGATGATTGGATATTGGATCCTAGAGGTGATAGGGAGATGCTGGAGTTTCTTGAAAAGAAGAATGGTATGGGCAGACCTATAATTTAGGAAGATCAATCTAACAGCTTAGTGAAGGATTCCTTTTGGCATGGGGAGAGACTTTAGGCAGCAGCCCCAGGAGCAGACCATTACCCTAGTCCAGGTGTGAGGTGATGAAGGTCTGGCCCAGGGTGGTGGCAGTGTCAGAGAAGAGAAGGGAGCATATGTGAGTGATGTCATAAAGGTAGACATGTCAGAACTTGACCACAGATTGGATATGAGAGGATGAGAGAGAGTAGGGAATTTAGGATGAAGCCTCGGTTGTAAGACTAGGAGTTTGGTAGGGTCCTTGACAGTAATTGGGACGTTAGGAAGAGTGAGGAAGTTTGGGGGTAAAGATAATGGATTCAACTTAATACATGTTGAATTTAAGTTATCTATTGGACATACAGCTGTCTAGTAGACAGCTGGATCTGCTGTGGACTGGACCTCAGCATAGAGGTTAGGGTTGGAGACATAAATCTGAGAATCCTCCTCTTAGAAATGGTGAATGGATCCATGGAGCTGATGAGGTCATCAAGCCAAAGGTCAAAGAGAGGAAGAAGAGAGTACAGGATAGGTACTTGGGGCACACAAAGGTAGCCTGGATGCAGATTCAGCCAAGGAGACAGAGGCGTAGTCAATTCAAGAAACAGGCCTTTCCCTAGATTTGACACATTTACATTTTAGCCGGGAGGCCTGGGTGGCGGGGGGGGGGCATCTGAGCCTCTACACCAGAGTCAGAAATCTGATGGTCAGAAATGTGCTTTAGGAAGATGATGTTGACAGTCATGTGCAGAATGCATCTAGAGCGGGCTTGAAACCATATTAATGTTGCACCCTATGACTGAGGCATATCTTCAACTCACAATGTTTATGGATTTAGCATTATTCTGAATTCAAGCATTATTGTGCTCGAGAGAGATGTCTAAACTGATGGTATCCCTTCATTCCTTCGGACCTGACTGTAGCACAAGACATTTCTCAAATACCATTTAGAGAAATCTTGGACAAGGACAACTTCACGTGATAATGTTAAAAATATAGCTATATACCTCAGGGCAAGATAAAAGTTAACAGACTACTTCATCCGTTCAGAGCTATAAGCCAATTATCTTTGGAGCTAGCCACTGGAGAAAGAGTTTCATAAAAACCACGTAGTACTTCTATGACCAGGAGGGTGGCTAGGTGGCCCAGTGGATACAGTGCTGGACCTCAAGTCAACAAGACTCATCTTCCTGAGTTCAAATCTGACTTCAGACCCTTACTAGCTGGAGTGACCTTGGGCAAGTCACTTCACCCTGTATGCCTCTAATTCTTCATCTGTAAAGTGAGCTGGAGAAGGAAATGGGAAACCATTTCATTATCTTTGCCAAGAAGACTCCGAATGGGATCTTGAAGAGTTGTAACAACTGAATAATAAACCACAGCACTTCTATGACCACTCTCCTCCAGGATCGTTACCAGTCTAATAATCATAGATTACTTCCTCCTGAGTAATATGAAAAAACATTCTGATTGTCAGTGATGGGCCCCTTGTCCTGGTCTTTGATACTTCCCTAATTGCTTCTAGCAAGGGGATCCTTCTGGGGCTAATAAGAAAGAAAGAGGAGCAGGAAATCTTTTTGAAATTTATAATTAAAGAAAGACTGATAAGGGTTTCTCTTTCAGATTGGTTTTATGGCTTCAAACTAGGTTAATTTTGAAATTCTTTATTGATTTCTAAAAGGGAAGAAGGCGCGTCTGTTTCCTGAAACACTTTAAAATTGTCCAAGTGACTGATGATGTGAGCCTCAACTAATGTGATTGTCATGAGAGTAAAGACAAGGAGATATATACAAGAGATGTTTGGAACGTAGAATCACCAAGACCATATAGGTCCATTTGAATTAGGTCACCATGTTGTATGTGTGCTTGGAATATTAAGTGCTGATTTTATCCCTTGTCAGACTGGTAGCCTCTCCAAAGTAGGAATTGTTTTATGTTTGGTCTTTGTAGCTCTTGCTCCTGGAACAGTTCTGAACTTTTATTAAAAGCTTTTTGATGTAAGGGTAAGGAGGCCTCCTTCTTTTGTCTCATGTAACATTGTGTGATTCTTTGAGAAAGACTTAGAGGAACTGAGTTACTTCCTCATGTGATGATAATTGGTAATAACCAACCCTTATCTAGCCTTTTACATACATTATCTCATCTGAGCTTCTCAATAACCTTGAAACTAGGGATCATAGGTAATGATAGGTATTATTGTCCACTTGTTATTATTATCCACTTGTATGGATGGGGAAACTGAGGCTCATTGATCTGAAGTAACTGAACTTAGTGTCACAAAATTAAGTTTTATGGAGATAGGAATTCAACCCCCAGTCCAGTGCTCTTTACAGGGTATCACTGTTAGCTCGAAGGGGTCTAATACCCTTCCCCTATCCCTAAAGCAAAGGATTGGAATCTCCTGTTTCTCATCCTACTTTGGATACCCTTTTGTGACTTATCCTACCCTGCCCTTGCCCCCCATTGCCACGGATATAATAATAATGGCTAAGATTTTCATAGCCCTTAAGGTTTGCAAATCATTGTAATTATAATGATTGCTCGCGTTTGCATAGCCCTTTAAGATTTGCAGAACACTTTACAAATATTATCTCATTTGTTCATCACAACAACCCTGGAAGCTAGGTGCTGTGTTTATCCCCATTTTATGGTTGAGTAAATGGATGCAGGCAGCAGGTAAGTGTCACGTGCATAGTCACAGAGTTCATAAATGTTTGAGGCTGGCTTTGTACTCCGTTCTTCCTGATAACCAAGTCCACTTCTCTTTCCACTGTACCACTTGCATTTCATTCATATTAGTACTCCTCCCAGTGATATAAATTGCAGCCCCTTCATGCCTCCCCTTCCTTTGAGACTCTCATCTTCGTCTTCTCATATAACCTCCATAGAGGTCAAAGGCTTTCTTCACTTGGAATCTTCCTAAGCACCCTGGACAGCACATGGGGCTGCCTAGATTTTTCTCCCTTGCCCTCACTGCAGGACTGGCCTCCCTCTACTGATCATACATTTTGTGAATACCTTTTCATGCTTTGTTTTGTAATTCCTTGCAGTATCTATATATAATTATTCACATCTTCTTGATCCGCATGTTTGGATTCAAGCGACAAATTGAAGATATCTTTTAACTTGCTTATATTAATTTTTTGTCAGGACTTTTTATGTGTACAGTTGAATGCAGCGTTTGGAGTTTCCATTATCTCTCCATCTGAAACAGGAGAATCTCAGTCATGTGCTGGTCAAATGGTTTTCTTTTATACCACATTCTGTAACCTTGAATATAAACTATTCTGCAGAGACTGGTGTGATTGCCCAGTGTGAGAATTGGTGTGGCAGACTGTTCCTGTCGATACTTTCTGCCTCTGTGACCCACAGCATGTCTTTAACCTCTCTGTCTCCTGGCTTACTTCAGGTCCAGTAAAAACTTCTGTTCCCCTGCCCCCCCCATTTCAGCTCCCTTTTGTGGGTGGTCTTCTCTCCTTAGAATGTAAGCTACTTGAGGACAATGACGATCTTTCTTTTTACTTCTATTTCTAGGTCAAGCTCTTGGCAAGCATGCCTGGCACGCAGTGAAGTAAGGGCTTGATAAGCTTGTTGGGTCTTCCTACAAACAGTATTTCCCAGTCCCCTGTAGTGCTAGAGCCTTCTCTGTCTTGATTACGTCCAGTGTGTTTTGTCTGTACCTTGTGTGTACACAGCTCTTTGCGTGTTGTCTCCCCCATTAGAATGGGAGACCCTTGGGAACCTTTTTTTTTGTCTTTGAGTCTGAGGGGCTTAGTCCAGTGACTGGCATGTAGTAGATGGTTAATTGTTGATGTCTCATGATTTCACTTCCTGTGCCTCAGCCTTCCAATCCGTATAGTGAGCAAGTGGCAGTACTTAACCTCCGAGGTCTGTCCCACCCTCTCTCCAGAACTCAGTGTCCTCATTTATGAAATAAATTCATAGAACTACATGGCCTCTCTGGTCCCCTCTACCTCCAGATCCACAATCCTCCATTATTGTGTCCTGAGGTGGTTGGGGTAGATGGTTGCTAAAATCACTTCTAACTCTAAAACTGTGACTCTTAGAGCCATGGGTTATATTCTTTCTACCTCAATGGAAGACATTGTGTAAAAAAACAAACAACTGAGCCTCAGTTTTAGCAAGAGGATCAGTATTGCCAAAAGTGCTGTGCAGCTTGCCAACGTGATCCAGCTGCCCTCCTCATCTGACTCGATTAGGATGGACCGGTCATATATAATGCATGGCCAGTCCATGTCCTTCTTTGGAATCCTTGTGACAAATGCCCCTGGCATGTTGGGAATATCCCTCGTGGATGTCTTTGAGGACATTGTTAAGTTTGGCATAAGACAAGAGAGAGTACATGTGCTGCTATCAGAAGGAAGCTGGCCTCAGATGGCCTTCAGAATTTTGATGATTTAAAGAAAAGACTCCCCTCTTCCCTTGCCAACATTTCCAGTGGATCATCTTTCCCTTGGAACTGGCTTCTTGATATGGGCTGATGAACTTCATTCAGTCAATTAATATTCAACAAGAATGTTCTGGGCACTGTGGGAAGTGCCAGGGGCACAAAGAGATAAGATATCACATGTGTGTGTGTGTGTGTGTGTGTGTGTGTGTGTGTGTGCGCGTGGGTATGTGCATGCGTGTGCATGCATAGTTATGTTATTGTAATAGAATCGTAACTTTATTTAGATGGGGGAGGGACCATGGGGTCATAGGTTTAGTGTGGGAAGCAACCCTGTTATTGTTCAGTCATTTTAGTAGTGTCCAACTCTTGGTAACCCCATTTGGGGCTTTCTTAGCAAAGATACTAGAATGGTTTGCCATTTCCTTCTCCAGCTCATTTTTACCTTTGAGAAAAGTTACATGGCTAGTAAGTGTGTGAGGCCGGATTTGAACTCAGGAAGATGAATTTTCCTGACTCTAGGTCAGTAGATAGAGTACTAGCCCTGCAGTCAGGAGGACTTGAGTTCAAATCTGGCCTCAGACACTTACTAGCTGTGTGCCCTGGGCAAGTCACTTAATCCCATTTGCCTCAGTGTTCTCATCTGTAAAAATGAGCTTGAGACAGAAATGGCAAACCATACTAATATCTTTTTCACACAGCTAGTAAATACTAGAGGACAGAATTGAACTCAGGAAAAGGAATCTTCCTGACTTAGGTCCAGCACTCTATGCACTATGGTGCCCCCTAGCTGCCCTAAGGGAAGCTTAGAGGCCATCAAGTTTGACTCCCTCATTTTACGAATAAGGAAACTGAGTTCCGAGGTTAAATGGCTTACTTGCCCAAGGTTGCACAAGTAGAAAGTGACAGAGCAAAGACTCAAACAGAAATCATCTGCTACAAATTTCCTCATATTTACACAAAATAAATTCAAAACAGCCTTTATTAAGAATAAAATTTGAAGAATAGTTAGAATTTCCATAGCACTTTAAGCTATGCAATGCACTTTATGATGTTCTCATTTGATCCTCACAATAACCGTGAGAGGTTGATGCTATTGTCATTCCCATTTTACAAAAAAGGAAACTAGGGCAGCCAGAAAGTAAGTAAGTGACTTGCCCAGGATCACACCTTTAGTAAGTGCCTGAGGCTGGATTTGAGCTCAGGTCTAGCACTCTGTATTAGGCACAGTGTCACCAGGAAGCTGTCTTTGGACATGAAAGATTTTGTGGTTTCTTCCTCCTTCCTTTAGCTGCTATGTCTTCCCTTTTTTCCTCTCTTTTCCTCTCCCTTTTCCTTCCCATCTAGGTTTCCCTTTCAGTCACCTTCATTCCCACCTGTGTGAAGCCAGTCTTTCTTTCAATGGAGAGGATCCAGGGCTCTGAATGTTGGTTGCTGGCCGTGTCTAACCAGGTGTATCCATGTGATAATGTAGGAAAGACACTCTGCCTAAAAGTAGCCAGAAAGTTATTGAAGCTCAGTGGAGCCAAAGAAATGAGGAAGTGAACAAGCCCAGACCATGGCAGAGTGAGTGAATCAGTCTGGGGAGGAAGGGGATGGGGGACAGGGGTGGGGGGGAGTGGAACGACTAACATCAGTCCCCGTTTTGACCATCCTCTTGTACCTCCTCCCTTGGAGAAGAGAATCTGCGATTTTTTTGTCAACAAAGGAAACTCCCTCCAATAAGGCACAGAAAATCTGGTAAGTCTTAGATCAGCAGCTGGGGCAGAGAAAGCTAAAGTGCCTTAGCCCAGGGTCACTTGGCTAGGAAGAAGAAGGTGGGTGGATTTGAACCCAGGTTTTGTTGCCTCCAAGACACACATTAGCACTTTGTTCAGTACTCAATGTTACTTCTTTATCCTTAGTATAATTGTATTAAGAGCAGGGTGACCATTACAGATACTTAAGGAAGGGCATGTGATAAGATCTAAGAACTAAAATGTGTTTGTGCTGAAACACTCAGCCGGGTGACAGTGGAGGACAAGGCATTTCAGAAATAGTTCAGAGAAAAGTTTAGAAGAAAAGGAATGAACAGGGTAGGACTCCAAGTGGGTCCATGCAAGCTTGGCTCTCTACCAGGTGCTGTTTTCTTCCCCATTTGGCCCTTAACTCCATCTATTTTCAAAATCACCTGATATCCTGTAAAAGTACTGGCTAAGAATGCTTTGGTGGAGCCCTTTATTCTCTTCTACCATGCAAGGACGCATGCTGGCTTGACCCTCTTGGTCTTACTCACAAATGACCCTCCATCTCAAGTCTTGGCCTTTGCATTGGCTTCCTAGAGTGCCATGCCCCTCATCTCTTCATCTCTTTCTTTGTCGTTCTACAGTTGGCTCAGAACCCACCTTCTGCAGAAGATCTTTGTTGTCTTAGCCAACTGCTAGCTCCTCTTTGTTGATTAACTTCATAGAGTCTGTGTGTAGGTACGTGTGTTTGAGTATGTGTGTGTAATGTTCCTAGACATTTACATGTTGTCTCCCCCATTACATTGGATGCTCTTCTAGAACAGGGACTCTGTATGTTTGCCTTTCTTTCTATGTCCTGTGGTTTGCAGAGTGCCTGAACCCATGGTAATCTCTTAATAGATGCTTATTCTTTCACTGACTGACTGACCAAGTTGACTGACTGACTCCAACATCCACTAATGGGTGCATTTTTCTGGCACAGCACTGAGCTCAAGCTCTTACAGTCTCCTTTTGAACCTCTGATAGACTATGTAGCTGGGGTCCTATTGTCAGGGTCACATATGTCTCTGTCTTTCCTCTACCAGAGAGGCTGTGATTAGTAAGCCTTTCTTTTGCTCAGAGGGCCAAAGCTATATTAGATTTATTAGCTAGTAATGGTCAAGTTCTCTGCATTTTTTTGCAATTAAATTTCTCACCCAATGTCAATGAAATTCTCTTCTTATTTTGTTGTACCATTTTTCAGTTGTGTGTCATCTTCTCTTGTAGGGATGTAAACAGTCTGCCCTTATTAACAACATTTTGTATCTTTCTGTCCTATTTACCTTTTTATGTCTTTCTTGAATCTTGGACTTGAAGATCAAATTTTTTGTTGAGCTCTGGTCTTTTTATGGGAAGGTTTGGAAGTCCCTATTTCATTGAATATCCATCTCTCTCCTTGAAAAATCATGCTCATTTTTGCAGGGTAGTTGATCCTTGGCTGCAATCCAAGCTCCTTTGCCTTATGGAATATCATGTTCCACGCCCTGCAGTCTTCTAATGTAGAAGCTGCAAGGTCCTGTGTAATCCTGACTGTGGTTCCATGATATTTAAATTGTTTCTTTCTGGCTGCTTGCAGCACCATTTCTTTCATCTGGTAATTTTGGAATTTTGTTATTATATTCCTTGGCGTTGTCAATTTGGGATCTCTTTCAGGTGGTGAACAGTGTATTCTTTCTATGGTTATCTTACCTTCTGGTTCTAGGACTTCAGGGCAGTTTTCCTTTATGATTTCCTGAAAGATACTGTCCAGGCTCTTTTTTTCATCATGATTTTCAGGTAGTCCAATGATTTTTAAATTGTCTCTCCTGGATTGATTTTCCAGGTTGGTTGTTTTACAGTGAGGTATTTTAAGTTTTCATCCATGTTTTCATTTTTTTGTTTCTGTTTGACTGATTCTTGCTCTCATAGAGTCATTAGTTTCCATTTGTCCAATTCTAGTTTTTAACAGATTGTTTTCTTCTGTTAGTTTTTGTACTTCCTTCTTCAATTGGCCAATTGTATTTTTAAGGGATTTGTTTTCTTCAGTGTACTTTTTTCCAGTTTGCCAATTGTGTTTTTTAGGGACTTGTTTTCTTCAGTGTACTTTTTTTCCATTTGGCCAATTGTATTTTTTAAGGACTCTTCTACCTCTCTCATTAGACTTTTAAAATCCTTTATGAGCTCTTCTAAGAAGGCTTTTTGGGCTTCAGACCAGTTCATATTCCCTTTTGATGTTGCAGATGTGGGTTTGTTGGCAATGTTGTCCTCTTCAGCATTTCTGTCTTGATCTCTACTCTTCTCATGATATGAATCTGTGGCACGTTTCTTTTTACTCATGGTGTTTCTTTATTCCCTGGCCTTTAAAGAGATTGAGCTCTCCTGCTGGGGAACAGAGGGCACTGACCTAAGCTTCTTGTGTTGGGAGCCTAGTTCTTGGTCTTTGTGTGCTGGGGCCTCTTCTGCTGGCAATTGGAGGCTGTAGGTTTCTGGCAGCTTACCTCATGTTGGGCTGAAGTCAGCAAGGCTGGAACTTTCAGGCAATTCTAGGTTGCCTGCTTTTCCTTTCCTTTAGCTTTCTTCAGCTCCTTTTAGATGGGTGCTGCAGGGTGTTTATCTGCCTGGGGCCCCTTGCTGTGCTGCCTCCCTCGTTTCTGCTAATGCACTGGGAGATTCCTTTGAGGTAGAGTGCCGAGGCACCTGGTGGTTTTCTGAGCTGGTTTCCACTGGTTCCCGCACCCTCACTGAGGCACTCAGAGGTCCAGGTGTTGGTGTTTGCCTGCTCTACCCCCTGGGCTTCAGGATCTCCTCCTGGTTGACAGTTGGAGTTGTTGGGTTGGAATCAGCAAGGGTGGGACTTTAGGAAGACTCCAGGTTGTTTTCTTCAGCTCCTTTCGGATGATTGCTACAGGTTGCTTATCCTCCTGGGGCCCTTTGTAGTGCTGCTTCCCTTATTTTTGCCGAGGTACTGGGAGACCAGATTGCCGGGTTGCTGCACTGCTGTTCCCCATCTTTCTTCTAGTTCAGCTGTTCCAGGGTTTTTTTTTTTCTAGGGTGATATTTTCTGGGTTTTCAGAGGTAGATAGGGGAGGGTGAGAGTGACTACCTTTTCACTCCACCATCTTGGCTCCTGGAAGTATCCCAGAGTTTTAAAAGGCCGTTTGGGATCATAGTTCTAGAGCTAGAAGGGACCACAGAGCCATCAAGGCCACCTTTTACAGGTGAGGGAACTGAGGCACAAAGTAATTAAATGACTTGTCCAGGGTTACCCAGTTACCAACTCCAACTCCCTTCCCATTCTTAGATCCTTATTTTAGGGGACAGCACTGATGATTGGACCCTAGGGGGCTTGATAGAATGCCTAGTGCCATGTGGTCAAGCAGCCAGGTGGTGCAATGGGTAGAGATCTTTAAGATCTGAGTTCAGATTTAGCATCAGATACTTAGTAATTGTGTGACCCTGGACAAGTCACTTAACCTCTGTTTGACTCATCAGTAAAATGGAGAGAATAATTCCATCTACCACCTAGGATTCTTGTGGGGATTAATTGAGATAACATTTGCTCAAGACTTTGCAAACCTTCAAGTGCTTATAAATGAGCACTACCCATTTTGTGCCTTCACAAGATGGCAGAGGAGTCAGTGGGCATTGGCTGCTGCTTTCTCCCGTCTTGGCCTTATTTGAAACATCTCAGTGGAATTGCCACATGTTCTGCTGGCACCTCATCAGCCCGTGTTCCCCGGTAGCCCGTTTGCCGGCACTTCCCAATCTCTGGAGTCCAGTGTTCTCAAAGATGATGAGGCTCTCCAGAATCCCTGAGTGTCTTCTGCCTTGTCGGAGGAAGACGCCATCATGTTCCATGGAGATTTTGGCTTCTTTCAGGCTATTTTAATTCTTTGAAAATATGGAAACTCTGTGCAACAGAAGATTTGATTAGCCAGGGCATCCTTTTCCCCACTTGGAGCAGTCAGGTCACTGTACTCATTGCCCTTCCCTGAAAGCAGCCCCTCCCCACCAAGCAGCAGGCATTCGGAAAGCAGGGAATTCCCCAATCCTTTCTAAATCCAATATTTAATAAAGTAACAGCTGGATTCTAATTTGTCATGCAAAGAAGTTTGATAACATTCAGTGGGGTTCTGTTGTTATTGTTGCTGCAAATGTAGCTCTTCGCTAATGACCTTGGAGAAAAGATTAAGGAAGGATCTGCCTCCCTTCCTTAGAGAGCTGAGGGATTATGGGTATCCAAGGTAGATGTCCATGTGTCAGACATGGTGTCTGTGTCTTTGGTTTTGCTTTATTGTCTTCCTTACTTGAGGAAGGCTCCCTGGGCTGGGAGACTGCACTGTATCCAATGAAGGAAACAGAGGGCATTAAGAAAACAGTTTTGTCAGTGAAAGAATCAATCGCCCAGTAAGTATTTATCACCCAGTAGGTCAACAAGCATTTATTAAATGCTTACTGTGTGCCATTCATAATTTTGAGTGGTGCTGATACGAAGAAAGGTAAAAGACCAACCTTGTTCTCCAGGAACGCACAGTCTAGTGGGAAGACAACATGCAGAGCTGTGTACAAACATGCTATAGACTGGACCAATTGGAAATAATCAACCCAGGGAAAGTACTGGCATTAAAAGTGGACTGCAGAAAGGGAATATTAGCTAGAACTTGAAGGAAACCAGGGAACAAAGGAGGCGTAGATGGGGAGGGGGAGCATTCCAGGCATGGGGGATAGAGAGCCAAAGGACATGCCCAGAGGTGGGAGGTCAAAGATCTTGTTCATGGAATAGCCAGGAGGCAGGTGTCAGTGGATTGAATGGTGTAAAGGCTAAGAAGACTGGAATGGTGGGAAAGCTTTAACCAGATTATAAAGGGCTTGAATGCTAAACAGAGGATTTTATATTTGATCCTGGAAATTATAGGGAGGTAGGCATTGTACTAGGTTCTGGAGAGAGAAAGGAAACACTGTGTGCTCTCAGGGAGCTGATTTTGTATTGGTACCAGATAACACAGATATAGAGAAATAACTTAAAAATAAATATAAGTTAATTTCAGGAAGGAAGGGAAAGAGGATGAGTAGAAAGACTTTAAAAAGTAGTAGTTAACTTACTTCTTATCCTCAAACTGCCCAGGGAAGTGAGGAGAAATGGGTTTAAAAGTGGCTGGGAAAGCATGGTTAGGATGACTCAGGGTTGTAAATACGTCTGTGTCGTGATCTTATTAAATTCTTATTCTTATTAAGAGCTAAGAGCAAAGTGCTGGCAAACTATTCTCGGAATTCACCTGGAAAGCTGGAAGATATTTATATGCAAATTGTGTGAGTGGAATAACGAGGGCTTAGGGACTATGGGATCAAATTAGATTACATTTAAAAATCTAACACACCAAAAAAAAATCTGATAACTTCCCAAGACTTAGGAGTTGAGCACTTTCCATTAACCCTGATTTCCACCCTGATAATGATCAGTATTGTGGTAATAAGGATCTTGAGCAGCAATGTGTTTTAGTGGATAGAGGCTGCCTTGCCATCAGGAAAACCTGGGTTCAAAACCCAAGTATGTGACCCACATTGACTGTTTGGAGCTAGACAAGTGATTTAAACCCTCAGTGCCTGAGGCGATACTCCAAAATTGTAATTTATGGAGCATTTACTGATTCACCTTGCTGGAGAGGGTTTCCTGACCTGCAGTTAGTTACCTACATCAGTGAAAATCTGGGCTGTGGAAAGATGAATATATACGTTTGTTCACATTCAAGTTTTTTTTCCTGCCTTTTTGCCTGAAGTCATCAATAGTAAGCAACAGAACCCGAATTGGAAGTTAGGTCCTCACATCCCCAGTCCAGCCTTCTTTGTATTGCACACACCTATTTGTTGTCAGAGGTAGGATTTGAATTCTGCTCTTCTTGGTTCCAAGTCCAGTGACAGTCCACTAGACAGTGTGGAAGCTCTGGTAATGATTCAAATGAAAGGGGAGGAGAGCAGCCCAAACTAGTGTAGTGGCTGAATTATCGGAGCAGTAATCAACAAGAATTATTAACTGATCGAATGTAAAAACACCGAGGCATTGGCGATCACTCAAGTTACTTTAAGGATGCAACCGTTGGTAGAATTCTAGTGTTACCTGGAGTAGGAAAAAAAAAGCAGTTTACACATAAGAGGCAGGTGTAGAGGTAAGAAGGATATGTTCTGTTTTGGTTTTGTTAAATTTGAAATGCCGATTGATCCATATACAGAGGTCCAGCAGGCAGTGTTTGAGGTGGGATATTGTTTCTGAAGTGAGTTTAGGACTAGATATATAGATCTGAGAGTCATCTTTGTACAAATGATGCTTATATCTCTAGAGGAAAATATCTCCAAAGTAGACCAGAGGAAAGATTGGGAGGAAGAGAAAGACTCTTCAAAGAATTATTAATCAAATCATTTAATGTGGATGTGGCTAACCCTGAAAGCTGTATATCACAGAACCTCAGAGTTGACAGTCCCCTCAAGGGCACTGGGTCCAACTTGGACTTGAATGAAAATGTTTCCACATTATCCCCAACCTTCACTTGAAGCCCTTCAGGGAGAGGAAATCTATTTTCTTGTGAGGCAACTATTCCATGTTGGGGCCAGTCCATTTGCTTGGAAGTTTTCTCACGTCAAAATTATTTAATTTAAATAATTAACATTTAGTTATTTAACATGCATAATATTGATATTTAACATTAACATTAATAAACTATATATCACAGTTTATTAATTTAACATTATTTTAAATTTAACATTAATATTATTGATATTTCTATGAAATATTGTCATTATTTAGAGAAAAATTTTCTTAAGAATTCTCATTAAAATCCTATTGAAAACAATAGATTTTATATTTCCAGAAATAATTTTATGTATTGCCTCATTTTAAAGTAAATAGAAAGTAATGGTCATGGAAAGGATTGAATAGCAATAATACATATAGCTTACATTTCTATAGCCTTTTCAAGTTTATGCACATCTCACTTGAATCTTACAACCTTGTGAAATAGGTATGGTTAGTTCTATTTTGCTGATGAGGAAGTTAAGGTACAGAAAGCTTAGGAGATAGTCACATGGTCATATAGCTCATACATAGGTGCCTGAATTGGGGCTACCCCTCTGTGAATGGGTTGAAGGGATGAATGGAGAGGTCTTTCACAGAATCACAAAGCTTTTCCTGAAATTCCTTTTAGTCCTCCGGAGGACCAAGACCAGTGTCGTGTAGTGAAAAGTGTTCTGGTTTTGGTCTTGATACCAGAGGTCCGCCTCTTTCTAGGTGTTTGGCCTTGACAGGTCACTTCATCTGTTTGAGCCTCAGTTTCCTCATCTTTAAAATGGGGAGGGGGAACTGTGAGCTTCAAGGTCTGTTCCAACTCCATAGCTATGAATCTCTGATTTTCCACCTACATGCTACTGAGGCATACAATCTTACTGGCGTCTGGTATCAGAGTCCAGAGAACCTCAGTAGCACCATGGACAGCCACGGAGAAACTTCCTGCAGTCATAAAATGCATCTTCTTAGGTGTTAACAGATGATAACATTTTCTCCACTACTGTTACTGCACTCAACTCCAGTTTCTTTTAATTAGTCAAAGACCCCATTTTTCACTTCTAGAAAATGTAATTAAACACCTGAATGCAGGCAGTGCAACTGCTGATTACAGTAATCTCATGTCATCTGTAGCTCCTCTGAAACATTATTGTATGACTGAGTAAATGGCTGAGAAATAGCCCAAAGTAACACGTTTTATCCTGTGTTGGAGCTATAAGGAGCTTCCTGCTACAATACTGTGTCTTGATTAGACTACTGTATCCTCTGATCTTCCAAAGCAGTATATCAATGGGTTTTTAGCTTATTACATTTGGCAGCCTTTTCTTTCTCCTAAATGAATAATTACTTACAGGTGTCTATAAGATCTTTCAATTGGGTACTTAAATCATGGGAATCAGAAATCTTGTTAAACTCATAAGACCCTTTATCCAGGCAAGTTTTAAGCACCTGGAAAATAGAGAAATTTTCATAATTGCCCAAACTGAATAGGTTTTTAATGTCATTCCTTAGAGAAAGAATAAGCCTTATCTCTGGGAAATGTGAAATGGGTTTAGGTGCTCCCTGTTATCTTGGCTTTAATTCTTGACCCTGGTAACTGAAAGGCCTTATGAGTGCTGGGTTCTAGGCTTTGTCTCTACCACTCCTTGGGTTCTCAAGTCTGAAAAAATCACTCCACTTCTGAGCCCTTCTTTCGTTGGTTGTACAATGACAGGTTTGGCTGCCTGACCTCAAAAGGAACTTCCGGCTCCAAATCTGTGATTCTTTGATCCTTGGATCACTCGCCCTCCTGTAGCTTCTCCATATTTGTCCTGATTTCACCTTCTGGGGCCAAAAGAACAAGCCAAAGCTTGCTTCCCCATGAAAATCTTTTAAATTTTTTAAATCCCTAAAATGAGGGAGTTAGATTCAGCAGTCTCTAAGGTCCCTTTTAGCTCATTAAGACTATGATCCATGGCCTTCTTTGCCTCTTCTCTCCAGTTTCAATACATCAGTCTTTGATTCCTATTCCCAATTTCTATTTTTTGGTGTTTTGTTTTAGTCTTCTTGTTAAACTTGTGGAGGCTTTACCAATTTGAAAGCCAATTTTTCAACTGTTGTCTTTTTTATCCAGCAAGCATTTATTAAGTGTCTACTGTATGCAGGAAGCAGTAAGTACTGGGGCTACAAAGACAAAAGTGAAATTGTTCATGTCTCCAAGGAATTCACATTCAGCTGAAACTGTGCTTTGGCCTCGTGATCAGTTAGTAAGATCTTTATCCTCCTTTCAGTCTGGGATTGGACCTGTGAAGCCCAGGGTCAAAAACTTGTGCCAAAAGTTGTGTGACTCTGGACAGCTCAGTGACATTCTCTCAGTCTTTTTGCAATCTTTAAAGTGGAGAAATTATAGCACCTACCTCACAGGTTTGTTGCAAGGATCAAATAAAACAATATATGAAAAAGACTTTGCCAACCTCAAAGCATCAAGACAAATACCAGTAATAAGGTTCCTGCAAGCTCTGAGTCTCTGATCTGATAATGATCATTATTATTGCCCAAGGGGTGATATTTTTGCTTTGTAGACTTGTGAGTATACCAACTTAGAGTAAAATAAACAGTTTTTAATGAAGAAAAACAGTTTGAGTAACATCCTTTCATTCTGAAGATAAAAATGAGCATCTTTTTTTGCCTGTTTTTTGTAATGTTTTGTCTGCTGAAAATGTATTTAATAACATTTCCCCCTAAGCTGTCTGTAGGTCCTACATTGAAGAAAACTGCCTTCTGTTTATCCTGCTTTGAAGGCATTTGCCCACGTACTCGCAGATATTGCTAACCTTGTGCAGATCCCAGTGGCTTGAGTGAAGGTTCTTCTTTGGAAGGTTGTTATTACCAACTCTTCCATCCCCTGTGGGAGTGGGAGTGGGGAGGGCTATACTGTAAGATATCTGGTACCAGAACAAGTCCCTTCCTTCCTCATCATGGTTGAGGTTTTGTCGGCTGCTCAGAAATCTTCACTTTAGCTGACCTTGTCACGGAACTACGTTAGAGACAAGAAGCTGTTCTGTTGACTCATGACAACGGTGATATTTGTGCTTACTTTAAC